>NC_141756.1:116160009-116500530 GCF_982258835.1 Parasteatoda tepidariorum | reverse complement strand
GAATCTTCTTTATTGTTAAGTATATAACGTTTCACAATTTTTAACTCAAGCATTATAAAATATAAATGCAGTAATATAAAAGGAACAAGTTTATTAATCTTTTTGTTTTCATGCACATTTATTTACCATATTTATTAAACATATATATATATATATATATATATATATATATATTACCTATTATAAAATTAGAATCTGTAAATATTTATAATAAGTAAAAACAAAAATTTCATCTGACTTTTGACTTTAATAAAAAAATGAAATAAATATTCAATGATCTTCCATGTTTTTATAATAAGATTAATAGAAAGTGAAATTAAAATTACTTATAATTATAAAGAGTATCAGTTACTTGTCCCATTTTTTTCAAATAATTAACGCTAGAAAAATTATTTCATTTTTAGATAAATAACTTTAAAAAGTTCTCTTATAAAAAGTTTTACCTTATTTTTTTAAGGCCAGAAAATAAAACTGTTTAAATCTGTTATTGTACCACTTAGTAAAAAAAATTGTTTCTTTTCAATTTTTTTAAACATATGAATTAATAATAATAACCTGTTTATTAATATATAAAGCATGCAACTATATTTGAAAAATTGATCTTTTCAGACTATATTATTTGAATTTCTATTTGATTTAATATCATTAAAATATTACTTTTTGAAAACACCCACTTAAAGTTTTCAGTAGTACTATAAAATTATAAGATTCGAGTTTCTTTTACTTTACAAATATTAAAAACTTAATCATATAAATCATGCAACTCTATTTCAGAAATTTATGCTGCACAATAAATTATATAAAAGTAAATATGCATCGCTAAGTTTTAATAAAATTTTGTTGTTGAAAAAACCCATTTATCGTTCCAAGTGGGTTTTTTGAAGGTGGGCCCACTTGGCGAACCCTGGTGTGAAGGGATAAAAGAATGAGACCGCTTCATTAACATAATTTAATCAAGTAAAAATGTCACAAAGGATTGCAAATAAAACACGAAAAGAAAAAAAAAGAACGTTGTTGTGTACTGACATAGTTAGAACTTGCATAGTTTAGTTCAAAATACTTTTGTAACTCAGTTACCAGTTTATGAGATTTTATACCTTGCACTTAAGGTTATTGTGTGAGTTATTAATAATAATCACTTTGGTTATAGTATTCATTAACTATAAATATTGTTACAGTTAAATAATAAATATAACTAATTAAAGTACAATTCTTACAAATAATTTACAAATAAATGAAATTTTCTTAAAAAAATCACTGATAGCTATAAATAATAATCAATATAAATTATTATAGTAATTATGAAATTAAATTTATTAGTAATAACAGTGTTATATTCTATTTATGTGTAAAAATAAAAGTTGTTTTTAAGTTAATTCAATGGTTTTTGTTTAAAAAGGTTTAATGAATCACAACCACCTCCCACGAGTCCAATGATTAGGCCACCAACTGCAACTACGTCTGTGATTGGTTCCTCGCCTACTCCAGAACCGTCTCCTTATCCACCATCACATAGATATCCAGGTCAGCCTATGGGAGTTCGAGAGAGCATGCCTCAACAACAACCAATGTCTTTTCAAGGCCGACCCCCACCTTCTCAATATCCTAACAGTCAACCGACTAATCCGGCACCCTACCCATCTTCTCAACCAGATACATATAGAGGATCTGAGTTTCAGGTAAAAAATTTTAACTTCATTTTAATAAGATTCCACTTGTGCAGTATTATTGCTTTTGTTAAGTATACAGAACATATTCTTGCATCTTTTCTTCATGTTTAAGTCTAGCTAGAATTTTTTTTTAGTTATAACTATTTTTGTTTTCGTATTTAAAGAAGAGTGAGTGTCAAGATGTTTTTCTGTTAAAAAACTAATTATATTTAAATTACTGTTTTAGTAAATTAAAAATTTAAAAAAAAAATTCTTTAATCATAAATAGGGTTCACACTAGCAATGAAAATTTATTTATCTGTTAGGGCTACCTAAGATACATTTAGTAGTCCGAAAATTTAATATTAGCAAACTTAAGACGGACGCCCTACCTTATTAGAGTTAAAACCTAATGCCCGAGAAATAGTTTTACTAAATTTAATGATATAACATGAAAGGCCTATTTCAACTTTACATCTCATAGTTTTAAGAATCATATTCTTTCAAACATTAAAATAAGCAAAAAGTATACATAAGCTCATAATTTTATATAATTTAATTTTGTCAAAAAAAAAATTTGACAGCAATTTTTATCAAAAAATTTTAAGTTTCAATTAAAATGATTATTTAGAAATTGAAAAACGTAAAATAACAAATACTTACGAAACGAAAAAAACAATTCTAAAAATTCCTCACATTAAAAGAAAAAAATTTAATGTTTTTAAATTCATAATCGGATGTCGAAAACTATTCTATAGTAAATTATCATCAAATTAAAAAAAAAGAAATTTTTTTTACAAGTAAAAATTTTTATTATAAAAATTATAACACTTACCTGCTTTATTTTATAAATCCTAGAATTCCAAAATGATATGTTCTTCATTTGAAGACTTTATTCTCAAATAAATATACATAGCTTATCCCTTCATTACTTTAAGATGACATACCACACAGTAAAATTTTAAAATTGCAAAATCTCGATATGAATTTCAATAAACTTAAAAACAGAATAGCTGAATTCTAGTTGAAATTTTTTGTTCAAAATAAAAAAAATACTTACCAAGAAAACGATAAAAAATTTATTAATAATCAACATAAATGATATAATTTCAAGTAATTCGGATGATTCTTTATTGTTGTTTTCCGAATAATATAGATTCAGAAATTAAACTATTCTATAACTATTGCAGTTCTGAAACCACATTTATGGATTGGAATAAACTAAGCAATGTTGGCTTCACTTTAATTTGTAATGAATTGAAAAAAAAAAAAAAAATGTATTTTACTGTAATACACACATTTGTAGCAGAATGCGATCACGAAATTGAAAGTTATCATTTGGAAGCTTGTTAATAATAGAAAGGTAAAAATTATTGAGAAATTGTTCTTCAAATGTTTGGCCTGTTCTGTTTCTGAAAGATTAATTAATGTTCTGGCTAGTTTTTTCAAGTTCTTCAGCCTTTTCCTGAGGGAAATTTTGCTTCTGATTTGCTACTAAGAAAATGGCTTCCGACTCTGCCAATGATAGAACTAAATGAAAACTTAATAAATAAATGCCTGATATTTTCAGGCTTCACTAGAGGTGAATTATCATAATTCCGGTAATAAATATAGAAGAGTTTTCTGCATAATTAAAAATTGGTTAGCAATGGCATGGGACTTTTTCACCCTTCACATTAAAAAATGAAAAGACTTTTTTTCAGCTTTGTTGACAATTTTAGATAAATTTGTGGTCCCTAATAAAAATACAGAGCTATAAGCTTGTCGCATCATTATAAATAATACAATTGCTAAATACCATCAACAATCTAAATTTGTGGAATACAATTTTGAACTCTCCTAGATTTAACTATAGATATCAAAAGTTTATATTATTTAAAAGGTAAATTTTTATTTTGTAGAAAGCTAAGAACTATTGTTTTTTGTTTTGTTTAATAATTATTGTTTTTTCCTAAGAACTATTGTTTTGTAGCTTTAATACTGGTTAATTTTAAATCTTGCTGTTAAGTTCTCTTTATTATTAAGGTAGAAACAAATTTGTTTAACGTTTACAATTTAAATCCTAAACAAGTTAAATTCATATTTTTTTTAATCAAAAATAAAAAATTTATGTGTTGTATATTAATTAACAAACTCTTTTTTTCTAAACATTTACAATTCAATTTAATACATAAATTCGCTTTTTTATAGAATTTTTTTTTTCTTCAAAATTTTAATTTTTTTTGAAGAAAACTTTTTTCAAAAATTTATTTGAAAAATTAAGTCTGCAATTATTTAAGTTAAATAGTTATATACCACAGAAATGAATCATTGATTTCTTATTTTAGTTGTCATATTTTGAGGTAGAGGTATAACTCCATCACCAGTGGCATTAATAAACCCACCAAGTTATTATTAAAGCTAGTGTTGCCTAATTATTTGTGTTAATAAATACTACCGGTATTGTGATTGATTATAGGTACATAATATTTGGTATGGTGTTTGATTATAGGTACATAATATTTGGTATGGTGTTTTTACGTTAGCTAGGTGGAAAAAATTCAACTTTTTTTTATTTATTTTTTTAAAATTTTTTATTTAAATAAATTTTTGTGTGTTTAATTACGTAAATAAAATTAAAAGTAGGTGGATACCTTCATTTTTGAAGCAACTTTTTGCTTGCATCGAGGTAGCCAAAAAGTACCTTCAGCACGGTGATAATAAGGATTTATTTATTTTATTTTGCATAAAACAAATGAATTTTGGAACTGTTCTAACCATAGCTGTTGCTTAAGAGTTTGAACAGCTATGACTTTTCAAGAACTTAACTTTTTACTTCAGTATTTGGAAAAAATGCTTTTAATATTTTGCAAAAAAATTCAATAATTACTTAAATTTTAAGATAGTATTGTATTTCATAAAGAAAACAATTAACTTACTGAACATTATTGAAACTTTAAAAAGAGGCAAGCTTATGATCTGGAGCAAAAGCTATCTGGCTATTTTAAAAGGAACTCTTCCACCTTCTCACATGAATTGAGTGGCATAGTTTAAATTTTTTATTTAAAAAGATCTCTTGAAATTAATATTTTTTAGATGGTATGATATAAAATTTAATTTTAAATTCAAAGTGATTCGTTTAAATGTAATGTTACATGAAAATACATAGTTTAAGTTTACATGCATTTAGTAGTAATATTAATACTTCTGAATGTTTCTGTGAATAAGGTATTTAAAAATTGCCTGTATCTGCCTTTAGATTTTATTATCGTATAATCGAAGACTTTATTATTCATATTAATAATTCATCAAATTACTTTGACATTGGTTCATAATGAAGAAATGAGTAAAAATTTATTGGTTTTAATTAAGTTTGCTCATGGAAAAAATTGGGTTGACTAGTGATGTCAGGCAAACGTTATAATTGGTATTAAAATTTTTTAGTGTTTAAATAAATAAACTTAGAGGAATAAATATATTTTTTTATTCCTTAAATTTTTTTCAGTTGAAATTATTTTCCTAAAGCATCGAATGTGATCCGAACTAAATTACAGATACATCCTGTTCAAAAATTTATGAACAATCCGCCTTATGTTGTGTGAAGAGACACAACTATCATCTGTTTTTCAATCTGTTTGTAAAATTTTCTCTTTTTCATCGAATATAAAATTTGAAAATATTGATTTATGGCAACATGAGATTAGTTAAATGAACAAAAATATTCAGTTTTGAAATAACCTCAGCATAATTAAGATATACTTAATTGTCATCCACAGCCTCAGATGTCTCGATTGCAGTCGACACTTATACAAAGACTTCTTCCTAAGAACCAAATAAATCAAGTATGTCTTCAAGTCTTCATGCACTACTTACTAACAGCTTAATTAATATTTGCTGAAGCTATTAACAATAATCCTTTTTTTAGCTGTTATTTGCTTGAGTTTACTTTCATAAAGGGATGCCAACTTCTACAGATTCTTTCCCCCTATTCTGACACCAATTTGTGGAAAATATTTTCTCAATTTTAGTTTTCGTTACCACTATTTAACCTTCTGCCTTCTTACATTTTAAATTCCATTTGAACCCTTTAGATCACTGGGGTGTGGGAAACTTTCCTGAGACTGTCAGACACCCCCTCCCCCCGACAGAATCGCGACTACTTTGCCGCAGATTATTACAGCGTTCTTGCCAAAAGAATTTTCTTTTAGGAAGTAAAGAATTTAGTTATTTAGAAGTAGTTAAGAATTTTGGTTTTCTGCAGAAATTTTTTATCTCTAAAATTGTAATTAAAAAATGCCTTTTTTGCACATCGGAGGGGAAAGAAATGTTTGTGATTTTTCTATTCTTATTTGAGAAGAATGAAAAATATATAATAATGAAATAAAAAATTTAATTTCTGCAGAAATGTTGAAAGATTTTTTTTCTTCCAGAAATCATTCTTTGACACACTCATTTTGTGCAGATATTCTCGTTAATCCATGAGGTATTTCAATCGTAAAGCAGTTATTGCTGTGAATTTTTGATTATTTTTTTAAAATCCCTATGTCTTTCATTGCTCAGTTATTATATATAGTCTCCTGAATTTTTGAAGTATACCGATATTATTACGGCACATGAAATTAAATTCGAGTATTCAAGAAATCATTATTTGACACGATTGTTTCTCGCCAATATTCTCATTAATCCACACGGTATATTTAATTTGTGTAATTTCGTCGTCAATCTTTTTCCGGTAGTCACTTGTACAGATTGCGTGATTTTTATTACTTTTTTTTTTTGATGTGATGATTTACGAAATGCGAAAAAGGAAATAATTAGTGTGTTTTCTTGTTTAGTAAAATGTGAGAATCTCGCCCATGATATTAGAATAAAGAAAAAATTACATATTCAATTTTTAATTAAATACAATTTTATTTTATTCAAATAGTTTTTTTGTAAACACAATGTTTTTCTAACTTTAAATTTAGTTAGTAACAAGTATATTTGTTATTATTAAAGGCATCTTGCAGAAAGATATTAGTGCTAGAGAGGTTTGTCTCAGAAAGCCCCAAAAAATTCTGCCACAGGGGTCAGACCAAGTTTACCTTAGTGATTTATAGGGTTCACATGGATTTTAGTACACGGGTTGTTTATTAATGTGCTTATGGACACATGGGTCATAACATATTTCGATTAGAAAACAACCATAATTTTGTGTACACGCAGTAACCATCATTAAATTCATAAATGATTTCTTGATTCAATCATTAACTTTTTAATTTTATTTGAATATATACATATATTGATATCGCTGTGGAAAAGAGTATCCTTAAAAACACCACTTTAGGTTGGCATCCTTACCCTGTCATTAGAATTTTCATCATCTTATAATTCAATGCTCTTTTCTTTCTTAGAATTATCCACCCTCTCAACAAGGAATGTATGGTCAAAGCATGCCGCCTCCAAACAAAGTTGCGCCGCCCAGCAACTTACCTGGAAACATGTATCAACGTGATATGTATTCTGTGGGCCAAAAACGCCACAACGAGTACTCGAAACCTCACGGCCAAGATCAGTATCACATGGGACCCTATCCACAGCAGCAACAATCTGCGGCTCCTTATTCTGGTAAAAATAATAAATATTGGTGCATTTTTAATCGAGAAATATCCTGGAATAATGATTCTTCCTGATTCATAAATTGTACAGTTCCTGTAATATCTCAAAAAGTTGAATATTTGGGCTTTTAGGGTTGGATTAATGAATTATATATTGTTTCATAGTAACACTTTCCTGAAACCCTGGTTTTAAGAATAAACTCACCCAACATTCCCTTTTTTGAGGGGGTTATATAAAAATAAAATTTTAAGATTTTTTTCCCCAATTTCTTTGTATTCTAACATGCATGCTAAATATAGGAACAAGATGAACCTACCAAAAAAAATTATAGCTTGATTGTTACCAAAGTTATAAATAAGAAAAATAGTTCAAAAATTGACTATTTTAGTCATTTTTCTAATTTCGAAGTGTAAAACAAATAGCGTAATAATAAAAACTTTTTTATAAAGCATAGCACCCAAATGAAAAATTAGTTAGGCAATTGATTTTAAATTCGAAAATAATCACATGAATTGATTTTCATGAATTGATTTTAAGTTAATAGAAAAAATTTCTAGAAGTAGTGTAAAATTATATACTCAGTTATTATGCACACATTAAGCATTTTAGTACATATGTTCACGAGGAGAGAATATAAGTATTTAATTTAAGATTGTAATGAGAACGCAGATATGATTCTTTTAATCATTGAAAGAACACAAATGGACATATCACATGAAATCTATATCTGCAATATGGATTAACGTACCATTAACACAATTTTTTTTTTAACAATTTCATATGTTCATTATTTAAATCTCCCTTTCATAATTAACAAAATTTGTATTAAACAAAATATTAGCTCACACTAATTTGGTTTGCAAATATTGAAACTGTTTTTTTGCACTTATTAAAATGCAATAACTGAAAGTTTAAAGTAACTCTTTATTTCTTTGTATTGAAATATTTAAACAGAAAAGCAGGGTTCGTTGATTTAAATCATGATTAAAATCAAATGATTTTTTTAAAAAAATCATTGATTTAAATCAACTAATTTATATATATATATATTATATTGATTTTAAAAGTTAAAAAACAGTGCTTTAAATATTGATACTTTTATTATTTTCTTTTCTTAGTTTTAAAATTTATTTTAAATAAATTGCTGCATTAATTAATTTTAGTTAGTGAAATTACTTTCTTTCTTGGTGTGTGTTAAACACATTTGAAATTACATGTTTAAAAATCTTTTGATTCTTAACATTGAAAGTACAGATTAAAGTAAATATTTAATGCTGTCTTAATATAGACTTGCATAGCTGTAGAAAGTAAATAAACATGATTTCTTTTCAAAAAGAAAAAAAAGCAAATGTTAATTAAAATTCTACCTTTTGATTAAAAAAGCATGGAATTCAAATCTACATTATAGTTTATTGATGGAAATTTCTATGTTTCTAAAGCTCGAGGTAATATTAAAAAGAAATTACCTTAATATGCCAAAAATAGAAAGAAAAAAAAAGAAGTTGAGTTCAGATATTTTTTCCCGATATAGTGTCATTCTTCCCTTACAAAGTCTATTTGAAGCAGTAGGGTTTATTAACTGGTATTTTTTTTTCTTCTTGTAATATGTTTACGGTATCTTTGAAATTATCAGATTTTCTTTTGTGAAAAAAATTCCAATGAGTACATAGATTTTTTTTAAATGTTTTTTAGCTTAACTTGTGTATTTTGATGTAGGATTAAAAATGAATATTTTAACATAAAAATTTATAGATTGAATATTTATTTTTTGATGAATGACAACATTTATAAACACAATCTGTTGCATTTATTTTCCCATTTTATAAATCATGAGGGAAAAAAAAAGAGATCACAATTTTAAATTAAAATTATGGTGTGCTAATTGAAACTTTGTGTTACTAGTTAAAGTAGTATTCGTTAAATTATCTATTTTATCTTGTCTTTTAATTTCAATCATGCCCTTGTATCAAAATGGTCGCTATGCATTATAATGAAAAATTATTTTAGCAAGTTAGAGCTTCTAAAATATTGTTATAATATAGTTTTAATATTAATTTAATTTTGATTAAACATTTATAAGGTTTTTTTAATCATAAATTAAAGCTCTTATAGTGTTTTTGAAATGAAATAAAAAAAATCTGATTTAAATAAAAAAAATCCGATTTAAATCAAAATAATCTGATTTTTTCGATTTTTTTAAAGAAAATCAAAAAAATCACGAACCCTGCAGAAAAGGCATCTCCCCCCTCTGCTTTTTAGTCTCGAAGCAATTACACAGTTAAAACCAAAAACTTCAAAATATTCTTCCTAGTCCATAAGAGAAGAGGTGAATTAATTGACTGATCAGCTGTCTAAATCAATCGTTTTTCCAAATTGTGGGGATGGTTTATTTTAGTCTAATCTTTTAACATACAAAAAACTGTGCTTAATATATATCATGATAATTATTTTAAAATAAATGTTGGATGAATATTATATTATGTATACAGTCCCTGACTAAATTATTCGACACTTCTATGTTAAAATATTAATTATCAGGTGTGATACTATACAGCTTTAATGTTTTTTCGAGACTTTAAACTTGTTTACGTTAGTGTATCAATGGGTTAAATGAGACGATATGTAATATAAATTTCATGATGGGGTAAATTAGACGATATATTCTATAAATATAGAATATTTATTATATTCGGCATTATATTGGTATATTATAATAATGAGAACAAATTATTAGACGCACTGTAGTTTTTTAATGATTGCATGATTTGCGCAAGTTTATAGGCAATGCTTTTATATTTAACATAGATGCAATGGGTTTTTATGCAGGAGATTTTTTATATACTTCCAATTTGTATTTATTATTAATGTATTGCATTATACTATGTTAACCTATTGATACAGGAGCATAAGCAAATGCAAACTGGTTTCATCCGAGTAAAAAATATACAGCTGTATAGCATCACCTGATAATTATAATTTTACGTAGAATAGTGCATCTAATAATATGACCAAGGACTGTATAAGTCCCTATATCTGTTGCTGTATTCAAATAAATTGTGCAATGGTCGTAATGTGTATGTATTTTACATATTTGCTTTTTATTGTTAAATAGGTAAAGAATTATAATTTAGTGAAATATTTCTTTTTTTCTAATCATGCACATTATTTCTTGATTACGCTATTTCTTATATATGTGAACTTTTGTTTCCAAAAATCATACTATTGAAATATCTTTTACTTTATATATTTTTGCATAAATAGTCACCAAGTTAAAGTTGTAAACAGTGAAAGAACAAATAGGTTTCATATTTGCTAAGAAATAAATGTAAATGCAATTTGAGCTTGTAAAATATGAAGGAAATCAAAAATCTTGTTTTTCTGATCCACTTTAGAAAACCTCAGATTCGATGGAATTAAAAACTTTAAACATGATGATTAGCTTGAGGTATATTAACTGTTACATTTGTAGTAAGGGTATAATTTATAATTTCTTGAAATGACAGTGACTTTTTTCTCTGCTTGCTGTATTGCAAACTTGTGTTTCTTAAACCACTGCTAGTGATATTATTTTCCCTTTATGAAAGAATATTTTCAAATCAGTTTTTTTAAACTCCGGATGTTTTGTGGGTTTATGTTTATATGTAAGTATTTGTTGCCACTCCACAGGGAGACTATGGAAAACCTGGAAAATACAGGGAATTTTAGTCACCTAAAATAATAAGGATAATGCAGGGAATTTTGCATCTTATTTTTGTCTTTTAAACAATGGTGACCACTCAAAAGTGTAATCCGTGGAATATTTAAGCATGATGTTTCAGCTATACTAAACTATTTCATTTGCTGCAGAACTATTAAAGTATGTTCAGTTGCTCCTTTTTTTTTTCTTTAAGTTTTTCCAGCAATTGAAACTAATAAATATACAGGGATGAGATTCTTCCCCGGATTCGCGGATTTCCGCTTTTTTTCAGATTTTTCCATTTTCCCCGCTAATTTCCGCTGAAATTTATTTTTTGCACAAGTTAAAATGTTTTATGAGGAATTTAATTTTCCGCGGAGAAAAATTGTTGAAGCCCCTTTTCCTCCCTCTGAGGTTTCTCTAAAAATAATTTCTTTGGGATAAAACTGGTTGACCTTTAAACAAGGATGAGATTTTTTTTGTCTCTCGAATTTCAGCCTTTTTATCAAAAACTCCGATTCTCTAAAAGTTTCGTTTTTTTAAATAAATATCCCGTTTTTTTTAAAAATTCAGTCATTGAAGTAAAATAATTATATTTATTTACGATTTTCAAAGATAAACAGAAAATTCAATCTACGCCCTTGCTGCTAACCCTTCCGCATTTTTACTTATTTTAGCTATTTTCTCCGATTTCACGCACAGAAAATAAGATTTTCCGTATTTTTTATCCGTCGGCTGGATAGCTCTTATTTTCGTAATTCAGATCTCGATTTTTATTCACGCGATTTTAATATCAATCATCGATTTTCGTATTTACCTGATTTAAAAGTTGCACATTGCGATTCTTATTTACGCTATTTAAATATCGTATATTATGATTCTTTTTTACGACATTTAAAAATCCAATATCGTGTTTTGTATTTATGCATTTTTAAAATCGCGATTTTATTATCAAATCTCGATTTTCGTATTTACCTGATTTAAAAGTTGAACGTTGCGATTCTTATTCAGGCGATTTAAATATTGTACAGTGCGATTCTTACTTACGAGATTTAAAAAATCAATATCGCGATTTGTATTTACGAGCTTTTAAAGCCCTATGTAGCAATTCGTATTCACGTGAGCTTAAAATGCAATATCGTGATTCGTTTTTGTGGTTGTAATATCGCGCGATTTAAAAGTTATGCATCATGATCAAAAAATTAAAAAATCATGATTTGTATTTTCGCATTTTTTAAATTCGATGTAGAGTTTCATATATACGTGATTTAAAAGTCTCATATCGGGATTTATATTCACATGGTTTACATGTTTAAAAATCGAACTTTTTTTTCAAATTTTGTGTGTGTATATATATTAATTTTGTGTGTGTGTGTGTATATATATATATATATATATATATATATATATATATATATATATATATATATATATATATATATATATATATAATTTTTTTTTTTCTTTCTTTTTTGTTTTTTTGGATTTCCTCTTTTTTACTTTCTGACTACTCTCATCCCTGAATATAGTTAGCCCAATGTAGCTCACACAAGAGCACTGTAATTATTGTGTTTACTCTTAATATATCTGTATGTACAGGAAAAACATAAGGATTTTTTTCCGCAGATTTTCTTTGCAATATCCACAGGGAGGAGAGGAAAAACCTGGAAAATACAGGGAATTTTGAATTTTTCCTTATAAACTGGGAAAATACAGGGAATTTTTATTTCTTCTCTTACAAAATGTTGACCTCTCAAAGTGCAAATTAGGGATTATTTATAGATAGTTCAGCTATATACTATTTCATTTGCTGTATTATCTTTTTATGTATGTCGAACTGTCCTTTATTTCTCCAAGTTTTTTCCAGCAATTGAAACTAGCATTAGTTATCACACATTTACACAGTTAACTCCCCCCCCCCCTAATTTGAGTGGCAATTCTAAATATACTACTTGCGCCTTTCATTTATTTGCATGGAAATTCTTGCACATTCAACAATTAAATGATGTGATTATAGAATTCAATACTTATGTAAAGTAAATAGCTTATGAAATGCAGGTCAAAGAACTAAATGGCCGATAAAACCGACTTTTTTTTATATATATCGTTGTCAGTTATGTTCAGATTAGATTAACCTATTAGATTAACCTATATTCCAAAAAAAAAAAAAAAAAAAGCAAAATCAGGTTTGATTGTATATCAATCTACCATTTTACAATTGCAAACTTTGAAAAATATTAAGTAAGAGGTTCTCTACTTATGTGCAATTTTAGCGAAGAGAGTAAAACCATGTATAATAAGATTTGTTGATGAAATGAGGAATAAAATCATCAAAGACCTCTTAAAAATTGAATTAAGAGATCGTCTACTAATTTATTTTTTTTCCAAAATTATAAATAGTATAGAGCCTAATTTCAAATTTAAAGGAAATATTTAGTTTTTTGGTTGAGGTTTAAGGAAAACTTTTAAATAAAATATTCAAACAAAATATAATCATTACTAATCATCATTTTTTAATTATCTAAAAATGTATATTTTAAATCATGTATACAATTATTATATTTTTTAAACTTTCATTATTGAAGTAAGGGTTTTCATTTTTCCTTGTTCAGTCTTGTTATTTATAAAGATTGTCACAACCCAAAAGATAAGGCCGAAATTAAATTTTTTGCATTTTGTAGATCGTGGTCAATATCCTTATCGTCCAACACATGGTGTTCCACCTCAGGCTCCTGGTCCTCCTCAACAAGGTCAGAAATAATTTTTATCTTTTCCATCCTCTTTTTGTTCTTTTAGCCAGTATAAAAATCATTAAGACTTACAAAAGTATAAATCTTCTTACTGTCATTTCAAAATCTTATAACAGATTTAATATATTTTAATTAATAAATTGTCATGAAAGTATAGTACAGGTTTAATTCTCATCAAAAGACGAGCGCTCTATCTATTGAGTCACCACAGATCTTAGCGGGCTGATTAAAAAATTCAGCTTTTTCTTCAAACATGTCATCCATTTTAAACACACCTGCCCTTCAGTAGCTTTTAATCGATTTGATATATTTTTTTAGGCTCATTACCTTGAAAAGACTCCAACCATTTCTTATCTGTCTGATATTTTTAGTCTTATTAATCAGCTTAGCCTTTATGTTAATTATGAAATCTGCAAAGATTGACTTGCGTTTAATGGAGGCTGTGCTCAAGAAGCCTTCATTACGTTTTTCTGTGATCAACGTGCATTTTGTTTCGCTGGGATTTAACGTTCCTTGTAAATTGTTTTTAGTGATACTTTTGCTAATTACAGGATTCATTGCGTTTTTAAAAAGTGCTTAAAGGTGGTTATTTTTGTTGAATAATTTGATTATGCATCCTGAATTAGTAATCGTTGAGCATTATTTCGTATAGTTTTTTTTCCTTTTTTTTTGTCAATCTGAATTTAACGTTTCTTGTCAATTAGTTTTAGTAAACCTACTGTTACTTTGCAATCTATGCGTAATCGCTGTTATCTTAAATTTTTGTTTTTAACTAAAATCTATTAATGAAAAGAAATTATGAATAATAAGAAGGATTCTTCATTGATTTTTTTTAATCATTGTTTTTCATTATAAACAATAAATTTAATAGGGGTATTTTGTATTTAAGTAATTAATACTTTGCTACACCAAGTTAGTTTTTTTTTAAAAAATTTATTTCATGCATGTAAGTATAATAATGGTAGAATTTGATTATTTTTAAACCAATAAATATTCAGTCGTATTTAATTAAAAAAATTATTAATTTAAAAAAATTAAGACATAGCCTTTTTTTTTTTTGCGAAAATTAAAACAAAGTTTCTTAGCGGGCCACCACAATTAAAAAAACTTTTTTATTATTAAATGAAAAGTTAAGCAATGTCTTGATACTTTTCAATAATTTAACAATTGTGCTATAAAATATAGTATTTTTTCCCCCTTAAAATTCTTTTAATAATTGTTTGTTTGATAATTTGTTAGATAGCGAGTAATATTTATAAACCAATAAATCTTTAGTCGATTTTATTTTCGAGAAAGTAAGTATTAATAAATATTAAAAAAAACTGACATTTACTTTTACATTTATTAAGCCCATTTGAGTATTAGTCAATACAACTTTATTATTTTAAGTAAATAAATAAGAAAATCTAACTGTGTGTTTGCGTTACATAGAGAAGAAAAGACAAAAACCTTCAACAGTTACCCTGCCAGAAAGGGGATTCTAATCTGTGATCTGTTTATATTTTTATGTGGTCTGTTTATACAAGGTCCGGCTATTAATTTCCAGGACTGACGTAACTGTAGGAGAACGAAAAGCCGGAAGATTGCGCTAATGATTGCATATTGAAGAGTGTTTTCTTGCGCATGTGCAGTGCAATCGGCACCATGCTGAAGTAAGTGGTTCTCGTAGAAAGGCGCATTAAAACATAGCTCTTAAATTCGTGTTGTCGAAGTGAAAATGGAGCAAGAATAAACATTAAATGTTGGCAAGCATAAACATAGAATAAACATAAAATTGGGCAAGACAGCTGCGGAAACCTACAAATTGTTAAAACAAGTTTTCGGCGAGGAAGCATTATGTCGCTCAAGAACTTTTGAATGGTTTAAAAGCTTTCGGGACAGCGCGAAAGCGTGGAAGATGATCCACTGACAGGTTGGCCGCAGTCGTTACGCACGCCGGAAGCAATTGAAAAAATTCGCTTCCACACATTGCGTTGCCTGTGAGGCTATTTTTAACCCAGCATGGTGTCGTTAAGATGCAGCATCCACCATACTCTACAGACCTAGCACCCGCAGACTGTTTCCTAAGCTGAAAAATTCTCTGAAGAGGACAAGATTTCAAGATGTCGAAGCCATCAAGAAGACTGTAACATCACTATTAAAGAGCATTCCGAAAGAGGACTTTAAAACTTCTTTCCGAAATTTGTACAGCCGAGCACAGGCGTGCATTACGGCTGATGGGGATTACTTCGAATAATATTAAATGGCTATGCGTTTAATTTTATTTTCTTCTGAGTTATTCTATGAGTCCTGGAAATTAATAGCCGGACCTTGTATTTCTTTGTGTGTCTCGTTTGAACTGTGGTCAGTGCAAACGAGGAGCAAAATTCTTATTAGCAACCACCGCTGGCATTTGAACCTGGGTTGTCTTATGGGAGGCGAGAGCACTCTTATGTCCTGCTGTTGTAATGTTCCTTGCTGTTGTAATGTAAACTACTACTCAATATATTTGTTATCTTGAAGTAATTGTTTTGTATTTATTTAGGTTGGCCTCGGGATAATCGACCCTACTCATCAAGTCAGAATCAGTATTCCCCTGGTCAGCGCGACAATTGGGACATGTCAAGACATGGAGAGGCTCCTCAACCTAGAGGTTGGTCACGTTTTAGTGGTCCCCAAACAGAGCCTTATCCACATCATATGGGTCCTCCAATGGGACCAAAAATGATGTCGCGGGGCTTTCCTCCTAATAAAATACAGGTATTCTATAATATTTTATTGCATGTAAATGTTATGTAGAAAATCCATCTAACGCAACACCGCATAACCACAAGAAGTTTATGGATGTAAACAATGAAAATTGCGGCTAAGGAGTTTAAAAAATTAACTTTTTGTTATTGATTTTTATTATTTGTTAAAATGCCACTTTTTCAAAAGTTTAACAAACCAAAATTGAAATTTTTTTTTTCTCATTATATCAAATGCTCTATTTTTTGTTTTTGTAAATGATAAATACCAAATGCACATTTATTATTTAGAAATCGATTGTTTAAGATTTGTTTCAGACTAATATTGCCATGTTTTGTAGGTAAATTTAAAAATATGTAAAATGATCTATATAATGCAATATTCTATGAAACACAAGTCCCATTGTGGATTTATCATATAAAGGCACGTTTTCCAGTTGAACACCGAAATCAAGCATCACTGACTGCAGTCAGTAAGCGGGGGGATGACCACATTAATCAGCCTGCACACGAACGAGGGTGCATGGTATCGGTCCTTGTTAAACTGTTACACCGTAAAATGCCTGACTTTGTGTGCAGATCTTTGGGCTACCAAAGCAGGGGTGCCATCCCTCTGCAGAAGATCAAAAAATTACGATGGCATGTCCTCGGCTCACACCATCACCAATAGCTCATTGTGCAGCTCTAGTACGACGTAAATAAAGTATCTACCTCTATGAAACAAAAAGGCTTTCGTTTCAAGATTTGGGTTATAAACATCTTTTACTCTTTTGTATATGTATTTGAAAGCAAACTTCTGTATACTCTAAAATAATGACTTTACTGCACTGATTAGGGAAAAAAAAAAATTTGCCTTAATTTTTTTAAATAAGAAACATAACTTTGTTTTGTCCATATTTCCTAACAAGTTCTTCCCTTATAGTAAAACAGAAATTTTATTCTAACAGATTTCTTGTCAAAAAGAATCAGTCAAGTAAAAACAGACAACAAAATGATTCATTTAAATATATATAATCTATATTCATTCATTTATATAATATATATCTGTACATTTTCAGTTCTTGAAATGTTTTGAATTTTTTCCTACTTTTGAATGCTAACTTTTTCTTTTAATGAGTGCCACTGATCTGAAATATTTTTAATCAAACTTTTCAAATGCTACATAATGAAACACTGTTATTAAATAATTAACTAGATAGTTCTTTTTTATTTGCTATTGATTTATTCAATCAACATTTTGATTGCATAAGATAGGTGTGATTACATTTCATCAGTAAATAGTGTTGTATTTTAGGCTTTTTCTAGGATTGTACAAACTTATTTTTCCATTTATAACTGGTTTTATTTAATTTATTTGAATGAAGGCCTTTTTTGTTCAGCTTGTATTGTATCAAATGCTTTAAATTTTTTATTGTTTAAATACTGTTTTTAATACAGTCGTCCCCACTTAATCGCCCCTCGGATAATCGAATAACCCGCTTATACGAATATAATTTAATGGAACCAAATCATTTTACATTAAACTAATGTTGAACTTCTCCGTTTAAACGGTTATTTGTTGTTTTTTGCCCCCGCTTAATTGCATAAAGAAGTGGTACTGAAATGGAAAAAAAATTTTCAATTTTAGAGAAATATTTCACCAGCTAATATAGAATTTCCCTTTTTCAGTTAAGATATGGTTACAATAGGTGGTCATTTCAATAGGGACTTCTTATTATAGTAGGTGCTTGGGATGAAGTTGAAAAATTAATCAAATCTTGCTGCCAGTTATACATTGAAGTAAACGAAGGGGGTTTTACCCCACTTTGATTTACTTCACTCACACATCATTTAGTATGTAAAAAATGGATAGAGTGATTTGTTTTTAGGTCAAGACTTGTGGTCCCCTCTTGATGCACTTGTTTTTAGGTCAAGACTTGTGGTCCTCTCTTGATGCACTATTAGCTTTGATAAGAAAAAGTTTTAAAAACCTAATACACTAGTGTAAAGAGTGTCTTTTTCTTAAGTGGAATAACGGCTTAATCCAGTGAATAATTTTGAGTTGAGCGCGAAAAAGAATGATTTAAATTTATCGAAAAAAAAACAATGAATCTTAGAAACAATAAATTTCAAAGAAATCCCCAACTAAAATAGCGCATTAATTAGGAATTTCTCAAGTTGCAAAGATTAGAAGAAAAAAAATTCTGCATGTGTTTGAAAAGAATACGCACAAGTTATGAAAATTTTTGTAGAAACAAAAAGGGAATATCTAATCCTGATAAATTGAAAAATTAAACCGGTATAAAAAAAGTCTTCAATTATAGAATTTTTCAGATAGGTTTAAATAATATTTTAGTTCCTACATTGATTTATTTTTATGTAACTTCAAATGACATTTTTTTACGATACCAAGGAAGAAAGTTTTAATTATAATTATTTATTGATCATATAAGTGAGTTTATTTAATCAAATCGCGATACTAAACCATCAAAAAGTAAAATTTCTTGAAAATTCAGAATTTGAGATTGAATATTGCATTCCCCTTTTAATCGAATAACCTGCTTAATAGCATAGATTTGGCTGGAACCAATGGTATTCCATTAAGCGAGGTTGACTGTATTTAAAAAATGCTTGTTTGCACTAAGTCTTGATACCATGATATTTCTATTTAACATGATAACAGGAAATGATTCTTTTTTTTAAAAATAGAAATAAATTTGATCATAATTAATGCAGTAATGTTGATATAATTAAACATTCTCCTAAAATTTTCTTATATTTTGAACCATTTGGCAGTGGCGTAGCGAGGGGGGAGCAAGGGGGGGCATCATGCCCCGGGCGCTACACACAAATGGGCGCCAAATGGTCAGCAAAACAAAAAAAATTATTGGATAATTTTTATTTTTATTATAATTTATTTCTGGAAAATATATTTTAAATTTAGTGCCGGTGAAATATAATAAATGTTAATTCGTAAATAAAAAGGAACACTAATCAAACTGTAATAATATATTCATAATAGAAATGACACGTCTTTTCCACTGGGCTGACTCGACCTGTGTCTGTCAGCACTTCCTTATGGCATCTACGCTGTGTGGTTACATATATTATCTCCAAATATTTGCAGTGTACAAAGTACAAACATCAGTGCACAAAGTGTTTGTATGTTTGTACAGTGTACAAAGTACAAACATTCTTTCTTTCAGAACACTATTTATTTTTGTTTCTATAAACGCAATGTAGCTTACGCCTGTTATTTTAAAACGATAACAATAGCACTCTAATGTACTTATATGTACAGTCACGGAAAAAAGTATCCTGAAAATAACAACTAAAAGATTGTCTATTTTTTAATATAGATACTTCTCAGACACACAACAAATACAGCGTTTTGCTGTTTCTAGGAAAGGACAAAAGCGCCGTATTTGTTGTGTACCTGAGAATTATCTGTTTCAAAAAATAAATGATTCTTTATTTGTTACTTTCCGGATACTTTTTTCCGTGACTGTACATATCCGTGACACTTGCGACAGGTTGTGGAATTCCGCTACAAGTTAGGTAAATACCCGAAATATTAACGTTTAAGTTATTTTGTGCCTGTATTTTTCAGTTTTGCGTCATTGTCATCGCGCTCTGCTTAGAATAAAAATGAAATGTTATTAAATGTTGTAAGTTTAATGTTAGCATAAATTATAGTGTATATTTCACTGTGTTGCTACCTTTCAAGTTCAAGGCATTCTTGGTTAGTAATAAAACAAATAAGATTGCTTACTACATCTACTCGACGATTCTATTATTCAGTGAATAGGGTATGAAAAAATTTGAAATGATCAACTTTGATGATATTATTGATAAATTTGCTTCATCAAAAGCGGAAAATTTATACATAGTAATTAGTTTTATTAATGCATTATAATCATATTATTAAATATATGTATCTCCTTAGAGATAATAAAAATTTACTTTTTTATTGTTTTAAAACTGCGTGTTTTTAAAATATTTCTTTATAAATATGTAAAATAAATAATAGGTATCTTTTGAACTAATTCTAGATGATCATATACATTTCAAAATCTAGTCTTGTTTTCTCAACTACATTTTTTGTCTCAAATTTAATGCCTAGCTTAAGCCTATGACTTTATTTATTTATTACTTTGCGAGTATATTTTACTTATATTAGATGGTTTTCGAATGGGGGGGGGGGCGCTAAAAAGGTATTGTGCCCCGGGCGCGAGTTAAGCTCGCTACGGCACTGCCATTTGGAATGAATACTGTAGTAATTTGAACTTTTAAAAAAAAAAATCCAGAAAATTATCAACTTTTATGTTAGTAACTATTCAGTCGTCTTTCGATACTAGTTGATACTCATTTAGGTGGCTTCAAGCTGCCTTTAGGTTTTTGTTTGTTACTGTAAATATCAAAAAGTCCATCTTGCCACATCAATTTTAATATAAGCAATTCTCATAATAATAATTAGTCTAATACTCATTAATACTATTATTATTAGACTATTTATTATTATATCACCTAAAATTGATTATATGATAATTGTTTATTTTAATACAATCAATTGTCATACAATCAATTTGACATGTGAATTCACAGCACTTTAAGCTTTAACTCTAGTCAAGTCCTGTTAAATGGTAGTCAAGAACATTTATGTATAAAAATTCTTGAATATTTTATTTAAAAATATTAGAACTAAAATTTATACTTGGCATCTCTTTTATTTGTAAATATTTTTTTCTGATAGATTAATAAATGTGAGATGACAGTAAACTTATAAGTAATTATTCATTTATATTATGCTGCATATAATTTCTTTAGAATTTCATGTTTTGAAAATAGCTATGGTTTAAATTTATAAAGACATAATTTTTTTGAAATGGGTCATGAATGATTTTACTCAAGAATTTTCAGGATTTTTGAGTTGAGCTCATTTTCTTGTAGAAAATTAAAAAAATCAATGATTATCGACTGTTTCAATGGTGACAAAAGGGTTGGCAAGAGTCGATACGGAAGTGTTTTAATTGAAAATTTGTGTTGGCAGAAGTTTTTCATTTTATCTTCTAATTACAATTATCTTTTTTTTTTTCTTTCCCCAGCAACCTCATGGCGTTGGACCTCCACCGCAATATTCCAGTCAGTCTCAACGAAAAGAAGTCATATTTCCTCCCGACACTGTGGAAGCTGTAACTCCTCTCATCACAAAACGTCGTCGGGTCCTCTCCAAAGATATAATTCCCATTGATGCGTGGAGAATTATGATGGCTCTCAAATCTGGGTTACTTGGAGAGAGTACCTGGGCCTTGGATGTCCTCACCATTTTGGTTCATGACGATGCCACCGTCCTTTACTTTGGACTCAACCATCTGCAAGGGCTCCTAGAAGTTCTAATGGACCATTACAGGAGGTGCCTGAATCTAATATTTGATTTAGTTGGTGACATGGAAGTAGGCTTTATGCTGAATCCAGGCGAAGGAGTGAAAAAGGAACGAAAAAAGAA
Organism: Parasteatoda tepidariorum; assembly: GCF_982258835.1. Classification (NCBI taxonomy): domain Eukaryota; kingdom Metazoa; phylum Arthropoda; class Arachnida; order Araneae; family Theridiidae; genus Parasteatoda; species Parasteatoda tepidariorum. The sequence goes on along the minus strand of NC_141756.1, from coordinate 116,478,667 downwards.
ATGGTACGAGTTAGACAGCGAACTGTCGGACGTCGAATCGAACGACATACCCTTATCAGACACTCTATGTAATGACAAAACATCTATTTTAAACACGACGAATTATACTTTTAGAACACGTTGCAAAAAAATTGTAAGGACTCAAGAAGAGGAGGCTCTGTTTCTGTTTGATCCTCATAAAAAGTGGGATGTGCACGAGGGTTTCATAAGTGGAAGCAGCCATTGGCAACATGGGGGAGGGGAATATACCGGTTATATACAGACACATTTTGAAAATATTGAAAAACGTGTGAGATTTGTAAGAATTTTAAAAGATAAATGTAAGGATGCCAAAACAGAACAAAGGGAAAGTGTTGTACATAGTAAAAAAGAATGTGGATCTGATACTGAGGAGGACGAGAGCAGCCCGTGTATAATTACACCTTCGGAGGCAAATGACTCAAAATGTAATGATAACGTTCATTCTGTGATTGACAAAGAATCTACGCCCCCAAAAGACTCTTCTAAAAATAAAAATTGTGACAATCCGGACAATAGCTTTCCAAAAATAAGACCGGTTTCCCCTAGCAGGAAGCGGAGGGCTGTAGAAGACTTGGAGGAGGAATCTTACAATAGAGATGAGCCATCTTTGTGTATAATAGGTGATTCCCAAGATTCTCTCGTGCGCAGGTGCATTTGTGTGTCATCCATCTTAAGGAACTTGTCATTTGTGCCTGGAAATGACACTGAAATGTCTAAACATTCTGGTTTCTTACTTGTGCTCGGCAGGCTTCTGCTACTGCACCACGTTCATTCTCCACGCAAGCCTCCTCAGCGACACTACGACCGCGAAGAAGAAGGTGAAAACTCTTCTGTTGCAGATTCCTGCAGCAGCCTGAACACTGAACATGAATGGTGGTGGGACATGTTACATATTATTCGTGAAAATACGCTAGTCACCCTAGCCAATATTGCGGGTCAGTTGGACTTGGCTCCTTTCCCTGAAGAAATTAGTTTTCCCATTTTAGATGGCCTTATGCATTGGGTCACTTGTCCTTCTTCGTATGCCCAAGACCCACTCCCCACCCAGCCATCGCACTCCGTCCTCTCACCTCAACGTCTCTCTCTGGAAGCTCTGAGCAAACTTTCAGTTCTAGAAAGCAATGTCGACCTCATGATGGCCACACCCCCCTGGGAAAGGATCGACAGGTTCTTCTCGCTCTTGTCGAAATGGTTGAGTAGGAACGAAGATCAAGTGTTGCGGGAGTTCTCTGTAGTCCTTCTGTCCAATTTGTCACAAGCTGACAGCAGTATGGCTAGGGCAATAGCACTGCAGGGCACTTGCATACCTCTTCTCATAACATTTGTGGAACAAGCGGAACAAAGTGCATTGCAGGTGGCCAATGCACAAGGGATTAATGCCCTCAGGGAGAATCCTGAGCTTATGGGTACCACTCTGGACATGGTAAGGCGAGCTGCTGGCACTCTCCGATGCCTCGCAAGGGTACCCAGCAACCGAACATTGTTTTTACAACACCAACAAAGGCTGCTGGCACTGGTCATGTCACAAATATTAGATCAAGGCGTAGCATCCATTATTGCCGATGTTCTATTCGAATGCTCGCAGGAAGATGCGGAGGACTCCCTCAATGTGACGAGTAGCAACAGCAGTGGGGAGAAAGTGGTGCCATCTCCTAATGCAGAGGATGGCTCAACGTAATAATTTATATGTCACTTCTTAAAATACCAGTTTCAAAAATCAGCTATGGTCAGATAGTGCAAATATTTGTTGAAAAGGACTTGCTTGGGATTGGTGCATTGGCAATATTTATTTAAGTGAAGAAAATTTTATTTCTGTTTTGTGATTCATTAGATGCCTCCTGGGGAGTCATACTTAGGACTCTGAATTTAATAGAGAATGTCATTGTTTATATAAAGTCACGTTACAAAAAAATCTGTTAGCAATTTCAAAAAGAGCATGCATGTAAAATGCTTGTGAATGTTTCATCTTTGTACAGCTGTTAAAACAACACATTGCATCAGGCATTGTAGATATTTACACACCATTTACCTGATGTGGTGCATCATGTGTTTAAAATAAAACAAACAAAATTTTTAGTTGAGACTAGAAAAAAAAACCTCATTTCCATATTGTAACTGTACAAAAAAAAAAAAAGGAAAATGAGTGGACAATAATGTACAGCCTAGATGATTATAAAGCACAAACAAATAAAAAGAAATGTCTCTGAGATTTTATTGTGACTTTTCATCCTTTAAAAAAAAAAAAAGAAAGAAATCTTTATTACTGAAAAGCACTTTAGAAATCAAACTTTACATGGAAGAACAGCTGTCGGAAGAATGTTAGGTTTAAAAGATACTGGCCAAATACCTATTGTTTTTTAATCAGTCTTAAGCTGATGGGAAGCAGTTTGTTAAGGTTCCAGTCCAGGATTTCTGTCGGCTCTTTAATATTGATATTTATGAGTGCAAGAGCTTTATACTATGTATATGTCTAATCATCATTGAAATAAATGTACATATAAAATACTCTTTTTTTTCTTTCTTTCTTTCTTTTTAACCTTTATCGTATCTATAAAAAGGGAAACCCGTGATCTAGGGAGCTTAATTTCTGGGAATCAATCTATTTTTTTAAAAAATTCTAAGAATTTTGTTAGTAACAGGATATTTGCGAACCTGGAAAGTCATGAATTTCGGTATTGAACAAAATTTGTCAGGATTTTAACTATTTTTTTAAAAAAAATCTATTTAGGTAGCCGAAAAATCTAATTTTTAAAATGGAATTTCCCTCCCCCAATTTTATGGTGCTTCGATTATCTGAATTAGTAACAAAATCCCCACTCACATTCATATTTTATTAAAATATAAACTGTTTTCATCATGTTCTTTAAAAATTATGGTGTTCTTTCAAAAAATAAAAGAAAAAACATAATTTCTAGAGTGAATTAAACTTCTGTGATTTTGTTATTTAATTTTATTTTATCAATTTAAAACTCCAGCTGAAGCAAGCCAGTCATTGGCGAATTTTTTTTATTCTGAAATGAGAACAGAAAAGTCACTAGTGTTTCTTTCCTTCCCTATGAACAAGAAAAGTATCTTTACAATATAATTCTGCAGAAAAAAATATTTCCTTTTTTTCCAGCTATTTTATTGCTTCCACTTTTTCTTTACTCGTTTGTTTAAATTTAAACTCTATAAATAGGAAGATGCAGAGTATAATAGTTTTGGATATACCTATCATTTCAATTAATGTTAGGATGCTTTTTTAAATTAATTGTTGTGTTTTTGCCGGTGAAAATAGTACTCGCCCCAAAATTTATTTTCACGAGTCATATTTACCTTTTTTTTCTTCCTAGTGCCATATATTTTATATAAAAAACCCATGCATATATTGTTAAAAATCAATGAAATTTCTTTTTCGCATTGGTAACAAAAAACTAATATCCAGCAAGTGAACATGAGTGCATAAATGTACAGGATTACACATTTTTAGATCTTTTCTTATTTAGTTAAGGAAAAGCCAAAACAAACTGAGGCATCAATTGTGAAGAAATGGAGGATGTGAAGCGAACAATTCTTAGAAACCAACCGATTGGGTCATATATGTATTTCTTGTTATTATTATTATTGTACTTCACTCAAAAGGTGGGTGCATTATACCAATAAAAATCACCCAAATTTTTTTTTTTTTTTTTTCATCTGACGCTAGACTAGAATATATGAGTGTTCAAAAAGTGAACTCCAATTAGGAAGCAATCTGAAAGAAACTGCAAAAGCAATTTCGGGGGTTGGGGAGTGCAGCAAGTGGAGTCCAATAGTGAGTATGAATAGGGCCTACAATAATTTCCCTTGGTGGGGTTCATTAGTATCATGTAATATAATGCTGCAAGGTCCAGTTTGAATATTAAGCGAGATAAGCAGTAATACACTATATTAAGCTCGAATTTCCCCATTTTAACTCTGTTGAACACACCATTATATAAATACACACATCGTGGGCCTATAATAATACATTCCTCTGGTTAGGTGCATTAGTACCATGTAATATAATACCTGTTCCAGTTTGAATCTTAAGGGGAAATAAAACTGGTTGATCTTTATAATCAGGGATGAGATTTTTCCGCTTTTTAGAGGATTTTCGCTTTTATCTCTAGAATTACAGCTTTTTTTTTTTTAATATCAAAAACTCCGATTCTCTAAAAGTTTCGGTTTATTTATTTTTTTATAAATATCCCGCTTTTTTTTTGTCAAAATTCAGTCGTTGAAGTAAAACAATTATATTTATTTACGATTTTCAAAGATAAACAGAAAATTCAAACTACGTCCTAGCTGCAAACTCTTCTACCTTTTACTTATTTTAGGTATTTTCTCCAATTTTACGCACAGAAAATAAGATCTTCCGTATTTTTATCCGTCGCCTGATAGCTCGTATTTTCGTAATTCAGACGTTGCTGCTTCCTGTTTTTTGGCGTGAAAGCAAACGGAAAAAAAAGAGGTGGATTTGCGGTGAAAATATTATTTGCTCAATCTTGTAAATTTTTATTTATTATGTCTATACAAAAACAATACAAACAAGCCTTTTAGAAATCCCTAATCCAGACTCCGCAAATATCTCGATTCTTATTCACGCGATTTTAATATCAATCATCTATTTTCGTATTTACTTGAATTAAAAGTTGCGCATTGTGATTCATGTACGCTATTTAACTATCGTACATTATGATTCTTATTTACGAGATTTAAAAATCCAATATCGCGATTTGTATTTACGCGCTTTTAAAAGCTTATGTAGCGATTCGTATTCACGCGAGCTTTAAGTCCAATGTCGTGATTCGTATTTACGGTTGTAATATCAAACATCGATATTCGTATTGATGCTTGCTTTAAAAATTAGACATGGGGATTCATGTTCACGCGCAATTTAAAAATTATGCATCGTGATTCGTATTTACGTGATCTAAAAATTACGCATCATGATTTATTCTCTCAATTTAAAATCATGCGTGTGATGCATATTCATACAATTTTAAAATTAACCATTGGGATTTATAATCACATGATTTAAAAGTTTAAAAATCGCACTTTTTTGTCAAATTTTTGGATTTTGAATATATATTTTCTTGGATTTTCACTTTTTGACTCCTCTCATCCCTGGTAATACAGTAAATTAAGCTCGAATTTCCTCATTTAAAAGGTATTCAGCACACTATTTTATATATACATAGTAGCCTATAATATTTTCCTCTGGTATAATACATTAGTATTCTGTAATTTAATACGTGGCCCGGTTTGAATAATATGGGTCCATAATATTTAAACTGGACTGCGTATTATTATGGATTACCCTACCGAGGACTTCTTTTCAACTTGGTGGTTGTTGCAGGTAAAATGTAGTCGAATTGAATTAGTGCATGTGGACTTTAATAATGCAAGGCATCCTAATGCACATTGAGACATTGGTAGAACCTCTCGAATGGGATGTTGCTGGGTTTCTTTTACAGTAAAGTTACACTACGTTTAAAATAAATATACTTTGGTATATATTTGGTAAATGTACTACGTTTAAATAGATAAATTACTAATTATCCTAAGTTATTCTACATTTAAAATAAATATAATTTGATAATTTTTAATAAACCAAAAAAAAAAAATTCTAATTTTCTCAGTCTTAAAATGAAAAGATAATTTAAGGAAATTACAACACAAATTATCACAGACAGTTCATTTTGCTTTGTTGATTTGGTACTGTTTGTACAGTGAGATTGTTGAATTTTGAATTTTTTTTCCCATTAGTGTTAAAATCAGACTTTTTCTTCGAAAATAATGATAAATTTTTTTTTTCCTAGACAGGCAAGCGAGGTATTGTTTCTGATGTATTTTTTCACGCCCAAACGAATGAGAATCTCCAGGCTTAAAAGTTATAAGTATTTAATGTACAGATTTGTACTTCCACCTATTTACTCATCTGCAGGGCCCGAGGCCATTCAAATTTTGGGGGGACCTTAGATTTAATATTTTTCTCGTATATTTTTTATTTATTCAAATATAAAAGGATTTATGTATCTTTTCATTTAAGAAAGCGTATTTAAAATTAAAATAAATAATATTAAATAAAATTTTACTTTATTTTATTAAATTAGAACTAAAAAATAATCCTAACATTTTGAAAAATCATAGTTTTTCTTAATTTTTATTAATTTATTTTCAAAAAATCCATTTTAAGGGGGCTATGACCTTATGGGTAGCTCAGCTGTCAAAGTAAGCAAGACATTATTAATCTTTTACACTTAATCGAATGATACAATACAGCTGTAAAGTTGCAAACATTTTCATGTAAAAATTTTTGATTTTGGCATAACTTTAGTACACTTCGTATTTTACTATCTATGGAACATGCGAGGTACTTTTTTAGGTGATAGATTGTTTTCTTCATAATAAGTGCAATTCAAAAATAATGAATTTAATATTAAAAAAAATTACCTTTCATATTTTGAAACATTAGACCTTTTGGATTGTGCCTGCACTTATTGATTTAAATGAGAAAAAAAAAAAACTGTGTTATAAGTGTAAGTACAAAATTCTACATAGAAATTCTAAACTTATAGTTTACCTCGGGATTGTACTCGAATTCAACAATGAAAAAAAAAAATCCTTGAAAATCCACTCCATTTTTTTATTTATTTTTTTTAATTTTTAACTTGACTAGCATTTAAATTTACAGTGAAATTTTACATTAAATATAACCATAAATTATTCTGTAGTTACTTTACAAATCAATAGATGGCGTCATGAAATTTTCAACTATCTATAAACTTTTTTATTTTTTTAACTTGCCATAATTTAGTATTTAACATCAAAACATTCTCATAATTAAAATACAATTTAATTTACTTCCTAAAATATTCACTATTAATGACATGAATATATTTATAATAAATAAAATAATGAATAATTTCTTAAACGAGGAAGAAAAAAATCGCTAATTGATTTCTTGTTTAAATTAAGATAAAAATGTTTTAAATTTTCGCTTTCACATGTGAAAATTTAAAACATTTCTTTTATTGCAGACTTCATAACATGTTAAAGAAACTAATAAATGATTTTTAAAATTAGATACTCTTATTAGTTACATACAATAGAATCAAAATGACTTGAAGATATTGGTTAACAGAAATTAAATTGTTTGTCATTTTTTATTAATTGAAAGCTTATTAGTTATGTTCCTTTAAGTTAGATTAATAAATAATAATCAGGCAATTTTATAGGCTTACTAGTCAATCAACAATTAATAAGCATAAAATTCAGTTGAGAAGTCTTTTTAAAATAGTATTTTTTAAATTCTAGTGGCGCCATCTATCCATCTATAAAGTGACTATGGCATGATTGCTCCTGAGCTGTATTTTATATTCATTTTTTTTTATCATTTATTTATTATCTATTTTTTAATATATGAGAAAATTATATTTAAACCATGATTTGAGATAAATCATGTAAAGGAATACGTTGAACATATTTTCCCTTCTATTATTATTATCCATAATGATTTTGTATATTGCTTTAGATAACTTTTATCAAATTTGAACGAATAATAATTAAAGTACGTAAATGTATAATATTTTACTGTGTCGTCAGAAAAGTAATTTAGTTAAAGTAATTCCTTTAGTACGTAGTACTACTAATTATTAATACCACACATAATTAATAATAATTAAAGTATGAAAATTAAAAAAAAATTATACTCTGTCATATGCAAGTCATTCTTTTAAAATAATTATTCATTTAAACATAAGTTTAATGTCTCCCTAAAACTCAAATAAAAGTTATTCAATTCTTTAAACTGATTTGCTGATTTATAAAACTTTTCATGTGAGAGTTAAACTTCGAGTTCAGAGATACTTTTTTTTTTTTCTTCTGAAGATTACCTTAACAAATTTACATAGAACCTTAACAAATATAAATAAACGCTCTTGATTAAAGTGTTGAGAAATACGTGCCAAAAAGGGTTAATCACGAGTCCAAGTTTGATCTCTTATGTGACCTTTCCAGAATTTAGCAATAGTTTTATCAAACAAAAAGTATAGTATATAGCAGTGGTTTCCAACTGGCGGCCAAGGGGCCGAATGCGACCCGCGAAGCCTTTTTTTGTGGCCCGTGCGCGAACTAAAATATATTAGTTTGCGGACAATTTTCGTAAAAAATCTATGTATGTTTAAAATACTTTTCTCGTTAATAAAAACCTAATTTCTTCGTTTCTGTGAAATTTATCATACCAACGGTGCAAAAAAAATTATTTCTCTGGTTTTGCATCCCCGAAAATATTTATTCAAATACAAAAATAATAGTGTATGTTGCTCCTTTTTTTTATTATTTAATTTTTTTTTTTTTTTTTTTTTTTTTTTTTTTTTTTTTGTATTTTGTGAATATAATTTAGCATGTGTGTATCAGAAATTTTCTCGAAGAAATTCTCCGATTTAACTTTTTGAAACCATTCATTTTGGACGAAAATATTTACGCACACATTTGTAAATTTAAAATGTAAATATCTATTTTGTGGTGGTTGCAGCAGACAAACCTTAATTTTGTCATTGAACATTTTGTGTGCTACTATGTAAGTTTTAATACCAACCTTTTTAAAGTTTTATTTCTTAACAATTATATATCTGTTGCACATTAATCGTTTAATGCATGGGTGCACATTAAAGTTACGAGGGTTGCTATTTATATTTCTGGCCTTGGCAACAGTAAGTGTTGCTAGGCGACAGCAGACGATTTTAATCGAAAGTTTGATATTTTTAAACATAAATTCAGCAGACGATTTACCATTATAGCTTCATTTGTGTTGTTGACAGTAAATTGAAAAGTTCTTCGCTTTCAAAAAATGGAATTGTGAACATTTTCGTGCCATTATTTTTCATAACTTTCGACGTGGATTGTTAAGACAAGAGTGCTTCGATGAACTTAATTCTTTATTCATCGATAAAGCGCCATCCTACAGCACTGTAAAAAAATTGGCATAACGAATTTAATCGTGGTCAATGTTCGATCCAGGACGAATCCCGTACAGGTCGCCCAAAATCCGTTGTTGTGCCAGAAAAGATCGATGCTTTGCGTGAACTGATAAAGCAAGATCGTCATGTGACATACCGTGAGATAGAGGCGTCTTTGGACATTAGTATGACTAGCATCAATAAAATATTGCATGAACATTTGAGCGTAAAAAAAATTTGTTCGCGTTGGATCCCGCATAATCTGACAAACACTCAAAAAAAGGCTCGTGTCGATTGGTGCAAGGAAATGTTGGAAAAATACGTTCAAGGTACATCAAAGGCTGTGTATAACATCTACACAGGTGACGAATCATGGATCTATGCATATGAGCCGGAAACAAAACAGCAATCAACTGTATGGATTTTCCAAGACGAGGCAAAACCAACAAAAGTTGTTCGAGGAAGAAGCACATCGAAACAAATGATTGCCTGTTTCTTCGGCATTAACGGTCATGTGGCAACAGTGGCGTTAGAGCAACGCAGGACGGTCAATTCTGAATGGTACACGACCATTTGTTTGCCAGAACTCACCGGAGAAATTCGAAAAAAGCAGAAGAACAGGCGAATCATTCTTCATCATGCAATGCGAGCTCTCACACATCGACTCAAACAAAGGCATTTCTGACGGAGCGAAAGATCGAACTGATGGGTCATCCGCCGTACAGCCCTGATTTGGCACCCAATGACTTCTTCTTATTCCCACACATCAAAAATAAATTACGTGGACAACGATTTTCGACCCCCGAAGAAGCGGTTGATGCATTCAAAAAGCATGTTTTGGAGTTACCTCGATCGGACTGGAAAAAGTGCTTTGAAAATTGGTTCAAACGCATGCAAAAGTGTATTGATCATCATGGAGAATATTTTGAAAAACAATAAAACCAATTTCGATCCTACATATTTGTTTTTTCATTATTAGGCCAGAAATATAAACAGCAACCCTCGTATTGTAGCCCGAATTTTTTAATATGCAATTAAATATTTTTTAAAATTTACTTCTTATTTTAATTTGTAATTCAATACTTTTGTTTTGTACAACTTGATAAAAATCTGACAGCAATATTTAATGTTCCTTCCTACATAAAATTTTGATGAAGTTGTGGCCCGCCACTTGATTTGTGTTTTTAATTGTGGCCCCCGGCCTTATGTAAGTTGGAAACCCCTGGTATATAAGATCAAAAAAAGACAAAAGAACCGGAGTAGACCGAGTATCGAGAGGTTCACCAACATTAATCATGAAGATCAGTAAAGGTAAATTCTCTCCATGCCAATTAGTTAATTTGCTATTAATTAAAGTATTTTAAATTAATTTAATTTGTTATTAATTAAAGCATAATTAATTAAAGTATTTTAAATTGTTAAAGTATTTAAATGAATTCAACAATGTATAAATAAAACGATAACTGGCTAAAATGGTTAGTAGTAGTTTGTGTCTTTAAACCACCGTAACATTAGTAATCTGGTCTGATCACACTTTTATAAACAATTGTTAAATATTCAATCTCATCACCTTCATGCCGCCTGGAAATGCATCTAGTAATTATTTGCTCTACCAACTGCCGTCATTTTACTCGGTTACTGTGGTTTTTCTTTTTATGTAATTCAGCTTTATTTTCCACAAATTTCGTTGGAAACTTACTATTTTTTTCTTTCTTCTGTTTTGCTTTACTTATTTACGTCTGGTAGACTTTGAGAATTGGTGCCTTATTTTTAGTATTCAAAACATGTCGACAATTTCTCCGTTAATGCTTTTAGAAGGAAGTTTCCTCCATTCCCAAGTATATCGTACACTTCAGTTTTGATTATATTTTTAATAATTTTGTCAACGTCCAAGAAATTTGATTAATTTGATTCGATTTACTTTAATTAGTCAAAAAAAATTTTTTTTTAATTGTAAATCCTGTTTTTCTTGGTAATTTTTTGATAGACTTTAACTTATTGCTATATTACATTTTAAGTACCTCAAACTGGGATAGATTTCATTAATAAATTCTTTTCATATCTTTACAAAAATGTTGCAAACCATTTGCAACTAAAGAGCCAACTAAAACGACTATTTTGAAGAAAAGGTAAAAAGGCGAGCCATTTTGCTAAAATGCGAGTAAAACTCATTGCAATTTTTGGAGTTGATTGGCGTTTTTTTTTTTTTTTTTTTTTTTTTTTTTTTTTTTTTGTTAATTGGCTACTGAAAAATCAACTCGCAATTTTTATTTCCCTCTATGCGATGCGGGTCGTTATGAACACGTTTATTTTTTTTTCACTCCATTTGACCAATGCAATTATAACGGAATGCTTAATATGTAGCAGAAGTGACCTTGAAGACTTTAACAAGAAAGAAGTTTTCGGATCTTGTGAGTTAGTTCACGACAGTCCACTGTGGGCCAGAAGACCATGATCTTTGGTCAAAAATTAAATTTCACCTAAAATATGTGTAAGCAGTTTCAATATAGCCCAAATTAAGTATTCATAATCATTCCAAACATTATAATTTACTTTTTGGACCGACAATGTAATGAAAAATATGTTAAAATTTTTTTTTTTAAATGTAACTTTTAAATTTTTATTTCAGAAATATATATAGGAATTTCACCTTACTGTTACATATTTATCAGAGTATTCAGTCTAAAATGATAGTACAATTTTACAATTTGTTGGATTAGTTAATACTCTTGACAAACTTATAGTTTATATCTTATCATTTGACATTTTACAATATTTGAATGACTTTCGAAACTTAGTTCCAAAGAATTCCACGAGGTAATTCGCTAAACTTTTTTTTGTTGTCTTCTTTGATGTTTCTTCTTTCGGAAAAACCTGCTCCATTTTGCCCATATAGCAAAGGTGGACTAAATATACCGAAAAACAAAAATTATATATTTTTTCTTCATGTTTTCGCGTTATTTTGTAATTAATTCGCATTATTTTGTAATATTACTTCGGAAATATAATTTGCTTTTCATTTTTAAAATAAAATTACGAAAATTATTATACTTTCATTGCTATATTCAATTATTTAAACGTACTATATTATATTTTTTTATTTTTGCTCGCCATATTTCATCCGCCATTTTTTTTCCGGGTATTTTTAGTATATTTCAAAATTTCAACTATGAATTCAATTTATCTGCTCATAAAAACCCTTAAATAAAACCCCCCCAAATTTTTAAACAAATTTTATCGAAATACTAATTTTGGCCACGAAACCTTGGATGATGGCCCACTGTGCATATTTTTAGATAAAATCTATAAATTTTAGTTTAACGTTAGAAGAAAGTTGTTGATTTTGCCTTTTTCCGTGTTAACATGGCGTTTGAGGAACTCTCTGAGCCTGTTGTTTTTAGTGAGAGGCAGCAAAATGTTGAGTATTGTTTATGGAAATAATTAAGTATTTAGCGATAATGGTAGTATATATACTTACAATTATTTATCTTGAAAAACAGTTAATGCCGCACAGCTTATAACGCACGCAAATTTTTTCTTCGCTCTTCTTTATTTTTTGTTTACATCTACGGGAAATGATATCTATGTATCAGATTGAATTTAAAGCATTTGGGTTCTTCTCGTAAAATGTGATTTATATTAAGAGGATTAAATGAAACACTTTCTTGCCTGTTTCGAAAAGTTTGTATAGATCGTAAAAATTTCAATAGGTAATAAACTCGATAAACTTTTTGATCACAGTATATATAACTTTTATATCTTGAATTCTTTACAAATAGCATAGGAAACTTTGAGATAGTGAAAAATAAATTTGAACAAATTTAAGAAAAATAAAATTGTTGTAATAATTTCGCCTTGTACAAAAAATGCTTAAATAAGACAACATCCATAGAATGCGTTCCGTCACAAAATCTTATAAGCTATTTTTTATCTGAAATTAAGCATAAATCACAATCGACAAAAAAGATACATAAATTCATTTTGGAACGTAGCCAAATCTTTCTGCTGTTCGTTTTGTGCTTTGGCAATTAGTGTGTTACAAACTATTACTTATCAAAATAGTTCTACAATAGTTTAAAATATGTTGCTTGGTTGTTACAGATATTTTTTTTTTCCTTCCCGTATACCAAAAGTGACTCCAACTTTACTTTTTTTTAAATTTTATTTTTACGATTGATGGATGTGTTTAACCCTAATGCTCGATTTTTATGTTTGTTCCCATCTTAGTCATGTAGACAGTTATTTAATGAAACTGTAATTATAAGGAACAGACAATAGACCACCTCACTGTACCCAGACACTTCATGGAATTGAAAGTTGGTCTTCAAGAATGAAATCAAAACCACGAGGTGCTGGCAAATCACCTAGCATCAGACACTTATATTGCCCACTTGGATATTCTCATCTTATCTCACTGTTTTTACCACCTTTTATCCTGCTGAATTTAAATTGTCTACTCAGTTTTTGAAGTTATACTTCTTATGCGACTTCCAACAAGGTTGCGTTAAACGTTTAACGCTACATTTTTATTGGCCGGGAAATCACGTGGTAGGATCCACTTTTCCCTCATTCATTTCCGTATTGTTTTGGTTCTCACTAGCATAAAAGTATTGTTTTTCTATAAATATTTTTTTAGTTTGATTTGATACACATATAATTTAATAGGGTAGTATTTTTTATTCTCAAATTTAGTAGATAACAATTGTAAAAAATGAGTGAAAACAATCCGACGGACAATGTAACGGATTTAAGGTTATGTCAAAGTACGTCTCTTGTGAATATCAACTGAATGTTAGGTTTTCTCTTCTGAAATTACATCATGACGCATTCACGTACATTATTAATACAAATATATTTTCCAGGGCGAGACGACGAGGCAACCACAAGTACTTCCACTGGTTCAAGAGGTCCACGAGGGAAAAATGCACAATATTACCGTGATTACAGAGAACGGAAGCGAGTGGAGCAGGAAAAAGAGTCGTTGAATAGAACTAGTGATCCTTCTACGACTGCTGATTCTTCTACAATTAACGTCGCAGGTTGCGAAGTTTAACTTCTTCAGCGCGGAGGGACTCCACGCACTATTTTTTTTTTAATTGTGATGTTCTTGACTATTTTAATTTGTCTTTTGTACTTTTTAGGCTGTTTTAACTTTGAATTTTAACTAATTTTCTTGTTCTTAGCATTTATATTAATTTTTTTAATTTAAATTGGCCTTTCAGCTCTTCTTATTTTTTATTACTCTTTCTAATTGATTTGAACTATTTTTGATTATGCATGCCCTTTTGATGTTAACTATTTCAGATTTTACACGCCCTTTTGGCTAATGATTTTACTATTAACTTGATTTTATTGTTCTCTTTGTTTTATCTATCTCAACACCTTTTAATTTTTTTCTCATTTTTAAAATCATTTATTCTTGGATGCTTTGTTGGTATTTCATCCACTTGCATGATTTTACTTTTATATGGTTTATTTACTTATGATTTCATTTTGTAGTAGCCGCTTAATAAACTTTTAGTGTTGAATTATTGTGTAACTGTATTTGTTTGTAACATTGCCTGTTATGTTATCAAACTTAATCTTTCTAAAATTGTGTCACCTAGACCTCAATTTTACAATTATCTTTATAAGGGCCTGTAGGCCTGTCAAATACTTACGATTAAGCAACATAAAGGCCTTTTGGCCTTATAAAACAACAAGGGGTGTGGTGATTTATTTGTTTTATGTTTGTTTTCTTAGTCATTGATTTATACAGTTTCCCAATACATATACAGAAATATTAACTTATAATGTTCAAAAAAACAATCTACAATAAATTATCCCGGATTTTTTTCCTTTTTTTACGCATTATTCGCGATTTCCTGAAGGAAATTTTTTTTTTAATATATATATATATCATACAAATAATATATACACATATACAAATTTTACATATACACAAATATATACATATATATATACACATCAAACAAATAAAGTAAACAAAGGTAAAAAATATTTAAAAACGACCAAAATTGGGATTCGAATCCGCGTCAGCCCGCTCAACGAATCTCAAACGAGCACAGCCCTAAATACAGGGCCAACCCTTCCACGGTGTTCCTCCGAATATTTAGCTTAAAGAACCCTCTCCCGGTCAGTCAAACAAAAATGTTTTTGGCCCATTGTAAGCCCCCTAATTGCTCTAGAAAAATTTCTATTGACACTATCGTTCGGCCCATAGTTACCTACTCAGTGGTCCCCATCCCCCCAAAGGTCTTGGGTGCATACATCCCTCCCCAAAAAAATTTTGCTAACTTCCCCCATTCCATGTTAGCTTGTTCGAAATAGTGCTACGTTGCTTCTTTTATTTATGTACTAAAAAAATTATCTTGTCTAAATTTCCCCCCCCCAAACTATTCGTTATATTTAGTGTAAACCCCCCCCAAGCTTTAAGTGGACGCATCGTGCGCCCACCTTACCCCCTGATGGGGGCCCCTGTACCTACTTTCGGTCCGAGTTTGAAAATTATAGCTTAATATTAAAGGAAGTTGTGTGGTTTTGAGTGCCGGACCCGTCCATTTCTGCCCCCTTTTTCATCCATTATTCTGCGTACCCCCTAATAAATTTATGATTATTTCCACTTGAAAAAGTGTCCGCAGTTGGAATTCGAACCCGCGACCCCTCCCTCCAGCAGCGACTTTCTTGTCCAGTGTCCTACCACCCAGTCCACTGTGGTACGTGAAGCCTCCCACAGTTTCGCTTCAAAAGCCCTCTCCCACTCAGCTTCGCAATAGACCTTTAGGGACCCACTGAGTCCATTTATAAAAATTTCCTCCGGCAGGCATGTTTGGACCATAGATCTATAGGGTCCGAGTTTGAAACTTGTAGCTTGATATTAAAGGGAGTTAGACGGCTTCGAAATTCGAACCCCACCACGCCATTTTATTTTCTTTTCTTATTATTGTTCCATTATACTTTCTTTATCAAAGAAAGATGCACGATTTTACACGTAGAACACTCTATGCATGATGAACTGTCGAATAAATAGTAAAATAACTTTTAACAATGGAAATAAACCAATTTTAATGGATTTTTCCAGTTTTTACCCATAACGCGCCATTTTCCGAATTAAAAAAATTTTTCCTTTAGAAAATATAAAAAAACGCATTGAAAAAAAATAATATAATGCGAAATAAACGAAAGAAGGAAAAAAAAGAGAATTTTTGAAAAATAGCTGCAGCTGCGATTCGAGCCTGCGCCCCCTCGCTCCAAACGTGAGTTACTAGTCCGGAGTCTTGACCAACCGAACGCGTGAAACTTGCCACAATTTCGCTTCAAAAGCCCTCTCACGATCAGTAATGCAATAGAGCTTTGGGGGCCCCCCTGCCCCCTCTTTCGACAAGCATGTTTGGACCATTGACAACTTCTTTGGGTCCAAGTTTGAAAATTTCAACTTAATATTAAGGGGAACTAGACGGCTTAGAAATTCGAACCCCACCATGCCCTTTTTTTATTCATTTTTAATTTTTTATTATTATTCCATTATGCGTTCTTCAACAAAGAAAGATGTTCGATTTTATACATAGAGCACCTACGCACGATAAACTGTCCAATATATTGTAAAAATAATTTAATACATGTAAAAAAACCAATTTTCCCGGATTTTTCCAGTTTTCACCCATTATTCGCCATTTTCCCAATTTAAAAAAATTATTTCCTACATGTAGGACCCCCTAATATCTAGAAAAACAAATTAAAGAAATAATATAACGCAAAATAAGTGAAAGAGAAAAAAGAAAATTCCTTGAAAAGTTGCCGCAACTGATATTCGAACCTGCAGCCCCTCACCCCAGCCGTCAGTTACTACTCCAATGCCTTGACCACCAGACAACTCGAACATGAAAAGCCTGCCACAATTTCGCTTCAAAAGCTCTCTTACAGTCAGCTATGTAATAGACCGAGTTCGAAAATTATAACTTAATATTAAAGGGAGTTAGACGGTTTCGAAATTCAAACCCCACCTCGCCATTTTTTTAATTTTATTATTATTATTATTCCATTATGCGTTCTTTAACAAAGAAAGATACTGGATTTTACACCTTACGCATGCTGAACTATTCAAAATATTGCAAAAGGAGTTGAAAAATAACAAATAAGCTAATTTTCCAGGAATTTTCCTGGTTTTCCGTTTTCCAAATAAAAACAGTTACTTCCTACATACAGGAAAATCCAGAATATCGATAAACACATTAAAAAATTAATATAATGTAAAATAAACAACAGAAGAAAAAAAAGAAATTTTAAAAAAGAAAGAAAAGAAATTTTTTTTAAGAAATATTAAAAGAAAGAAGTATTCGCACCTGGGATTCGAACTCAGGACCACTCCTTCCAGCAGCGAACTTACTTGCCCGGTGTCCTACCACCCAGTCCACGGTGATACGTGAAGCCTGACACAGTTTCGCTTCAAAAGCTCTCTCCGCCTCAGCTCCGCAATATACTTTTGGGGCTCACTGAGCCCTCCTAATTGGCCAATAAAAATTTCCTCCGCAGGCATACTAAGTAGGATCATAGACTCCTACTTAGTCCTGCATGAAGAAAATAAATTTTTTTATTGAAAAAACTGGATAGATCCAGGAAAAATCATTTTATTTGCTTTTTTTCGACTCCTTTTGTAACATTTTGCATACTCTAGCATGCATGGGGTGTTTTCTGTGTGTGAAATCCAGCAAAGAAAGCGTAATGGAATAATTAAAAAAAGAATAAAAAAATAAAATGGCGCGAGTAAAGTTCAAATTTCGAGACTATCTAGCTCCCTTTAATATCAAGGTATAATTTTCAAACTCGGACCCTAAGTAGGGCTCTATGGTCCAGACAAGGCTGCCTAAGAGAATTTTTATAGGCCAATTAGGGGGCTCCTACAGGAATATTGCGAAGATGAGAGGAGAGAGCTTTTAAAACGAAACTGTGGTCACGTATCACAGTGGACTGGAAGGTATGCCACCAGACAAGCAAGTTCGCTGCTGGAGGGAGGGGTCCTGGGTTCAAATCCCAGGGACGGAAAAATTTTCAACAACATTTTTTTTTTATATTTTAAATTACATTATTTTTTAATGTGTTTCTCGATATTCTGGAGGGTTCTGCATGTAGGAAATAATTTTTTTTATATTGGGAAAATGGGAAAAAACAAGAAAAATCAATTTATTTGCTCTTTTTCGACTTCTTTTGTAACATTATGGACATTCTAGCATGCATGGGGTGTTTTCTGTGTGTGAAATCCAGCAAAGAAAGCGTAGCGGAATAATAATAAAAAAAAGAATAAAAAATAAAATGGCTCGAGAAAGGTTCAAATTTCAAGATCCCCTAGCTCCCTTTGATATCAAGGTATAATTTTCAAACTCGGACCCTAAGTAGGGTACCATGGTCCAGACGAGGATGCCTAAGAGAATTTTTATAGGCCAATTAGGGGGGTCACAGTGGGCTCCTAAGGGTATATTGCGAAGATGAGATTAGAGAGCTTTTGAAGCGAAACTGCGGTAGGCTTCCCGTATCACCGTGGACAGGAAGGTAGGCCACCAGACAAGCAAGTTAGCTGCTAGAGGGAGGGGTCCTGGGTTCGAATCCCAGAGACGGACAAATTTTCAAAAACATTTTTTTTGTATATTTTAAATTATATTATTTTTTAATGTGTTTCTCGATATTCTGGAGGGTTCTGCATGTAGGAAATAATTTTTTTTATTGGGAAAATGGGAAAAAACAAGAAAAATCAATTTATTTGCTCTTTTTCGACTTCTTTTGTAACATTTTGGACATTCTAGCATGCATGGGGTGTTTTCTGTGTGTGAAATCCAGCAAAGAAAGCGTAGCGGAATAATAATAAAAAAAAAAAGAATAAAAAATAAAATGACTCGAGAAAGGTTCAAATTTCAAGACCCCCTAGCTCCCTTTAATATCAAGGTATAAATTTCAAACTCGGACCCTAAGTAGGGTACTATGGTCCAGACGAGGCTGCCTAAGAGAATTTTTATAGGCCAATTAGGGGGGTCACAGTGGGCCCCTAAGGGTATATTGCGAAAATGAGATTAGAGAGCTTTTGAAGCGAAACTATGGTAGACTTCCCGTATCACCGTGGACTGGAAGGTAGGCCACCAGACAAGCAAGTTTGCTGCTAGAGGGAGGGGTTGTGGGTTCGAATCCCAGGGACGGACAAATTTTCAAAAACTTTTTTTTTTTATATTTTAAATTATATTATTTTTTAATGTGTTTCTCGATATTCTGGAGGGTTCTGCATGTAGGAAATAATTTTTTTTTATTGGAAAAATGGGAAAAAACAAGAAAAATCAATTTATTTGCTCTTTTTCGACTTCTTTTGTAACATTTTGGACATTCTAGCATGCATGGGTAGTTTTCTGTTTGTGAAATCCAGCAAAGAAAGCGTAGCGAATAATAATTTAAAAAAAAGAATAAAAACAAAAATGGCTCGGGAAAGGTTCACATTTCAAGACCCCCTAGCTCCCTTTAATATCAAGGTATAATTTTCAAATTCGGACCCTAAGTAGGGTACTCTGGTCCAGACGAGGCTGCCTAAGAGAATTTTTATAGGCCTATTAGGGGGGTCACAGTGGGCCCCTAAGGGTATATTGCGAAGATGAGATTCGAAACTGTGGCAGGAATCCCGTATCACCGTGGACTGGAAGGTATGCCACCAGACAAGCAAGTTTGCTGCTAGAGGGAGGGGTCCTGGGTTCGAATCCCAGAGACGGACAATTTTTCAAAAACATTTTTTTTGTGTATTTTAAATTATATTATTTTTTAATGTGTTTCTCGATATTCTGGAGGGTTCTGCATGTAGGAAATAATTTTTTTTATTGGGAAAATGGGAAAAAAACAAGAAAAATCAATTTATTTGCTCTTTTTCGACTTCTTTTGTAACATTTTGGACATTCTAGCATGCATGGGGTGTTTTCTGTGTGTGAAATCCAGCAAAGAAAGCGTAGCGGAATAATAATAAAAAAAAAGAATAAAAAATAAAATGGCTCGAGAAAGGTTCACATTTCAAGACCCCCTAGCTCCCTTTAATATCAAGGTATAATTTTCAAACTCGGACCCTAAGTAGGGTACTATGGTCCAGACGAGGCTGCCTAAGAGAATTTTTATAGGCCAATTAGGGGGGTCACAATGGGCCCCTAAGGGTATATTGCGAAGATGAGACTAGAGAGCTTTTGAAGCGAAACTGTGGTAGGCTTCCCGTATCACCGTGGACTGGAAGGTAGGCCACCAGACAAGCAAGTTTGCGGCTAGAGGGAGGGGTCCTGGGTTCGAATCTCGGAGACACACAAACTTTCAATAACATTTTTATTGTATATTTTAAATTATATTATTTTTTAATGTGTTTCTCGATATTCTGGAGGGTTCTGCATGTAGGAAATAATTTTTTTTTAATTGGGAAAATGGGAAAAAACAAGAAAAATCAATTTATTTGCTCTTTTTCGACTTCTTTTGTAACATTTTGGATATTCTAGCATGCATGGGGTGTTTTCTGTGTGTGAAATCCAGCAAACAAAGCTTAGCGGAATAATAATAATAAAAAAGAATAAAAAATAAAATGGCTCGAGAAGGGTTCAAATTTCAAGACCCCCTAGCTCCCTTTAATATCAAGGTATAAATTTCAAACTCGGACCCTAAATAGGGTACTATGGTCCAGACGAGGCTGCCTAAGAGAATTTTTATAAGCCAATTAGGGGGGTCACAATGGGCCCCTGAGGGTATATTGCGAAGATCAGACTAGAGAGCTTTTGTAGCGAAACTGTGGTAGGCTTCCCGTATCACCGTGGACTGGAAGGTAGGCCACCAGACAAGCAAGTTTGCGGCTAGAGGGAGGGGTCCTGGGTTCGAATCCCAGAGACGGACAAATTTTCAAAAACATTTTTATTGTATATTTTAAATTATATTATTTTTTAATGTGTTTCTCGATATTCTGGAGGGTTCTGCATGTAGGAAATAATTTTTTTTTTTTGGGAAAATGGGAAAAAACAAGAAAAATCAATTTATTTGCTCTTTTTCGACTTCTTTTGTAACATTTTGGACATTCTAGCATGCATGGGGTGTTTTCTGTGTGTGAAATCCAGCAAAGAAAGCGTAGCGGAATAATAATTAAAAAAAAAGAATAAAAAATAAAATGGCTCGAGAAAGGTTCACATTTCAAGACCCCCTAGCTCCCTTTAATATCAAGGTATAATTTTCAAACTCGGACCCTAAGTAGGGTACTATGGTCCAGACGAGGCTACCTAAGAGAATTTTTATAGGCCAATTAGGGGGGTCACAGTGGGCCCCTAAGGGTATATTGCGAAGATGAGACTAGAGAGCTTTTGAAGCGAAACTGTGGTTGGCTTCCCGTATCACCGTGGACTGGAAGGTAGGCCACCAGACAAGCAAGTTTGCTGCTAGAGGGAGGGGTCCTGGGTTCGAATCCCAGAGACGAACAAATTTTCAAAAATATTTTTTTTGTGTATTTTAAATTATATTATTTTTTAATGTGTTTCTCGATATTCTGAAGGGTTCTGCATGTAGGAAATAATTTTTTTATGGGGAAAATGGGAAAAAATAAGAAAAATCAATTTATTTGCTCTTTTCCGACTTCTTTTGTAACATTTTGGACATTCTAGCATGCATGGGGTGTTTTCTGTGTGTGAAATCCAGCAAAGAAAGCTTAGCGGAATAATAATAATAAAAAAGAATAAAAAATAAAATGGCTCGAGTAGGGTTCAAATTTCAAGACCCCCTAGCTCCCTTTAATATCAAGGTATAAATTTCAAACTCGGACCCTAAGTAGGGTACTATGGTCCAGACGAGGCTGCCTAAGAGAATTTTTATAAGCCAATTAGGGGGGTCACAATGGGCCCCTGAGGGTATATTGCGAAGATCAGACTAGAGAGCTTTTGAAGCGAAACTGTGGTAGGCTTCCCGTATCACCGTGGACTGGAAGGTAGGCCACCAGACAAGCAAGTTTGCGGCTAGAGGGAGGGGTCCTGGGTTCGAATCCTAGAGACGGACAAATTTTCAAAAACATTTTTATTGTATATTTTGAATTATATTATTTTTTTAATGTGTTTCTCGATATTCTGAAGGGTTCTGCATGTAGGAAATAATTTTTTTTATTGGGAAAATGGGAAAAAACAAGAAAAATCAATTTATTTGCTCTTTTTCGACTTCTTTTGTAACATTTTGGACATTCTAGCATGCATGGGGTGTTTTCTGTGTGTGAAATCCAGCAAAGAAAGCGTAGCGGAATAATAATAAAAAAAACAGAATAAAAAATAAAATGGCTCGAGAAAGGTTCACATTTCAAGACCCCCTAGCTCCCTTTAATATCAAGATATAAATTTCAAACTCGGACCCTAAGTAGGGTACTATGGTCCAGACGAGGCTGCCTAAGAGAATTTTTATAGGCCAATTAGGGGGGTCACAATGGGCCCCTAAGGGTATATTGCGAAGATCAGACTAGAGAGCTTTTGAAGCGAAACTGTGGTAGGCATCCCGTATCACCGTGGACTGGAAGGTAGGCCACCAGACAAGCAAGTTTGCGGCTAGAGGGAGGGGTCCTGGGTTCGAATCCTAGAGACGGACAAATTTTCAAAAACATTTTTATTGCATATTTTAAATTATATTATTTTTTTAATGTGTTTCTCGATATTCTGGAGGGTTCTGCATGTAGGAAATAATTTTTTTTTAATTGGGAAAATGGGAAAAAATAAGAAAAATCAATTTATTTGCTCTTTTTCGACTTCTTTTGTAACATTTTGGACATTCTAGCATGCATGGGGTGTTTTCCGTGTGTGAAATCCAGCAAAGAAAGCGAAGCGGAATAATAATTAAAAAAAAAGAATAAAAAATAAAATGGCTCGAGAAAGGTTCACATTTCAAGACCCCCTAGCTCCCTTTAATATCAAGGTATAATTTTCAAACTCGGACCCTAAGTAGGGAACTATGGTCCAGACGAGGCTGCCTAAGAGAATTTTTATAGGCCAATTAAGGGGGTCACAGTGGGCCCCTAAGGGTATATTGCGAAGATGAGACTAGAGAGCTTTTGCAGCGAAACTGTGGTTGGCTTCCCGTATCACCGTGGACTGGAAGGTAGGCCACCGGACAAGCAAGTTTGCTGCTAGAGGGTGGGGTGCTGGGTTCGAATCCCAGAGACGAACAAATTTTCAAAAATATTTTTTTTGTGTATTTTAAATTATATTATTTTTTAATGTGTTTCTCGATATTCTGAAGGGTTCTGCATGTAGGAAATAATTTTTTTTATGGGGAAAGTGGGAAAAAACATGAAAAATCAATTTATTTGCTCTTTTTCGACTTCTTTTGTAACATTTTGGACATTTGGACAATATGTATTTTAAATTATATTATTTTTTAATGTGTTTCTCGATATTCTGGAGGGTTCTGCATGTAGGAAATAATTTTTTTTTAATTGGGAAAATGGGAAAAAACAAGAAAAATCAATTTATTTGCTCTTTTTCGACTTCTTTTGTAACATTTTGGACATTCTAGCATGCATGGGGTGCTTTCTGTGTGTTAAATCCAGCAAAGAAAGCATAGCGGAATAATAATAATAAAAAAGAATAAAAAATAAAATGGCTCGAGAAGGGTTCAAATTTCAAGACCCCCTAGCTCCCTTTAATATCAAGGTATAAATTTCAAACTCGGACCCTAAGTAGGGTACTATGGTCCAGACGAGGCCGCCTAAGAGAATTTTTATAGGCCAATTAGGGGGGTCACAGTGGGCCTCTAAGGGTATATTGCGAAGATGAGACTAGAGAGCTTTTGAAGCGAAACTGTGGTAGGCTTCCCGTATCACCGTGGACTGGAAGGTAGGCCACCAGACAAGCAAGTTTGCTGCTAGAGGGAGGGGTCCTGGGTTCGAATCCCAGAGACGAACAATTTTTCAAAAACATTTTTTTTGTGTATTTTAAATTATATTATTTTTTAATGTGTTTCTCGATATTCTGAAGGGTTCTGCATGTAGGAAATAATTTTTTTTTATTGGGAAAATGGGAAAAAACATGAAAAATCAATTTATTTGCTCTTTTTCGACTTCTTTTGTAACATTTTGGACATTCTAGCATGCATGGGGTGTTTTCTGTGTGTGAAATCCAGCAAAGAAAGCGTAGCGGAATAATAATAAAAAAAAAGAATAAAAAATAAAATGGCTCGAGAAAGGTTCACATTTCAAGACCCCCTAGCTCCCTTTAATATCAAGGTATAATTTTCAAACTCGGACCCTAAGTAGGGTACTATATTCCAGACGAGGCTGCCTAAGAGAATTTTTATAGGCCAATTAGGGGGGTCACAGTGGGCCACTAAGGGTATATTGCGAAGATGAGATTAGAGAGCTTTTGAAGCGAAACTGTGGTAGGCTTCCCGTATCACCGTGGACTGGAAGGTAGGCCACCAGACAAGCAAGTTTGCTGCTAGAGGGAGGGGTCCTGGGTTCGAATCCCAGAGACGAACAATTTTTCAAAAACATTTTTTTTGTGTATTTTAAATTATATTATTTTTTAATGTGTTTCTCGATATTCTGAAGGGTTCTGCATGTAGGAAATAATTTTTTTTTATTGGGAAAATGGGAAAAAACATGAAAAATCAATTTATTTGCTCTTTTTCGACTTCTTTTGTAACATTTTGGACATTCTAGCATGCATGGGGTGTTTTCTGTGTGTGAAATCCAGCAAAGAAAGCGTAGCGGAATAATAATAAAAAAAAAGAATAAAAAATAAAATGGCTCGAGAAAGGTTCACATTTCAAGACCCCCTAGCTCCCTTTAATATCAAGGTATAATTTTCAAACTCGGACCCTAAGTAGGGTACTATATTCCAGACGAGGCTGCCTAAGAGAATTTTTATAGGCCAATTAGGGGGGTCACAGTGGGCCACTAAGGGTATATTGCGAAGATGAGATTAGAGAGCTTTTGAAGCGAAACTGTGGTAGGCTTCCCGTATCACCGTGGACTGGAAGGTAGGCCACCAGACAAGCAAGTTTGCTGCTAGAGGGAGGGGTCCTGGGTTCGAATCCCAGAGACGAACAATTTTTCAAAAACATTTTTTTTGTGTATTTTAAATTATATTATTTTTTAATGTGTTTCTCGATATTCTGAAGGGTTCTGCATGTAGGAAATAATTTTTTTTTATTGGGAAAATGGGAAAAAACATGAAAAATCAATTTATTTGCTCTTTTTCGACTTCTTTTGTAACATTTTGGACATTCTAGCATGCATGGGGTGTTTTCTGTGTGTGAAATCCAGCAAAGAAAGCGTAGCGGAATAATAATAAAAAAAAAGAATAAAAAATAAAATGGCTCGAGAAAGGTTCACATTTCAAGACCCCCTAGCTCCCTTTAATATCAAGGTATAATTTTCAAACTCGGACCCTAAGTAGGGTACTATATTCCAGACGAGGCTGCCTAAGAGAATTTTTATAGGCCAATTAGGGGGGTCACAGTGGGCCACTAAGGGTATATTGCGAAGATGAGATTAGAGAGCTTTTGAAGCGAAACTGTGGTAGGCTTCCCGTATCACCGTGGACTGGAAGGTAGGTCACCAGACAAGCAAGTTTGCTGCTAGAGGGAGGGGTCCTGGGTTCGAATCCCAGAGTCGGACAAATTTTCAAAAACATTTTTTTTGTATATTTTAAATTATATTATTTTTTAATGTGTTTCTCGATATTCTGGAGGGTTCTGCATGTAGGAAATAATTTTTTTTAATTGGGAAAATGGGAAAAAATAAGAAAAATCAATTTATTTACTCTTTTTCGACTCCTTTTGTAACATTTTGGACATTCTAGCATGCATGGGGTGTTTTCTGTGTGTGAAATCCAGCAAAGAAAGCGTAGCGGAATAATAATAAAAAAAAAAGAATAAAAAATAAAATGGCTCGAGAAAGGTTCACATTTCAAGACCCCCTAGCTCCCTTTAATATCAAGATATAGTTTTCAAACTCGGACCCTAAGTAGGGTACTATGGTCCAGACGAGGCTGCCTAAGAGAATTTTTATAGGCCAATTAGGGGGGTCACAATGGGCCCCTAAGGGTATATTGCGAAGATCAGACTAGAGAGCTTTTGAAGCGAAACTGTGGCAGGCTTCCCGTATCACCGTGGACTGGAAGGTAGGCCACCAGACAAGCAAGTTTGCGGCTAGAGGGAGGGGTCCTGGGTTCGAATCCCAGAGTCGGACAAATTTTCAAAAACATTTTTATTGTATATTTTAAATTATATTATTTTTTAATGTGTTTCTCGATATTCTGGAGGGTTCTGCATGTAGGAAATAATTTTTTTTTAATTGGGAAAATGGGAAAAAACAAGAAAAATCAATTTATTTGCTCTTTTTCGACTTCTTTTGTAACAGTTTGGACATTCTAGCATACATGGGGTGTTTTCTGTGTGTGAAATCCAGCAAAGAAAGCATAGCGGAATAATAATAATAAAAAAGAATAAAAAATAAAATGGCTCGAGAAGGGTTCAAATTTCAAGACCCCCTAGCTCCCTTTAATATCAAGGTATAAATTTCAAACTCGGACCCTAAGTAGGGTACTATGGTCCAGACGAGGCTGATTAAGAGAATTTTTATAGGCCAATTAGGGGGGTCACAATGGGCCCCTAAGTGTATATTGCGAAGATGAGACTAGAGAGCTTTTGAAGCGAAACTGTGGTAGGCTTCCCGTATCACCGTGGACTGGAAGGTAGGCCACCAGACAAGCAAGTTAGCTGCTAGAGGGAGGGGTCCTGGGTTCAAATCCCAGAGACGAACAAATTTTCAAAAACTTTTTTTTTGTGTATTTTAAATTATATTATTTTTTAATGTGTTTCTCGATATTCTGAAGGGTTCTACATGTAGGAAATAATTTTTTTTTAATTGGGAAAATGGGAAAAAACAAGAAAAATCAATTTATTTGCTCTTTTTCGACTTCTTTTGTAACATTTTGGACATTCTAGCATGCATGGGGTGTTTTCTGTGTGTGAAATCCAGCAAAGAAAGCGAAGCGGAATAATAATTAAAAAAAAAGAATAAAAAATAAAATGGCTCGAGAAAGGTTCAAATTTCAAGACCCCCTAGCTCCCTTTAATATCAAGGTATAATTTTCAAACTCGGACCCTAAGTAGGGTACTATGGTCCAGACGAGGCTGCCTAAGAGAATTTTTATAGGCCAATTAGGGGGGTCACAGTGGGCCCCTAAGGGTATATTGCGAAGATGAGACTAGAGAGCTTTTGAAGCGAAACTGTGGTTGGCTTTCCGTATCACCGTGGACTGGAAGGTAGGCCACCAGACAAGCAAGTTTGCTGCTAGAGGGAGGGGTCCTGGGTTCGAATCCCAGAGACGGACAAATTTTCAAAAATATTTTTTTTGTGTATTTTAAATTATATTATTTTTTAATGTGTTTCTCGATATTCTGAAGGGTTCTGCATGTAGGAAATAATTTTTTTTTATTGGGAAAATGGGAAAAAACATGAAAAATCAATTTATTTGCTCTTTTTCGACTTCTTTTGTAACATTTTGGACATTCTAGCATGCATGGGGTGTTTTTGCTGTGTGTAAAATCCAGCAAAGAAAGCGTAGCGGAATAATAATTAAAAAAAAAAGAATAAAAAATAAAATGGCTCGAGAAAGGTTTAAATTTCAAGACCCCCTAGCTCCCCTTAATATCAAGGTATAATTTTCAAACTCGGACCCTAAGTAGGGTGCTATGGTCCAGACGAGACTGCCTAAGAGAATTTTTATAGGCCAATTAGAGGGGTCACAGTGGGCCCCTAAGGGTATATTGCGAAGATGAGACTAGAGAGCTTTTGAAGCGAAACTGTGGTAGGCTTCCCGTATCACTGTGGACTGGAAGGTAGGCCACCAGACAAGCAAGTTTGCTGTTAGAGGGAGGGGTCCTGGGTTCGAATCCCAGAGACGAACAAATTTTCAAAAACATTTTTTTTGTGTATTTGAAATTATATTATTTTTTAATGTGTTTCTCGATATTCTGGAGGGTTCTGCATGTAGGAAATAAATTTTTTTTAATTGGGAAAATGGGAAAAAACAAGAAAAATCAATTTATTTGCTCTTTTTCGACTTCTTTTGTAACATTTTGGACATTCTAGCATGCATGGGGTGTTTTCTGTGTGTGAAATCCAGCAAAGAAAGCATAGCGGAATAATAATAATAAAAAAGAATAAATAAAATGGCTCGAGAAGGGTTCAAATTTCAAGACCCCCTAGCTCCCTTTAATATCAAGGTATAAATTTCAAACTCGGACCCTAAGTAGGGTACTATGGTCCAGACGAGGCTGATTAAGAGAATTTTTATAGGCCAATTAGGGGGGTCACAATGGGCCCCTAAGTGTATATTGCGAAGATGAGACTAGAGAGCTTTTGAAGCGAAACTGTGGTAGGCTTCCCGTATCACCGTGGACTGGAAGGTAGGCCACCAGACAAGCAAGTTAGCTGCTAGAGGGAGGGGTCCTGGGTTCAAATCCCAGAGACGAACAAATTTTCAAAAACTTTTTTTTTGTGTATTTTAAATTATATTATTTTTTAATGTGTTTCTCGATATTCTGAAGGGTTCTGCATGTAGGAAATAATTTTTTTTTTGGGAAAACGGGAAAAAACATGAAAAATCAATTTATTTGCTCTTTTTCGACTTCTTTTGTAACATTTTGGACATTCTAGCATACATGGGATGTTTTCTGTGTGTGAAATCCAGCAAAGAAAGCGAAGCGGAATAATAATTAAAAAAAAAGAATAAAAAATAAAATGGCTCGAGAAAGGTTCAAATTTCAAGACCCCCTAGCTCCCTTTAATATCAAGGTATAATTTTCAAACTCGGACCCTAAGTAGGGTACTATGGTCCAGACGAGGCTGCCTAAGAGAATTTTTATAGGCCAATTAGGGGGGTCACAGTGGGCCCCTAAGGGTATATTGCGAAGATGAGACTAGAGAGCTTTTGAAGCGAAACTGTGGTAGGCTTCCCGTATCACCGTGGACTGGAAGGTAGGCCACCAGACAAGCAAGTTAGCTGCTAGAGGGAGGGGTCCTGGGTTCAAATCCCAGAGACGAACAAATTTTCAAAAACTTTTTTTTTGTGTATTTTAAATTATATTATTTTTTAATGTGTTTCTCGATATTCTGAAGGGTTCTACATGTAGGAAATAATTTTTTTTTAATTGGGAAAATGGGAAAAAACAAGAAAAATCAATTTATTTGCTCTTTTTCGACTTCTTTTGTAACATTTTGGACATTCTAGCATGCATGGGGTGTTTTCTGTGTGTGAAATCCAGCAAAGAAAGCGAAGCGGAATAATAATTAAAAAAAAAGAATAAAAAATAAAATGGCTCGAGAAAGGTTCAAATTTCAAGACCCCCTAGCTCCCTTTAATATCAAGGTATAATTTTCAAACTCGGACCCTAAGTAGGGTACTATGGTCCAGACGAGGCTGCCTAAGAGAATTTTTATAGGCCAATTAGGGGGGTCACAGTGGGCCCCTAAGGGTATATTGCGAAGATGAGACTAGAGAGCTTTTGAAGCGAAACTGTGGTAGGCTTCCCGTATCACCGTGGACTGGAAGGTAGGCCACCAGACAAGCAAGTTTGCTGCTAGAGGGAGGGGTCCTTTGTTCGAATCCCAGAGACGGACAAATTTTCAAAAATATTTTTTTTGTGTATTTTAAATTATATTATTTTTTAATGTGTTTCTCGATATTCTGAAGGGTTCTGCATGTAGGAAATATTTTTTTTTTATTGGGAAAATGGGAAAAAACATGAAAAATCAATTTATTTGCTCTTTTTCGACTTCTTTTGTAACATTTTGGACATTCTAGCATGCATGGGGTGTTTTTGCTGTGTGTAAAATCCAGCAAAGAAAGCGTAGCGGAATAATAATTAAAAAAAAAGAATAAAAAATAAAATGGCTCGAGAAAGGTTTAAATTTCAAGACCCCCTAGCTCCCCTTAATATCAAGGTATAATTTTCAAACTCGGACCCTAAGTAGGGTGCTATGGTCCAGACGAGACTGCCTAAGAGAATTTTTATAGGCCAATTAGAGGGGTCACAGTGGGCCCCTAAGGGTATATTGCGAAGATGAGACTAGAGAGCTTTTGAAGCGAAACTGTGGTAGGCTTCCCGTATCACTGTGGACTGGAAGGTAGGCCACCAGACAAGCAAGTTTGCTGTTAGAGGGAGGGGTCCTGGGTTCGAATCCCAGAGACGAACAAATTTTCAAAAACATTTTTTTTGTGTATTTGAAATTATATTATTTTTTAATGTGTTTCTCGATATTCTGGAGGGTTCTGCATGTAGGAAATAAATTTTTTTTAATTGGGAAAATGGGAAAAAACAAGAAAAATCAATTTATTTGCTCTTTTTCGACTTCTTTTGTAACATTTTGGACATTCTAGCATGCATGGGGTGTTTTCTGTGTGTGAAATCCAGCAAAGAAAGCATAGCGGAATAATAATAATAAAAAAGAATAAATAAAATGGCTCGAGAAGGGTTCAAATTTCAAGACCCCCTAGCTCCCTTTAATATCAAGGTATAAATTTCAAACTCGGACCCTAAGTAGGGTACTATGGTCCAGACGAGGCTGATTAAGAGAATTTTTATAGGCCAATTAGGGGGGTCACAATGGGCCCCTAAGTGTATATTGCGAAGATGAGACTAGAGAGCTTTTGAAGCGAAACTGTGGTAGGCTTCCCGTATCACCGTGGACTGGAAGGTAGGCCACCAGACAAGCAAGTTAGCTGCTAGAGGGAGGGGTCCTGGGTTCAAATCCCAGAGACGAACAAATTTTCAAAAACTTTTTTTTTGTGTATTTTAAATTATATTATTTTTTAATGTGTTTCTCGATATTCTGAAGGGTTCTGCATGTAGGAAATAATTTTTTTTTTGGGAAAACGGGAAAAAACATGAAAAATCAATTTATTTGCTCTTTTTCGACTTCTTTTGTAACATTTTGGACATTCTAGCATACATGGGATGTTTTCTGTGTGTGAAATCCAGCAAAGAAAGCGAAGCGGAATAATAATTAAAAAAAAAGAATAAAAAATAAAATGGCTCGAGAAAGGTTCAAATTTCAAATCCCCTAGCTCCCCTTAATATCAAGGTATAATTTTCAAACTCGGACCCTAAGTAGGGTACTATTGTCCAGACGAGGCTGCCTAAGAGAATTTTTATAGGCCAATTAGGGGGGTAACAGTGGGCCCCTAAGTGTATATTGCGAAGATGAGATTAGAGAGCTTTTGAAGCGAAACTAAGGTGGGCTTTCCGTATCACCGTGGACTGGAAGGTAGGCCACCAGACAAGCAAGTTTGCTGCCAGAGGGAGGGGTCCTGGGTTCGAATCCCAGAGACGGACAAATTTTCAAAAACATTGTTTTTTTGTATATTTTAAATTATATTATTTTTTAATGTGTTTCTCGATATTCAGGACTGATATCCTCCTAATTATTTTTCGACTGATATCCTAAATTATGCTTTTTGTCTACATTTTTTTAGTGTCGAAATTTTTTAATATTAGTCCCCTATAGGGCCGGGATAGCCTGGTTGGTTGGGCACTGGGCCCATGTCCAAAACATCGTGGATTCGATCCCCGGTGACTGATGCACGTTAAATCTGTCGAGTCACAAACTCCTCCTTGTTCCCATTACAAATCTAGACCTCTGGGGGTACTGATCCAGGAGTTTCCTCGTCTTCTGTATTGGTTCAAAATGACAAGGTTACGGAGTTGAATATTAGTAGTCGTTAATCCGAAATTGGGTCAACTGTTCAACGATGGATATGAAATAAAAGTCTTTACGGTGAGAAATGATATGTGACTGAACCATTTCATATAATTCGAAAGTTATATCTTGCTCTAGAACTTAACTCAGCTCTTGCTCTTAACTCAATTTCGACCTTATCTTTTACTCTTAACTCAGAAAACTCTATAAAAAAAAATACCTGGCATATTATGGGAAGCAAATTTTGATGGAGTCATACATAAGCATATTTAATTTTTTTTTCTTCCGGAAATATCACCCAATTATTCATTCGATTCCCTGGGTGCTTTTATTATTATTAACATCTTTTTTTTTACTGTTTAGTTTTTATGTTAGTGTTTAATTTGTTCAAAAAAATTATTGTTGATCCTTATATTGTTAATATTTTTAATAATAATTTTATTTTTGAATTTCTTCAAACAATTTTAATTTATAGTTATAATGATTATAATGTTTTTTTAAGTAGTTACGGATGTGAGGTTACGGTCCGGGATTGGATTCGGTCTTCGAGATAAAAAGGTCCCGGAATAATCAGCGTCTTATTTTTTTAACAGGTTCTAAATTATTATTCTTTTCCCACTTGTTTCTTATATTTATAATTTTTTTCAACTGCAATTTAGTTTTTAGTTAATTATCTCTATAATTATTTTCCTTAAATATAATTCAATTGATTAAACCGTTTTAGTAAAATATTTTAAATTACTACATACTATATTTTTAATATATTTTTTTATTACAGCACCTTATTTTTTTACTTTAAATTTGCTCCTAAACTTGTGTAGACAATGTCCGAAAACAGACACAATAACTTATTTTCTCTGAACGAATCTCTTTCCAAATTCCGGATTTTAATTATCTGGGAATTAGCCCCAATCTAAAAAATAGAATGCCAGTTTATGTACAATGGGTGACTGTCTGGAAAACATCCCTGAGGAAAACAGATTCCTCACCCTTGGTCCCTACGCTGGCTTATCACCTTGACTTCCACTGGGAACCGTTCACTGCTTCTCATCCAGCACGAACTTGCGATCTTCTCTTTCTCACAAATGAGTGTCCTGCCGATGCAATCATCGAAAACAAAACCGACCAGCGTTCTCACAAAACTGCAAGTAAACGTTCTATACGGATATTCGAAAACTCAGTACGTTACTTTTCTAATTCAATATTCTGAGAATTGTAGCAGAGATTCTCAAACAGAAATGTTTTTTCTTAAATAATTTGGAAAGAGAGGAATTTTCCAATACTCTCTTAGAAATTTGGCTACTAATATTTTAATTTTTTATGGTCAGGTTATGTAGGTACATTGATCGTACTCTAGGAAAAATGTCTATGTGCTGTTTATTTGCACAAGTGAAGGGGAGACTGGTTTCTGATACAATATAATGGTTCACATATTTCTTCTGTGCTTAATAAATCACATTAAATTAAAGAACAGACAGGACAATGTATCCAGGGATTTACCTCAAAGCGTTTAATTGAAGAGTCCTCTCTACTGCCCTTTTACAGTTTTATTAAGCGCTTCTTTGTTTTTCCCTATCTTAATTGAATGTGCGAAACCCTGATTTTTATTATTTTCTTCTTCAATTTTTCTTACTTCTTCTTCATTTATTTTTCATAAATTGGTATGCTTATTTGCTAAAATCGAAGAAAGTCTCACCCGACTTACTTCCGATTATTCTTTTTTTCATTTAGTCCGGAATGATTTTGTAACCGCCGTCGAATACCTGACCCAGTTTCATGAGTTTACGATTACAAATGTTCAACTCCGTAACCTTGTTGTTTCGAACCCAATCCAAAAGACGAGGGAACTCCTGGATCGAGTATTGGGAGAATTTCGTCTTCACTTTTTGATGGATCTAACCCACATTTGCGTTACAGGGAGAGGAAGACCACGAAAACCTCCCACGGTTAGCCTAACGGCAAGGGGACTCTAACCCAACGATCCGTCTACCTCTGAGGATATTTCACGTCAGAACTGTAGTCGGTGCAAGACGGGTGCGGAATTCGTATCGGCTGGAATTCGAACCTGGTTCGCGTCATTGATAGGCGATCCTATCCCCTGAGCCGTTGCGGCTTTGCAATGGAATAATTTTATTTTATTTCATATCAGTCGTTGAACAACCGACCCAATTTCATGAGTTTACGACTACAAATGTTCAACTCCGTAACCTTGTTGTTTCAAACCCAATCCAGAAGACGAGGGAACTCCTGGATCGAGTATTGGGAGAATTTCGTCTTCACTTTTTGATGGATCTAACCCACATTTGCGTTACAGGGAGAGGAAGACCACGAAAACCTCCCACGGTTAGCCTAACGGCAAGGGGACTCTAACCCAACGATCCGTCTACCTCTGAGGATATTTCACGTCAGCACTGTAGTCGGTGCAAGACGGGTGCGGAATTCGTATCGGCTGGAATTCGAACCTGGTTCGCGTCATTGATAGGCAATCCTATCCCCTGAGCCGTTGCGGCTTTGCAATAGAATAATTTTATTTTATTTCATATCAGTCGTTGAACAACCGACCCAATTTCATGAGTTTACGACTACAAATGTTCAACTCCGTAACCTTGTTGTTTCAAACCCAATCCAGAAGACGAGGGAACTCCTGGATCGAGTATTGGGAGAATTTCGTCTTCACTTTTTGATGGATCTAACCCACATTTGCGTTACAGGGAGAGGAAGACCACGAAAACCTCCCACGGTTAGCCTAACGGCAAGGGGACTCTAACCCAACGATCCGTCTACCTCTGAGGATATTTCACGTCAGCACTGTAGTCGGTGCAAGACGGGTGCGGAATTCGTATCGGCTGGAATTCGAACCTGGTTCGCGTCATTGATAGGCAATCCTATCCCCTGAGCCGTTGCGGCTTTGCAATAGAATAATTTTATTTTATTTCATATCAGTCGTTGAACAACCGACCCAATTTCATGAGTTTACGACTACAAATGTTCAACTCCGTAACCTTGTTGTTTCAAACCCAATCCAGAAGACGAGGGAACTCCTGGATCGAGTATTGGGAGAATTTCGTCTTCACTTTTTGATGGATCTAACCCACATTTGCGTTACAGGGAGAGGAAGACCACGAAAACCTCCCACGGTTAGCCTAACGGCAAGGGGACTCTAACCCAACGATCCGTCTACCTCTGAGGATATTTCACGTCAGCACTGTAGTCGGTGCAAGACGGGTGCGGAATTCGTATCGGCTGGAATTCGAACCTGGTTCGCGTCATTGATAGGCAATCCTATCCCCTGAGCCGTTGCGGCTTTGCAATAGAATAATTTTATTTTATTTCATATCAGTCGTTGAACAACCGACCCAATTTCATGAGTTTACGACTACAAATGTTCAACTCCGTAACCTTGTTGTTTCAAACCCAATCCAGAAGACGAGGGAACTCCTGGATCGAGTATTGGGAGAATTTCGTCTTCACTTTTTGATGGATCTAACCCACATTTGCGTTACAGGGAGAGGAAGACCACGAAAACCTCCCACGGTTAGCCTAACGGCAAGGGGACTCTAACCCAACGATCCGTCTACCTCTGAGGATATTTCACGTCAGCACTGTAGTCGGTGCAAGACGGGTGCGGAATTCGTATCGGCTGGAATTCGAACCTGGTTCGCGTCATTGATAGGCAATCCTATCCCCTGAGCCGTTGCGGCTTTGCAATAGAATAATTTTATTTTATTTCATATCAGTCGTTGAACAACCGACCCAATTTCATGAGTTTACGACTACAAATGTTCAACTCCGTAACCTTGTTGTTTCAAACCCAATCCAGAAGACGAGGGAACTCCTGGATCGAGTATTGGGAGAATTTCGTCTTCACTTTTTGATGGATCTAACCCACATTTGCGTTACAGGGAGAGGAAGACCACGAAAACCTCCCACGGTTAGCCTAACGGCAAGGGGACTCTAACCCAACGATCCGTCTACCTCTGAGGATATTTCACGTCAGCACTGTAGTCGGTGCAAGACGGGTGCGGAATTCGTATCGGCTGGAATTCGAACCTGGTTCGCGTCATTGATAGGCAATCCTATCCCCTGAGCCGTTGCGGCTTTGCAATAGAATAATTTTATTTTATTTCATATCAGTCGTTGAACAACCGACCCAATTTCATGAGTTTACGACTACAAATGTTCAACTCCGTAACCTTGTTGTTTCAAACCCAATCCAGAAGACGAGGGAACTCCTGGATCGAGTATTGGGAGAATTTCGTCTTCACTTTTTGATGGATCTAACCCACATTTGCGTTACAGGGAGAGGAAGACCACGAAAACCTCCCACGGTTAGCCTAACGGCAAGGGGACTCTAACCCAACGATCCGTCTACCTCTGAGGATATTTCACGTCAGCACTGTAGTCGGTGCAAGACGGGTGCGGAATTCGTATCGGCTGGAATTCGAACCTGGTTCGCGTCATTGATAGGCAATCCTATCCCCTGAGCCGTTGCGGCTTTGCAATAGAATAATTTTATTTTATTTCATATCAGTCGTTGAACAACCGACCCAATTTCATGAGTTTACGACTACAAATGTTCAACTCCGTAACCTTGTTGTTTCAAACCCAATCCAGAAGACGAGGGAACTCCTGGATCGAGTATTGGGAGAATTTCGTCTTCACTTTTTGATGGATCTAACCCACATTTGCGTTACAGGGAGAGGAAGACCACGAAAACCTCCCACGGTTAGCCTAACGGCAAGGGGACTCTAACCCAACGATCCGTCTACCTCTGAGGATATTTCACGTCAGCACTGTAGTCGGTGCAAGACGGGTGCGGAATTCGTATCGGCTGGAATTCGAACCTGGTTCGCGTCATTGATAGGCAATCCTATCCCCTGAGCCGTTGCGGCTTTGCAATAGAATAATTTTATTTTATTTCATATCAGTCGTTGAACAACCGACCCAATTTCATGAGTTTACGACTACAAATGTTCAACTCCGTAACCTTGTTGTTTCAAACCCAATCCAGAAGACGAGGGAACTCCTGGATCGAGTATTGGGAGAATTTCGTCTTCACTTTTTGATGGATCTAACCCACATTTGCGTTACAGGGAGAGGAAGACCACGAAAACCTCCCACGGTTAGCCTAACGGCAAGGGGACTCTAACCCAACGATCCGTCTACCTCTGAGGATATTTCACGTCAGCACTGTAGTCGGTGCAAGACGGGTGCGGAATTCGTATCGGCTGGAATTCGAACCTGGTTCGCGTCATTGATAGGCAATCCTATCCCCTGAGCCGTTGCGGCTTTGCAATAGAATAATTTTATTTTATTTCATATCAGTCGTTGAACAACCGACCCAATTTCATGAGTTTACGACTACAAATGTTCAACTCCGTAACCTTGTTGTTTCAAACCCAATCCAGAAGACGAGGGAACTCCTGGATCGAGTATTGGGAGAATTTCGTCTTCACTTTTTGATGGATCTAACCCACATTTGCGTTACAGGGAGAGGAAGACCACGAAAACCTCCCACGGTTAGCCTAACGGCAAGGGGACTCTAACCCAACGATCCGTCTACCTCTGAGGATATTTCACGTCAGCACTGTAGTCGGTGCAAGACGGGTGCGGAATTCGTATCGGCTGGAATTCGAACCTGGTTCGCGTCATTGATAGGCAATCCTATCCCCTGAGCCGTTGCGGCTTTGCAATAGAATAATTTTATTTTATTTCATATCAGTCGTTGAACAACCGACCCAATTTCATGAGTTTACGACTACAAATGTTCAACTCCGTAACCTTGTTGTTTCAAACCCAATCCAGAAGACGAGGGAACTCCTGGATCGAGTATTGGGAGAATTTCGTCTTCACTTTTTGATGGATCTAACCCACATTTGCGTTACAGGGAGAGGAAGACCACGAAAACCTCCCACGGTTAGCCTAACGGCAAGGGGACTCTAACCCAACGATCCGTCTACCTCTGAGGATATTTCACGTCAGCACTGTAGTCGGTGCAAGACGGGTGCGGAATTCGTATCGGCTGGAATTCGAACCTGGTTCGCGTCATTGATAGGCAATCCTATCCCCTGAGCCGTTGCGGCTTTGCAATAGAATAATTTTATTTTATTTCATATCAGTCGTTGAACAACCGACCCAATTTCATGAGTTTACGACTACAAATGTTCAACTCCGTAACCTTGTTGTTTCAAACCCAATCCAGAAGACGAGGGAACTCCTGGATCGAGTATTGGGAGAATTTCGTCTTCACTTTTTGATGGATCTAACCCACATTTGCGTTACAGGGAGAGGAAGACCACGAAAACCTCCCACGGTTAGCCTAACGGCAAGGGGACTCTAACCCAACGATCCGTCTACCTCTGAGGATATTTCACGTCAGCACTGTAGTCGGTGCAAGACGGGTGCGGAATTCGTATCGGCTGGAATTCGAACCTGGTTCGCGTCATTGATAGGCAATCCTATCCCCTGAGCCGTTGCGGCTTTGCAATAGAATAATTTTATTTTATTTCATATCAGTCGTTGAACAACCGACCCAATTTCATGAGTTTACGACTACAAATGTTCAACTCCGTAACCTTGTTGTTTCAAACCCAATCCAGAAGACGAGGGAACTCCTGGATCGAGTATTGGGAGAATTTCGTCTTCACTTTTTGATGGATCTAACCCACATTTGCGTTACAGGGAGAGGAAGACCACGAAAACCTCCCACGGTTAGCCTAACGGCAAGGGGACTCTAACCCAACGATCCGTCTACCTCTGAGGATATTTCACGTCAGCACTGTAGTCGGTGCAAGACGGGTGCGGAATTCGTATCGGCTGGAATTCGAACCTGGTTCGCGTCATTGATAGGCAATCCTATCCCCTGAGCCGTTGCGGCTTTGCAATAGAATAATTTTATTTTATTTCATATCAGTCGTTGAACAACCGACCCAATTTCATGAGTTTACGACTACAAATGTTCAACTCCGTAACCTTGTTGTTTCAAACCCAATCCAGAAGACGAGGGAACTCCTGGATCGAGTATTGGGAGAATTTCGTCTTCACTTTTTGATGGATCTAACCCACATTTGCGTTACAGGGAGAGGAAGACCACGAAAACCTCCCACGGTTAGCCTAACGGCAAGGGGACTCTAACCCAACGATCCGTCTACCTCTGAGGATATTTCACGTCAGCACTGTAGTCGGTGCAAGACGGGTGCGGAATTCGTATCGGCTGGAATTCGAACCTGGTTCGCGTCATTGATAGGCAATCCTAACCCCTGAGCCGTTGCGGCTTTGCAATAGAATAATTTTATTTTATTTCATATCAGTCGTTGAACAACCGACCCAATTTCATGAGTTTACGACTACAAATGTTCAACTCCGTAACCTTGTTGTTTCAAACCCAATCCAGAAGACGAGGGAACTCCTGGATCGAGTATTGGGAGAATTTCGTCTTCACTTTTTGATGGATCTAACCCACATTTGCGTTACAGGGAGAGGAAGACCACGAAAACCTCCCACGGTTAGCCTAACGGCAAGGGGACTCTAACCCAACGATCCGTCTACCTCTGAGGATATTTCACGTCAGCACTGTAGTCGGTGCAAGACGGGTGCGGAATTCGTATCGGCTGGAATTCGAACCTGGTTCGCGTCATTGATAGGCAATCCTATCCCCTGAGCCGTTGCGGCTTTGCAATAGAATAATTTTATTTTATTTCATATCAGTCGTTGAACAACCGACCCAATTTCATGAGTTTACGACTACAAATGTTCAACTCCGTAACCTTGTTGTTTCAAACCCAATCCAGAAGACGAGGGAACTCCTGGATCGAGTATTGGGAGAATTTCGTCTTCGTCGAGGACTTTTTGATGGAGCTGACCCGCATTTGCGTTACAGGGAGAGGAAGACCACGAAAACCTCCCACGGTTAGCCTAACGACAAGGAGACTATATCCCAACGATCCGTCTACTTCTGAGGATATTTCACGTCAGCACTGTAGTCGGTGCAAGACGGGTGCGGAATTCGTATCGACTGGAATTCGAACCTGGTTCGCGTCATTGATAGGCGATCCTATCCCCTGAGACGTTGCGGCTTTGCAATGGAATAATTTTATTTTATTTCATATCAGTCGTTGAACAACCGACCCAATTTCATGAGTTTACGACTACAAATGTTCAACTCCGTAACCTTGTTGTTTCGAACCCAATCCAGAAGACGAGGGAACTCCTGGATCGAGTATTGGGAGAATTTCGTCTTCACTTTTTGATGGATCTAACCCACATTTGCGTTACAGGGAGAGGAAGACCACGAAAACCTCCCACGGTTAGCCTAACGGCAAGGGGACTCTAACCCAACGATCCGTCTACCTCTGAGGATATTTCACGTCAGCACTGTAGTCGGTGCAAGACGGGTGCGGAATTCGTATCGACTGGAATTCGAACCTGGTTCGCGTCATTGATAGGCAATCCTATCCCCTGAGCCGTTGCGGCTTTGCAATAGAATAATTTTATTTTATTTCATATCAGTCGTTGAACAACCGACCCAATTTCATGAGTTTACGACTACAAATGTTCAACTCCGTAACCTTGTTGTTTCAAACCCAATCCAGAAGACGAGGGAACTCCTGGATCGAGTATTGGGAGAATTTCGTCTTCACTTTTTGATGGATCTAACCCACATTTGCGTTACAGGGAGAGGAAGACCACGAAAACCTCCCACGGTTAGCCTAACGGCAAGGGGACTCTAACCCAACGATCCGTCTACCTCTGAGGATATTTCACATCAGCACTGTAGTCGGTGCAAGACGGGTGCGGAATTCGTATCGGCTGGAATTCGAACCTGGTTCGCGTCATTGATAGGCAATCCTATCCCCTGAGCCGTTGCGGCTTTGCAATAGAATAATTTTATTTTATTTCATATCAGTCGTTGAACAACCGACCCAATTTCATGAGTTTACGACTACAAATGTTCAACTCCGTAACCTTGTTGTTTCAAACCCAATCCAGAAGACGAGGGAACTCCTGGATCGAGTATTGGGAGAATTTCGTCTTCGTCGAGGACTTTTTGATGGAGCTGACCCGCATTTGCGTTACAGGGAGAGGAAGACCACGAAAACCTCCCACGGTTAGCCTAACGGCAAGGGGACTCTAACCCAACGATCCGTCTACCTCTGAGGATATTTCACGTCAGCACTGTAGTCGGTGCAAGACGGGTGCGGAATTCGTATCGACTGGAATTCGAACCTGGTTCGCGTCATTGATAGGCAATCCTATCCCCTGAGCCGTTGCGGCTTTGCAATAGAATAATTTTATTTTATTTCATATCAGTCGTTGAACAACCGACCCAATTTCATGAGTTTACGACTACAAATGTTCAACTCCGTAACCTTGTTGTTTCAAACCCAATCCAGAAGACGAGGGAACTCCTGGATCGAGTATTGGGAGAATTTCGTCTTCACTTTTTGATGGATCTAACCCACATTTGCGTTACAGGGAGAGGAAGACCACGAAAACCTCCCACGGTTAGCCTAACGGCAAGGGGACTCTAACCCAACGATCCGTCTACCTCTGAGGATATTTCACGTCAGCACTGTAGTCGGTGCAAGACGGGTGCGGAATTCGTATCGGCTGGAATTCGAACCTGGTTCGCGTCATTGATAGGCAATCCTATCCCCTGAGCCGTTGCGGCTTTGCAATAGAATAATTTTATTTTATTTCATATCAGTCGTTGAACAACCGACCCAATTTCATGAGTTTACGACTACAAATGTTCAACTCCGTAACCTTGTTGTTTCAAACCCAATCCAGAAGACGAGGGAACTCCTGGATCGAGTATTGGGAGAATTTCGTCTTCACTTTTTGATGGATCTAACCCACATTTGCGTTACAGGGAGAGGAAG
Source organism: Parasteatoda tepidariorum (assembly GCF_982258835.1). NCBI lineage: Eukaryota > Metazoa > Arthropoda > Arachnida > Araneae > Theridiidae > Parasteatoda > Parasteatoda tepidariorum. The sequence goes on along the minus strand of NC_141756.1, from coordinate 116,437,079 downwards.
ACCACGAAAACCTCCCACGGTTAGCCTAACGGCAAGGGGACTGTAACCCAACGATCCGTCTACCTCTGAGGATATTTCACGTCAGCACTGTAGTCGGTGCAAGACGGGTGCGGAATTCGTATCGACTGGAATTCGAACCTGGTTCGCGTCATTGATAGGCAATCCTATCCCCTGAGCCGTTGCGGCTTTGCAATAGAATAATTTTATTTTATTTCATATCAGTCGTTGAACAACCGACCCAATTTCATGAGTTTACGACTACAAATGTTCAACTCCGTAACCTTGTTGTTTCAAACCCAATCCAGAAGACGAGGGAACTCCTGGATCGAGTATTGGGAGAATTTCGTCTTCACTTTTTGATGGATCTAACCCACATTTGCGTTACAGGGAGAGGAAGACCACGAAAACCTCCCACGGTTAGCCTAACGGCAAGGGGACTCTAACCCAACGATCCGTCTACCTCTGAGGATATTTCACGTCAGCACTGTAGTCGGTGCAAGACGGGTGCGGAATTCGTATCGGCTGGAATTCGAACCTGGTTCGCGTCATTGATAGGCAATCCTATCCCCTGAGCCGTTGCGGCTTTGCAATAGAATAATTTTATTTTATTTCATATCAGTCGTTGAACAACCGACCCAATTTCATGAGTTTACGACTACAAATGTTCAACTCCGTAACCTTGTTGTTTCAAACCCAATCCAGAAGACGAGGGAACTCCTGGATCGAGTATTGGGAGAATTTCGTCTTCACTTTTTGATGGATCTAACCCACATTTGCGTTACAGGGAGAGGAAGACCACGAAAACCTCCCACGGTTAGCCTAACGGCAAGGGGACTCTAACCCAACGATCCGTCTACCTCTGAGGATATTTCACGTCAGCACTGTAGTCGGTGCAAGACGGGTGCGGAATTCGTATCGGCTGGAATTCGAACCTGGTTCGCGTCATTGATAGGCAATCCTATCCCCTGAGCCGTTGCGGCTTTGCAATAGAATAATTTTATTTTATTTCATATCAGTCGTTGAACAACCGACCCAATTTCATGAGTTTACGACTACAAATGTTCAACTCCGTAACCTTGTTGTTTCAAACCCAATCCAGAAGACGAGGGAACTCCTGGATCGAGTATTGGGAGAATTTCGTCTTCACTTTTTGATGGATCTAACCCACATTTGCGTTACAGGGAGAGGAAGACCACGAAAACCTCCCACGGTTAGCCTAACGGCAAGGGGACTCTAACCCAACGATCCGTCTACCTCTGAGGATATTTCACGTCAGCACTGTAGTCGGTGCAAGACGGGTGCGGAATTCGTATCGGCTGGAATTCGAACCTGGTTCGCGTCATTGATAGGCAATCCTATCCCCTGAGCCGTTGCGGCTTTGCAATAGAATAATTTTATTTTATTTCATATCAGTCGTTGAACAACCGACCCAATTTCATGAGTTTACGACTACAAATGTTCAACTCCGTAACCTTGTTGTTTCAAACCCAATCCAGAAGACGAGGGAACTCCTGGATCGAGTATTGGGAGAATTTCGTCTTCACTTTTTGATGGATCTAACCCACATTTGCGTTACAGGGAGAGGAAGACCACGAAAACCTCCCACGGTTAGCCTAACGGCAAGGGGACTCTAACCCAACGATCCGTCTACCTCTGAGGATATTTCACGTCAGCACTGTAGTCGGTGCAAGACGGGTGCGGAATTCGTATCGACTGGAATTCGAACCTGGTTCGCGTCATTGATAGGCAATCCTATCCCCTGAGCCGTTGCGGCTTTGCAATAGAATAATTTTATTTTATTTCATATCAGTCGTTGAACAACCGACCCAATTTCATGAGTTTACGACTACAAATGTTCAACTCCGTAACCTTGTTGTTTCAAACCCAATCCAGAAGACGAGGGAACTCCTGGATCGAGTATTGGGAGAATTTCGTCTTCACTTTTTGATGGATCTAACCCACATTTGCGTTACAGGGAGAGGAAGACCACGAAAACCTCCCACGGTTAGCCTAACGGCAAGGGGACTCTAACCCAACGATCCGTCTACCTCTGAGGATATTTCACGTCAGCACTGTAGTCGGTGCAAGACGGGTGCGGAATTCGTATCGGCTGGAATTCGAACCTGGTTCGCGTCATTGATAGGCAATCCTATCCCCTGAGCCGTTGCGGCTTTGCAATAGAATAATTTTATTTTATTTCATATCAGTCGTTGAACAACCGACCCAATTTCATGAGTTTACGACTACAAATGTTCAACTCCGTAACCTTGTTGTTTCAAACCCAATCCAGAAGACGAGGGAACTCCTGGATCGAGTATTGGGAGAATTTCGTCTTCACTTTTTGATGGATCTAACCCACATTTGCGTTACAGGGAGAGGAAGACCACGAAAACCTCCCACGGTTAGCCTAACGGCAAGGGGACTCTAACCCAACGATCCGTCTACCTCTGAGGATATTTCACGTCAGCACTGTAGTCGGTGCAAGACGGGTGCGGAATTCGTATCGGCTGGAATTCGAACCTGGTTCGCGTCATTGATAGGCAATCCTATCCCCTGAGCCGTTGCGGCTTTGCAATAGAATAATTTTATTTTATTTCATATCAGTCGTTGAACAACCGACCCAATTTCATGAGTTTACGACTACAAATGTTCAACTCCGTAACCTTGTTGTTTCAAACCCAATCCAGAAGACGAGGGAACTCCTGGATCGAGTATTGGGAGAATTTCGTCTTCACTTTTTGATGGATCTAACCCACATTTGCGTTACAGGGAGAGGAAGACCACGAAAACCTCCCACGGTTAGCCTAACGGCAAGGGGACTCTAACCCAACGATCCGTCTACCTCTGAGGATATTTCACGTCAGCACTGTAGTCGGTGCAAGACGGGTGCGGAATTCGTATCGGCTGGAATTCGAACCTGGTTCGCGTCATTGATAGGCAATCCTATCCCCTGAGCCGTTGCGGCTTTGCAATAGAATAATTTTATTTTATTTCATATCAGTCGTTGAACAACCGACCCAATTTCATGAGTTTACGACTACAAATGTTCAACTCCGTAACCTTGTTGTTTCAAACCCAATCCAGAAGACGAGGGAACTCCTGGATCGAGTATTGGGAGAATTTCGTCTTCGTCGAGGACTTTTTGATGGAGCTGACCCGCATTTGCGTTACAGGGAGAGGAAGACCACGAAAACCTCCCACGGTTAGCCTAACGACAAGGGGACTCTATCCCAACGATCCGTCTACTTCTGAGGATATTTCACGTCAGCACTGTAGTCGGTGCAAGACGGGTGCGGAATTCGTATCGACTGGAATTCGAACCTGGTTCGCGTCATTGATAGGCGATCCTATCCCCTGAGACGTTGCGGCTTTGCAATGGAATAATTTTATTTTATTTCATATCAGTCGTTGAACAACCGACCCAATTTCATGAGTTTACGACTACAAATGTTCAACTCCGTAACCTTGTTGTTTCGAACCCAATCCAGAAGACGAGGGAACTCCTGGATCGAGTATTGGGAGAATTTCGTCTTCACTTTTTGATGGATCTAACCCACATTTGCGTTACAGGGAGAGGAAGACCACGAAAACCTCCCACGGTTAGCCTAACGGCAAGGGGACTCTAACCCAACGATCCGTCTACCTCTGAGGATATTTCACGTCAGCACTGTAGTCGGTGCAAGACGGGTGCGGAATTCGTATCGGCTGGAATTCGAACCTGGTTCGCGTCATTGATAGGCGATCCTATCCCCTGAGCCGTTGCGGCTTTGCAATGGAATAATTTTATTTTATTTCATATCAGTCGTTGAACAACCGACCCAATTTCATGAGTTTACGACTACAAATGTTCAACTCCGTAACCTTGTTGTTTCAAACCCAATCCAGAAGACGAGGGAACTCCTGGATCGAGTATTGGGAGAATTTCGTCTTCACTTTTTGATGGATCTAACCCACATTTGCGTTACAGGGAGAGGAAGACCACGAAAACCTCCCACGGTTAGCCTAACGGCAAGGGGACTCTAACCCAACGATCCGTCTACCTCTGAGGATATTTCACGTCAGCACTGTAGTCGGTGCAAGACGGGTGCGGAATTCGTATCGGCTGGAATTCGAACCTGGTTCGCGTCATTGATAGGCGATCCTATCCCCTGAGCCGTTGCGGCTTTGCAATGGAATAATTTTATTTTATTTCATATCAGTCGTTGAACAACCGACCCAATTTCATGAGTTTACGACTACAAATGTTCAACTCCGTAACCTTGTTGTTTCAAACCCAATCCAGAAGACGAGGGAACTCCTGGATCGAGTATTGGGAGAATTTCGTCTTCACTTTTTGATGGATCTAACCTACATTTGCGTTACAGGGAGAGGAAGACCACGAAAACCTCCCACGGTTAGCCTAACGGCAAGGGGACTCTAACCCAACGATCCGTCTACCTCTGAGGATATTTCACGTCAGCACTGTAGTCGGTGCAAGACGGGTGCGGAATTCGTATCGGCTGGAATTCGAACCTGGTTCGCGTCATTGATAGGCGATCCTATCCCCTGAGCCGTTGCGGCTTTGCAATGGAATAATTTTATTTTATTTCATATCAGTTGTTGAACAACCGACCCAATTTCATGAGTTTACGACTACAAATGTTCAACTCCGTAACCTTGTTGTTTCAAACCCAATCCAGAAGACGAGGGAACTCCTGGATCGAGTATTGGGAGAATTTCGTCTTCACTTTTTGATGGATCTAACCCACATTTGCGTTACAGGGAGAGGAAGACCACGAAAACCTCCCACGGTTAGCCTAACGGCAAGGGGACTCTAACCCAACGATCCGTCTACCTCTGAGGATATTTCACGTCAGCACTGTAGTCGGTGCAAGACGGGTGCGGAATTCGTATCGACTGGAATTCGAACCTGGTTCGCGTCATTGATAGGCGATCCTATCCCCTGAGCCGTTGCGGCTTTGCAATAGAATAATTTTATTTTATTTCATATCAGTCGTTGAACAACCGACCCAATTTCATGAGTTTACGACTACAAATGTTCAACTCCGTAACCTTGTTGTTTCAAACCCAATCCAGAAGACGAGGGAACTCCTGGATCGAGTATTGGGAGAATTTCGTCTTCACTTTTTGATGGATCTAACCCACATTTGCGTTACAGGGAGAGGAAGACCACGAAAACCTCCCACGGTTAGCCTAACGGCAAGGGGACTCTAACCCAACGATCCGTCTACCTCTGAGGATATTTCACGTCAGCACTGTAGTCGGTGCAAGACGGGTGCGGAATTCGTATCGACTGGAATTCGAACCTGGTTCGCGTCATTGATAGGCGATCCTATCCCCTGAGCCGTTGCGGCTTTGCAATAGAATAATTTTATTTTATTTCATATCAGTCGTTGAACAACCGACCCAATTTCATGAGTTTACGACTACAAATGTTCAACTCCGTAACCTTGTTGTTTCAAACCCAATCCAGAAGACGAGGGAACTCCTGGATCGAGTATTGGGAGAATTTCGTCTTCGTCGAGGACTTTTTGATGGAGCTGACCCGCATTTGCGTTACAGGGAGAGGAAGACCACGAAAACCTCCCACGGTTAGCCTAACGGCAAGGGGACTCTAACCCAACGATCCGTCTACTTCTGAGGATATTTCACGTCAGCACTGTAGTCGGTGCAAGACGGGTGCGGAATTCGTATCGACTGGAATTCGAACCTGGTTCGCGTCATTGATAGGCGATCCTATCCCCTGAGCCGTTGCGGCTTTGCAATAGAATAATTTTATTTTATTTCATATCAGTCGTTGAACAACCGACCCAATTTCATGAGTTTACAACTACAAATGTTCAACTCCGTAACCTTGTTGTTTCAAACCCAATCCAGAAGACGAGGGAACTCCTGGATCGAGTATTGGGAGAATTTCGTCTTCACTTTTTGATGGATCTAACCCACATTTGCGTTACAGGGAGAGGAAGACCACGAAAACCTCCCACGGTTAGCCTAACGGCAAGGGGACTCTAACCCAACGATCCGTCTACCTCTGAGGATATTTCACGTCAGCACTGTAGTCGGTGCAAGACGGGTGCGGAATTCGTATCGACTGGAATTCGAACCTGGTTCGCGTCATTGATAGGCGATCCTATCCCCTGAGCCGTTGCGGCTTTGCAATAGAATAATTTTATTTTATTTCATATCAGTCGTTAAACAACCGACCCAATTTCATGAGTTTACGACTACAAATGTTCAACTCCGTAACCTTGTTTTTTCGAACCCAATCCAGAAGACGAGGGAACTCCTGGATCGAGTATTGGGAGAATTTCGTCTTCACTTTTTGATGGATCTAACCCACATTTGCGTTACAGGGAGAGGAAGACCACGAAAACCTCCCACGGTTAGCCTAACGGCAAGGGGACTCTAACCCAACGATCCGTCTACCTCTGAGGATATTTCACGTCAGCACTGTAGTCGGTGCAACACGGGTGCGGAATTCGTATCGACTGGAATTCGAACCTGGTTCGCGTCATTAATAGGCAATCCTATCCCCTGAGCCGTTGCGGCTTTGCAATAGAATAATTTTATTTTATTTCATATCAGTCGTTGAACAACCGACCCAATTTCATGAGTTTACGACTACAAATGTTCAACTCCGTAACCTTGTTGTTTCGAACCCAATCCAGAAGACGAGGGAACTCCTGGATCGAGTATTGGGAGAATTTCGTCTTCACTTTTTGATGGATCTAACCCACATTTGCGTTACAGGGAGAGGAAGACCACGAAAACCTCCCACGGTTAGCCTAACGGCAAGGGGACTCTAACCCAACGATCCGTCTACCTCTGAGGATATTTCACGTCAGCACTGTAGTCGGTGCAAGACGGGTGCGGAATTCGTATCGGCTGGAATTCGAGCCTGGTTCGCGTCATTGATAGGCGATCCTATCCCCTGAGCCGTTGCGGCTTTGCAATGGAATAATTTTATTTTATTTCATATCAGTCGTTGAACAACCGACCCAATTTCATGAGTTTACGACTACAAATGTTCAACTCCGTAACCTTGTTGTTTCGAACCCAATCCAGAAGACGAGGGAACTCCTGGATCGAGTATTGGGAGAATTTCGTCTTCACTTTTTGATGGAGCTAACCCGCATTTGCGTTACAGGGAGAGGAAGACCACGAAAACCTCCCACGGTTAGCCTAACGGCAAGGGGACTCTAACCCAACGATCCGTCTACCTCTGAGGATATTTCACGTCAGCACTGTAGTCGGTGCAAGACGGGTGCGGAATTCGTATCGGCTGGAATTCGAACCTGGTTCGCGTCATTGATAGGCGATCCTATCCCCTGAGCCGTTGCGGCTTTGCAATGGAATAATTTTATTTTATTTCATATCAGTCGTTGAACAACCGACCCAATTTCATGAGTTTACGACTACAAATGTTCAACTCCGTAACCTTGTTGTTTCGAACCCAATCCAGAAGACGAGGGAACTCCTGGATCGAGTATTGGGAGAATTTCGTCTTCACTTTTTGATGGAGCTAACCCGCATTTGCGTTACAGGGAGAGGAAGACCACGAAAACCTCCCACGGTTAGCCTAACGGCAAGGGGACTCTAACCCAACGATCCGTCTACCTCTGAGGATATTTCACGTCAGCACTGTAGTCGGTGCAAGACGGGTGCGGAATTCGTATCGGCTGGAATTCGAACCTGGTTCGCGTCATTGATAGGCGATCCTATCCCCTGAGCCGTTGCGGCTTTGCAATGGAATAATTTTATTTTATTTCATATCAGTCGTTGAACAACCGACCCAATTTCATGAGTTTACGACTACAAAAGTTCAACTCCGTAACCTTGTTGTTTCGAACCCAATCCAGAAGACGAGGGAACTCCTGGATCGAGTATTGGGAGAATTTCGTCTTCACTTTTTGATGGAGCTAACCCGCATTTGCGTTACAGGGAGAGGAAGACCACGAAAACCTCCCACGGTTAGCCTAACGGCAAGGGGACTCTAACCCAACGATCCGTCTACCTCTGAGGATATTTCACGTCAGCACTGTAGTCGGTGCAAGACGGGTGCGGAATTCGTATCGACTGGAATTCGAACCTGGTTCGCGTCATTGATAGGCGATCCTATCCCCTGAGCCGTTGCGGCTTTGCAATGGAATAATTTTATTTTATTTCATATCAGTCGTTGAACAACCGACCCAATTTCATGAGTTTACGACTACAAATGTTCAACTCCGTAACCTTGTTGTTTCGATCCCAATCCAGAAGACGAGGGAACTCCTGGATCGAGTATTGGGAGAATTTCGTCTTCACTTTTTGATGGAGCTGACCCGCATTTGCGTTACAGGGAGAGGAAGACCACGAAAACCTCCCGCGGTTAGCCTAACGACAAGGGGACTCTAACCCAACGATCCGTCTACCTCTGAGGATATTTCACGTCAGCACTGTAGTCGGTGCAAGACGGGTGCGGAATTCGCATCGACTGGAATTCGAACCTGGTTCGCGTCATTGATAGGCGATCCTATCCCCTGAGCCGTTGCGGCTTTGCAATGGAATAATTTTATTTCATTTCATATCCGTCGTTGAACAACCGACCCAATTTTTGAGTTTACGACTACAAATGTTCAACTCCGAAGCCTTGTCATTTTGAACCCAATCCAGAAGACCAGGAAACTCCTGGATCAGTACCCCCAGGGGTATTGATTTGTTATGGAAACATGGAGGACTTTGCGACTCGACAGATTTAGCGTACATCAGTCACCATTTACTACACGGAGAGTCTTCGGCCGGCAGGGATCGAACCCATGTCCTACCAACCAGGCTATCCCGGGCCTCTATGGCAAAATTTAATTTATTTTATGACCGCCAATTTATGACCCAATTTTATTTTATGACCCAATTTTTGGGTCCTATGGAATAATTGTTAAGACACATGTCTCCCGAAGTCAAGCATCCCTGGTAGCACTCCTTAAGCGAGTGGGTGACCACTTTGACCAGCCGAGTAAAAATCGATGTGTACGATATCATTCCTTATTATATTGTTCTTCCTTAAAGTGTCTTACCGTGTATTCAATTTGTGCTGTCATATCTTCCGATAGTCTTCAGGGAGACCGTCGCCAACAGCCTAACGTACAGGAAGTCCCGCATTCCTAAAGTTGCCAGTAGAAAACCGAAGTCAAGCATCACTGGTTGCGGTTCGCAGGCGGGTGGGTGATCACTTTGACAGACTGCGTATTGACCGAATGTGCGTGGTGTCGATTGTCGCTAAACTGTTTGACCGTAAAGTTCTTGACTTCGCGTGCAGATCGCGCAGGCTGCCTAAGCAGAGGAACCAACTTCTTTGCAGAGCATCAAAATTACGATGGCATGTTTTCGGATCATCCTCAGGTATGTTGTCCAAACCACCGCCAATAACCCAGCTCTAGTGTAAATTAAGTACCGACCTACTTACGTGCAGTTCTAGGGCAGCGTGAATCCACTATCACGTTTTTTTACACTAATTATAGAACCATCTCTGGTCAAGCTGTATCGCCCGCCAAACGCCGTGCGAAGTGTGGAGGTAGCGGGTTCGAATCCCGCTGTTTCCCTGGATGTATCTTCGTGCTGTCCTTCTCTGTATTGTGCAATCTATTTTCCATTTGACAAAGTCTTATAAGCCTAAATTGAGCACACGAGCCTGCTAATGTAATTCCAATGAACCAAACCAATCCGAATTATAAGAGAATAAAAGCAGGAAGCCTTCCTCATCATCACCAACTCAACTCAACTCAACTTATAAAAAATATATAAAGCTGTTGTATACGCGTGTAACGCATTTCCCCCGTTACCTTCGTTTTCAAATTAAAATGTATTAACAACACGGCCACTGCAACATAAAGTAAGTAAAACATTATTCGTTTGATATTGGTATTATTTAAACACAAAACTTAAAAACTGTTATCATGTTTAAACTTTGCATTGACGTAAATTTAAAATTCAACCATCTTAATCAGGTTTCAAAATTATTTTACTAAGAGGTGTATTATATTGTGATTTTTCATTTTAAAACATTGGAGTTTCGAAATTTTCGAAAAAAATTTTCGAAATTAATTTTGATACCTGTCATTTTAGAATGACATTTCAATATAATCTTGAAATTTAAACTTTCGTTGTAAAATTTGTATTTTAGCACTAACTCGAGTGATTGATAATTCATTAAATTTTTTGAAATTTTACTTAAACCAGATGTGTGCAAGTGTACTTTAATTGCAAATTTAAAAATATATTTGTTATTGGAAATTTAGAGAAGTTTGTTCGACTCGTTAAAAAGTTTAATGTTCTTTTTTAATTCTAAAATTTAAAATTGGGAATTTTCCGTTTTCGACTTAAGATTTAAAATAAGTAACTTTGTATTTTATAAGGGAATAATTTTTTCGAATGTGTTTGTGGATACAATTTATACTTTACAAGATAAAATTTTGGATGTACTTATTCAGCTTATATTTTACTAATACTATTTTCGATGAATTAAATTATATGGATCTTTAAACTTTTGAATTTGCATAAATGAACATTTCTTTAAATTTCTAAATTGAGGTTTCCGCAATAATTTTGTTATCAAATTTTCAGATTCTTTCTCAAACAAATTGAAATGTTTAATTTTTCCAATTCTTCAAATTCTCAATTTTTTAGTGCTTCTCACACTTTTGTCTGAAAATTCAAAATATTTAAACTGTAAAAGAATCAATTTCTTAAGATTACATTACTCAGAATCTCTATACATTTAACCCTTCGAAGCGAACTTTTCATAATTTATTTTTCGTACATTTTTTAATTATTTTGAATTAAGTTAGGTCAAACCAAGTTAGACATATTTATTATAATATACGGTTGTGAAATTCAGGATTTTAAGGAAAAATCTTAAGACACGGCTCACTTCCAAACAATTTTTAAACTTTGCCGTTATTTAAATCAAAGAGAAACAGTAATTCATCATTGAAATTTCCCTTAATTTATAAATTAAAATGCTGATACATTCTTGAATATAAATGAGAAATTTCGTAAACACCTCTTAAGGTTTTATATTGGTACAACTCAGAATGGGTACAATTATGTTGTTATAATTTCGGTACATATTCGGGGGGGGGGGAATGAGACACCGGTGTCCCGTCTACTCTAAAAGGCTTATGGTAACTTTTTAAAATTACTGGTATATTAAAATGAGGGAGTTTTAAGTGGTTTCCCTTTCATTCAAAGGTATTAAATACTGTGTGCGCCACTTATCCCGGAGCAGCACTTATCCCGGAGCAGCACTTATCCCGGAGCAGCACTTATCCCGGAGCAGCACTTATCCCGGAGCACCACTTATCCCGGAGCACCACTTATCCCGGAGCACCACTTATCCCGGAGCACCACTTATCCCGGAGCACCACTTATCCCGGAGCACCACTTATCCCGGAGCACCACTTATCCCGGAGCACCACTTATCCCGGAGCACCACTTATCCCGGAGCACCACTTATCCCGGAGCACCACTTATCCCGGAGCACCACTTATCCCGGAGCACCACTTATCCCGGAGCACCACTTATCCCGGAGCACCACTTATCCCGGAGCACCACTTATCCCGGAGCACCACTTATCCCGGAGCACCACTTATCCCGGAGCACCACTTATCCCGGAGCACCACTTAAAGATAAGTTTGTTTTAAAATGTTTCTTTGATTTAAAAGCAAAAGTTGCTCTAAAGATCAATGTTTAATAGCGTGTTTCAATGCTCACTTAGTCTTAATTCCATTTATGTAAAGAACATTTTGAGTGATACTTCAATTTCTCGCAAAAACAACTTTTATTTAATGTTTTAGACTACGATTTAGTTTTTTTTTTAAATTCACTGAATGAAATTTGAAATAGAAAAAAATGCTCCTTTAATTTATCGAGGCAACGAACTGCAATGATTTCAGTTAATTCGGGTAGCAATTTTGAATTCTTCCAAATACGGCTGAATCATTTCATTAAAATATAAACTTTTTCAAATATTAAATTAGAAGTTTTTCTACTGATAAAATAGTTTACATTGTTCCTTTACAAAAGAAACTTATTTATGAAGTCATTCTATTAATTACTAAACAAAATCTAACACTAATATATTTACTCAGAATTCAATGAGATTTTCCTTAGGATGAATTACGCATATGTTAGAGACTCAAAATGTAAAAGACAAATTTATAGAAACAAAAATGACTAGTAAATTTCTCCAAAGAAAATCTCTCAAAGAAAATACACAAAAAAAAATTAGGCAAATTTAATTCAGTAGCATGTTTAGCAAGTTCGTTTAACGTTCCATTAAATTACATATTTCGTATTTTGAAACTTATACCTATTATTGTGTATATATAGTTAGGACTTGCGATAGATTAAAATATCGAAATTTGATTTTTGTTATCAATGTTAAAAACGAGGTAGGATATTAAAAAAGTTGAATAGCAAACTTTTTTACTTAAATAGTCGAGAATATTTCAGGTTACTCTTTACTATTTGATGATTCCTACATTCATTTTTTAACTTAAATTTCAATTTTAAAGAAGGTTTGAAATCCATTGAAATTGCCTTTAAGAGTCTTTTTCTAGATTTAACAAAAGCAATGTCAAGTATGAATTTCATTTACATCAATTAGGTTCATATTCTTGATTTTGACCATTCTATCAAATTTTTCCTGATAATATATGTTGCGGACAAATAACTCAAGGACTGCAATAGGGGCACAACTCAAATAATTAAGTTTTGAGATAAGGGGGTTTAAAGTTTTCATTGCTAAGGAAAATGCATAAGAATTACTTTAGTTCTTGCTCAAACAAAGATTACCATCAGGTTGACTTATGAGATGTACTAGTATTCTTACTGAAAAGACAATGTATTTGCATATTTACACCTGTTCTTATTCCAATACGCGTGCTTTTTGAGTTCTGCCACTATTGCTGTCCCTGAGCGATATGTTTAAAATCTAACATTTGACAGATTCTTGATTTTTGGTATAGTGTCTGCAATATCTGTCGCAATTAAAGAATTTTAATTTTACTGTAGGGAAGTTAATTCCTGCTCTTAATGGGAATAATACTTAAATACAGTCGCACGGTGCATTTTTCACAATGTCTACGATATACTTTCAGGTGGTCAGGAAAGTGTTAGTTTGTAATATTTCCATATTGGAATTGTGATCTGATTTTTTCAAATCGGGTTTCATAAATATCATCGGCACTGTGCGTTTTTTGCATAATGTCTACAATATTAAAGTTCGCAAATAGGCTAGTGTTAGGTTTTAAATTTTCAGATATTTCCTTATTTTGAAGAATCTTTCAGATATCGTCAGCATTGGGCGTTTTTCGCCAGATGTTTAAGATATTAATAGTTTCGCTGGTAGATAAGTGTTTTTTCGGAGACGGGATATGTGTAAGGGTTTTTTCGGAATCTGGCTTTTCGCATAATGTCTACGATATAAGTTTCGCAGTTAGGCCAGTGTTAGGTTTTTCACAGTTAGGCCAGTGTTGGGTTTTTCGCAGTTAGGATATTGTTGGGATTTTCGCTGTTAGGCTAGTGTTAGGTTTTAAATTTCCAGTATATTGGTATTTCTCCTAATTTTGCAGGATCGCGTTATATATTGTCGGCACTGCGCGTTTTTCGCATAATGTCTACGATGTAAGTTTCGCAGGCTAGTGCTAGGTTTGAAATTTCCAGTATATCGGTATTTCTCCTGATTTTGCAGGATCGCGTTATATATTGTCGGCACTGTGCGTTTTCCGCATAATGTCTACGATATAAGTTTCGCAGTTAGGCTAGTGCTAGGTTTTTCGCTGTTAGACTAGTGCTAGGTTTTAAATTTCCAGTATATCGGTATTTCTCCTGATTTTGCAGGATCGCGTTATATATTGTCGGCACTGTGCATTTTTCGCATAATGTCTACGATATAAGTAGTTAAGTTAGGCTAGTGCTAGGTTTTAAATTTCCAGTATATTGGTATTTCTCCTGATTTAGCAGGATCGCGCTATGTATCGTCGGCACTATGCGTTTTTCGATATTGTCTACGATGTAAGTTTTGCTGTAAGGCTAGTGCTAGGTTTTTCGCTGGTAGACTAGTGTTAGGTTTTAAATTTCCAGTATATTGATATTTGTCCTGATTTTGCAGGATCGCGTTATATATGGTCGGCACTGCGTTTTTTGCATAATGTCTACGATATAAGTATCGCAGTTAGGCTAGTGCTAGGTTTTAATTTTCCAGTATATTGGTATTTCTCCTGATTTTGCAGGATCGCGTTATATATTGTCGGCACTGTGCGTTTTTCGCATAATGTCTACGATATAAGTTTCGCTGTTAGGCTAGTACTAGGTTTTTCGCTGTTAGGCTAGTGTTGGGTTTTAAATTTCCAGTATATTGGTACTTCTCCTGATTTTGCAGGATCGCGCTATGTATCGTCGGCACTATGCGTTTTTCGCATAATGTCTACGATATAAGTTTCGCTGTTAGGCTAGTGTTAGGTTTTAAATTTCCAGTATATTGGTATTTCTCCTGATTTTGCAGTATCGCGTTATATATTGTCGGCACTGTGCGTGTTTCGCATAATGTCTACGATATAAGGTTCGCAGTTAGGCTTGTGCTAGGTTTTAATTTTCCAGTATATTGGTATATCTCCTGATTTTGCAGGATCGCGTTATATATTGTCGGCACTGTGCGTTTTCCGCATAATGTCTACGATATAAGTTTCGCAGTTAGGCTAGTGCTAGGTTTTTCGCTGTTAGGCTAGTGTTAGGTTTTAAATTTCCAGTATATTGGTATTTCTCCTGATTTTACAGGATCGCGTTATATATCGTCGGCACTGCGCGTTTTTCGCATAGTGTCTACGGTATCAGTTTCGGAGTCAGGATAGTGTTGGGTTTTACGCTGCTAGGCTAGTGTTAGGTTTTAAATTTCCAGTTGATTGGTATTTCTCCTGATTTTACAGGATCGCGTTATATATCGTCGGCACTGTGCGTTTTTCGCATAATGTCTACGGTATCAGTTTCGGAGTTAGGATAGTGTTGGGTTTTACGCTGTTAGGCTAGTGTTAGGTTTTAAATTTCCAGTATATTGGTATTTCTCCTGATTTTACAGGATCGCGCTATGTATCGTCGGCATTATGCGTTTTTCGCATAATGTCTACGATATAAGTTTCGCTGTTAGGCTAGTGTTAGGTTTTAAATTTCCAGTATATTGGTATTTCTCCTGATTTTACAGGATCGCGTTATATATCGTCGGCACTGTGCGTTTTTCGCATAATGTCTACGGTATCAGTTTCGGAGTTAGATAGTGTTGGGTTTTACGCTGTTAGGCTAGGGTTAGGTTTTAAATTTCCAGTTTATTGGTATTTCTCCTGATTTTGCAGGATCGCGCTATGTATCGTCGGCACTATGCGTTTTTCGCATAATGTCTACGATATAAGGTTCGCAGTTAGGCTAGTGCTAGGTTTTAATTTTCCAGTATATTGGTATTTCTCCTGATTTTGCAGGATCGCGTTATATATTGTCGGCACTGTGCGTTTTCCGCATAATGTCTACGGTATCAGTTTCGGAGTTAGGCTAGTGCTAGGTTTTTCGCTGTTAGGCTAGTGTTAGGTTACTAATTTTTAGTATATTGGTATTTCTCCTGATTTTGCAGGATCGCGTTATATATTGTCGGCACTGAGCGTTTTACGCATAATGTCTACGTTAAAAGTTTCGCAGTTAGGCTAGTGCTAGGTTTTTCGCTGTTAGACTAGTGCTAGGTTTTAAATTTCCAGTATATCGGTATTTCTCCTGATTTTGCAGGATCGCGTTATATATTGTCGGCACTGTGCATTTTTCGCATAATGTCTACGATATAAGTAGTTAAGTTAGGCTAGTGCTAGGTTTTAAATTTCCAGTATATTGGTATTTCTCCTGATTTAGCAGGATCGCGCTATGTATCGTCGGCACTATGCGTTTTTCGATATTGTCTACGATGTAAGTTTTGCTGTAAGGCTAGTGCTAGGTTTTTCGCTGGTAGACTAGTGTTAGGTTTTAAATTTCCAGTATATTGATATTTGTCCTGATTTTGCAGGATCGCGTTATATATGGTCGGCACTGCGTTTTTTGCATAATGTCTACGATATAAGTATCGCAGTTAGGCTAGTGCTAGGTTTTAATTTTCCAGTATATTGGTATTTCTCCTGATTTTGCAGGATCGCGTTATATATTGTCGGCACTGTGCGTTTTTCGCATAATGTCTACGATATAAGTTTCGCTGTTAGGCTAGTACTAGGTTTTTCGCTGTTAGGCTAGTGTTGGGTTTTAAATTTCCAGTATATTGGTACTTCTCCTGATTTTGCAGGATCGCGCTATGTATCGTCGGCACTATGCGTTTTTCGCATAATGTCTACGATATAAGTTTCGCTGTTAGGCTAGTGTTAGGTTTTAAATTTCCAGTATATTGGTATTTCTCCTGATTTTGCAGTATCGCGTTATATATTGTCGGCACTGTGCGTGTTTCGCATAATGTCTACGATATAAGGTTCGCAGTTAGGCTTGTGCTAGGTTTTAATTTTCCAGTATATTGGTATATCTCCTGATTTTGCAGGATCGCGTTATATATTGTCGGCACTGTGCGTTTTCCGCATAATGTCTACGATATAAGTTTCGCAGTTAGGCTAGTGCTAGGTTTTTCGCTGTTAGGCTAGTGTTAGGTTTTAAATTTCCAGTATATTGGTATTTCTCCTGATTTTACAGGATCGCGTTATATATCGTCGGCACTGTGCGTTTTTCGCATAATGTCTACGATATGAGTTTCGCAGTTAGGCTAGTGCTAGGTTTTTCGCTGTTAGGCTAGTGTTAGGTTTTAAATTTCCAGTATATTGGTATTTCTCCTGATTTTACAGGATCGCGTTATATATCGTCGGCACTGCGCGTTTTTCGCATAGTGTCTACGGTATCAGTTTCGGAGTCAGGATAGTGTTGGGTTTTACGCTGCTAGGCTAGTGTTAGGTTTTAAATTTCCAGTTGATTGGTATTTCTCCTGATTTTACAGGATCGCGTTATATATCGTCGGCACTGTGCGTTTTTCGCATAATGTCTACGGTATCAGTTTCGGAGTTAGGCTAGTGCTAGGTTTTTCGCTGTTAGGCTAGTGTTAGGTTACTAATTTTTAGTATAATGGTATTTCTCCTGATTTTGCAGGATCGCGTTATATATTGTCGGCACTGAGCGTTTTACGCATAATGTCTACGTTAAAAGTTTCGCAGTTAGGCTAGTGTTAGGTTTTAAATTTCCAGTATATTGGCATTTTTCCTGATTTTGCAGGATCGCGTTATATATTGTCGGCACTGTGCGTTTTTCGCATAATGTCTACGATGTAAATTTCGCAGGCTAGAGCTAGGTTTCAAATTTCCAGTATATCGGTATTTCTCCTGATTTTGCAGGAACGCGTTATATATCGTCGGCACTGTGCGTTTTCCGCATAATGTGCACGATATAAATTTCGCAGTTAGGCTTGTGTTAGGTTTTAAATTTCCAGTATATCGGTATTTCTCCTGATTTTGCAGGATCGCGTTATATATCGTCGGCGCTATGCGTTTTTCGCATAATGTCTACGGTATCAGTTTCGGAGTTAGAATAGTGTTGGGTTTTACGCTGTTAGGCTAGTGTTAGGTTTTAAATTTCCAGTATATTGGTATTTCTCCTGATTTTGCAGGATCGCGCTATGTATCGTCGGCACTGTGCGTTTTTCGCACAATGTCTACGGTATCAGTTTCGGAGTTAGATAGTGTTGGGTTTTACGCTGTTAGGCTAGTGTTAGGTTTTAAATTTCCAGTTTATTGGTATTTCTCCTGATTTTACAGGATCGCGTTATATATCGTCGGCACTGTGCGTTTTTCGCATAATGTCTACGGTATCAATTTCGGAGTTAGGCTAGTGTTAGGTTTTAAATTTCCAGTATATTGGTATTTCTCCTGATTTTGCAGGATCGCCCTATGTATCGTCGGCACTATGCGTTTTTCGCATAATGTCTACGATATAAGTTTCGCTGTTAGGCTAGTGCTAGGTTTTTCGCTGTTAGGCTAGTGTTAGGTTTTAAATTTCCAGTATATTGGTATTTCTCCTGATTTTACAGGATCGCGTTATATATCGTCGGCACTGTGCGTTTTTCGCATAATGTCTACGGTATCAGTTTCGGAGTTAGATAGTGTTGGGTTTTACGCTGTTAGGCTAGTGTTAGGTTTTAAATTTCCAGTTTATTGGTATTTCTCCTGATTTTGCAGGATCGCGCTATGTATCGTCGGCACTGTGCGTTTTTCGCATAATGTCTACGGTATCAGTTTCGGAGTTAGATAGTGTTGGGTTTTACGCTGTTAGGCTAGTGTTAGGTTTTAAATTTCCAGTTTATTGGTATTTCTCCTGATTTTACAGGATCGCGTTATATATCGTCGGCACTGTGCGTTTTTCGCATAATGTCTACGGTATCAGTTTCGGAGTTAGGATAGTGTTGGGTTTTACGCTGTTAGGCTAGTGTTAGGTTTTAAATTTCCAGTATATTGGTATTTCTCCTGATTTTACAGGATCGCGCTATGTATCGTCGGCATTATGCGTTTTTCGCATAATGTCTACGATATAAGTATCGCAGTTAGGCTAGTGCTAGGTTTTAATTTTCCAGTATATTGGTATTTCTCCTGATTTTGCAGGATCGCGTTATATATTGTCGGCACTGTGCGTTTTTCGCATAATGTCTACGATATAAGTTTCGCTGTTAGGCTAGTACTAGGTTTTTCGCTGTTAGGCTAGTGTTGGGTTTTAAATTTCCAGTATATTGGTACTTCTCCTGATTTTGCAGGATCGCGCTATGTATCGTCGGCACTATGCGTCTTTCGCATAATGTCTACGATATAAGTTTCGCTGTTAGGCTAGTGTTAGGTTTTAAATTTCCAGTATATTGGTATTTCTCCTGATTTTGCAGTATCGCGTTATATATTGTCGGCACTGTGCGTGTTTCGCATAATGTCTACGATATAAGGTTCGCAGTTAGGCTTGTGCTAGGTTTTAATTTTCCAGTATATTGGTATTTCTCCTGATTTTGCAGGATCGCGTTATATATTGTCGGCACTGTGCGTTTTCCGCATAATGGCTACGATATAAGTTTCGCAGTTAGGCTAGTGCTAGGTTTTTCGCTGTTAGGCTAGTGTTAGGTTTTAAATTTCCAGTATATTGGTATTCCTCCTGATTTTACAGGATCGCGTTATATATCGTCGGCACTGCGCGTTTTTCGCATAGTGTCTACGGTATCAGTTTCGGAGTCAGGATAGTGTTGGGTTTTACTCTGCTAGGCTAGTGTTAGGTTTTAAATTTCCAGTTGATTGGTATTTCTCCTGATTTTACAGGATCGCGTTATATATCGTCGGCACTGTGCGTTTTTCGCATAATGTCTACGGTATCAGTTTCGGAGTTAGGATAGTGTTGGGTTTTACGCTGTTAGGCTACTGTTAGGTTTTAAATTTCCAGTATATTGGTACTTCTCCTGATTTTACAGGATCGCGCTATGTATCGTCGGCATTATGCGTTTTTCGCATAATGTCTACGATATAAGTTTCGCTGTTAGGCTAGTGTTAGGTTTTAAATTTCCAGTATATTGGTATTTCTCCTGATTTTGCAGGATCGCGCTATGTATCGTCGGCACTATGCGTTTTTCGCATAATGTCTACGATATAAGGTTCGCAGTTAGGCTAGTGCTAGGTTTTAATTTTCCAGTATATTGGTATTTCTCCTGATTTTGCAGGATCGCGTTATATATTGTCGGCACTGTGCGTTTTACGCATAATGTCTACGTTAAAAGTTTCGCAGTTAGGCTAGTGTTAGGTTTTAAATTTCCAGTATATTGGCATTTTTCCTGATTTTGCAGGATCGCGTTATATATTGTCGGCACTGTGCGTTTTTCGCATAATGTCTACGATGTAAATTTCGCAGGCTAGTGCTAGGTTTCAAATTTCCAGTATATTGGTATTTCTCCTGATTTTGCAGGATCGCGCTATGTATCGTCGGCACTGTGCGTTTTTCGCATAATGTCTACGGTATCAGTTTCGGAGTTAGATAGTGTTGGGTTTTACGCTGTTAGGCTAGTGTTAGGTTTTAAATTTCCAGTTTATTGGTATTTCTCCTGATTTTACAGGATCGCGTTATATATTGTCGGCACTGTGCGTTTTTCGCATAATGTCTACGGTATCAGTTTCGGAGTTAGGCTAGTGTTAGGTTTTAAATTTCCAGTTTATTGGTATTTCTCCTGATTTTACAGGATCGCGTTATATATTGTCGGCACTGTGCGTTTTTCGCATAATGTCTACGGTATCAGTTTCGGAGTAAGGCTAGTGTTAGGTTTTAAATTTCCAGTATATTGGTATTTCTCCTGATTTTGCAGGATCGCGTTATATATTGTCGGCACTGTGCGTTTTTCGCACAATGTCTACGGTATCAGTTTCGGAGTTAGATAGTGTTGGGTTTTACGCTGTTAGGCTAGTGTTAGGTTTTAAATTTCCAGTTTATTGGTATTTCTCCTGATTTTACAGGATCGCGTTATATATCGTCGGCACTGTGCGTTTTTCGCATAATGTCTACGGTATCAATTTCGGAGTTAGGCTAGTGTTAGGTTTTAAATTTCCAGTATATTGGTATTTCTCCTGATTTTGCAGGATCGCCCTATGTATCGTCGGCACTATGCGTTTTTCGCATAATGTCTACGATATAAGTTTCGCTGTTAGGCTAGTGTTAGGTTTTAAATTTCCAGTATATTGGTATTTCTCCTGATTTTGCAGGATCGCGTTATATATTGTCGGCACTGTGCGTTTTCCGCATAATGTCTACGATATAAGTTTCGCTGTTAGGCTAGTGCTAGGTTTTTCGCTGTTAGGCTAGTGTTAGGTTTTAAATTTCCAGTATATTGGTATTTCTCCTGATTTTACAGGATCGCGTAATATATCGTCGGCACTGTGCGTTTTTCGCATAATGTCTACGGTATCAGTTTCGGAGTTAGATAGTGTTGGGTTTTACGCTGTTAGGCTAGTGTTAGGTTTTAAATTTCCAGTTTATTGGTATTTCTCCTGATTTTACAGGATCGCGTTATATATCGTCGGCACTGTGCGTTTTTCGCATAATGTCTACGGTATCAGTTTCGGAGTTAGGCTAGTGTTAGGTTTTAAATTTCCAGTATATTGTTATTTCTCCTGATTTTGCAGGATCGCGCTATGTATCGTCGGCACTGTGCGTTTTTCGCATAATGTCTACGGTATTAGTTTCGGAGTTAGATAGTGTTGGGTTTTACGCTGTTAGGCTAGTGTTAGGTTTTAAATTTCCAGTATATTGGTATTTCTCCTGATTTTGCAGGATCGCGTTATATATTGTCGGCACTGTGCGTTTTCCGCATAATGTCTACGATATAAGTTTCGCTGTTAGGCTAGTGCTAGGTTTTTCGCTGTTAGGCTAGTGTTAGGTTTCAAATTTCCAGTATATTGATATTTGTCCTGATTTTGCAGGATCGCGTTATATATGGTCGGCACTGCGTTTTTTGCATAATGTCTACGATAAAAGTTTCGCAGTTAGGCTAGTGCTAGGTTTTAAATTTCCAGTATATTGGTATTTCTCCTGATTTTGCAGGATCGCGTTATATATTGTCGGCACTGTGCGTTTTCCGCATAATGTCTACGATATAAGTTTCGCTGTTAGGCTAGTGCTAGGTTTTTCGCTGTTAGGCTAGTGTTAGGTTTTAAATTTCCAGTATATTGGTATTTCTCCTGATTTTGCAGGATCGCGCTATGTATCGTCGGCACTGTGCGTTTTTCGCATAATGTCTACGGTATCAGTTTCGGAGTTAGGCTAGTGTTAGGTTTTAAATTTCCAGTATATTGGTATTTCTCCTGATTTTGCAGGATCGCGCTATGTATCGTCGGCACTATGCGTTTTTCATTATTGTCTACGATATAAGGTTCGTAGTTAGGCTAGTTCTGGGTTTTTCGTAGTTAGGCTGGAGCTAGGTTTTTTACAGTTAGGCTTGTGTTAGGTTTCTCGCAGTTAGGCTCTGAATTTCTAAGTTTAGTTTTAACCAGTTAACGTATGGATACTCAAATGTTTTTCTTTTTCATAGGTTTTCCTGAAAGTGTATCAAAAGTTAACACTACAGCCTGACAACCATTCGCTTCTAAGAACCTTTCGACAGACTGCAAATATCTTCATTCCTAGCAATAAACCTGTTATGCAACAGATCCACATCAGAGTAAAGATTTTCGCAAAAGCTTTGCTTCAGCGTTCAACTTTTGAAAGAAGTTTACTACGGGACGCATGGAATTGGTTTTTCTCATCATTTTCTGGATGAAAAAAAACGTCCAGCCTATTCAAGATATCTCTGTGGGTGTTTCTGTCCATTCTCAGATGTCTCGCAACTTCCATCGTCTGTCACTTCCATTCCAAACGTCATAAAGAGATCCATTATTTTCGAAGACTGAAAATGATCTGATCCAATACCTGTCTGTTAAAAATCTTCATATTTTGATGAAATTTGTTTTTGTTAGTTATCTGAATTTGTTTATTAAAATTGATCTTAAACTGAATACTTGTTTGTTTTTATTCCATAATTTTCTCATTGCTGAATTTATTAATCTTCGTCTAGATAAAATACTCTCACAATCATATGGTGCTGAATATTATCTTAACTGTGAAAACTGGTGTTGACGTACGATTTAAATGGTATAGTTTAAATCTAAACCTTTAATATTAAACAATACTGAGCTTCCCGCTTTTACGAGAATTTTCACTTCCGAAAACGCCAATATAAACCAGGAAAGTAAAGTAGAATATCTCATAGTTAGTATAAAATCTGGAATAAGATAACGTGAATTTGTTTTCAGCGCTAATATTAATCAACAGAAACCTTAATTTGCCGCGTAATATGTAAATTTTTTGCTGTGCAATGAGGATAAATATATTTATCTTTGACTACTGTATAAACTGATTTTATATTGTGAAATTTCGATCCGCTATTTTTTGCAGTATTAAAGAATTTCTTTTTACTGTCTGGTTTTTAATGCATGGAAATATTACGAAATATCTTAATTATATAGACGGGAAATATTTTTTAAATCCTAAACTGTGAGTGGGTTTTTTAATTGTTGGATAATTTTTACCATTTTAATTTTTAATCAGATTGTTAGACTATAAATTTTATTTGATTAACTGAGACACCAAGAATTTTGATAAATATATCTACCTACAAATTGCTTTGAGACAAAGTTTTGATATGTGTAGAGTGCTGTTGTGTCACAACAACCAGAAATAAGACGCGAGTTGTACCAAACAATTTATTTAAACATTCACACGAAAAATCACAAAATATTACCCAAAAGAAATATCTCTTCTCAGAAAAAAACTCTTTCTCAACAACACAAAAGAGAACATCACTTCTCGTGTGTGTCTCTCAAGCAACATCATTTTAGCATTACCTCTCGAGGAATTTATGCTTTTAGCTCAGTTGTCACACACTGTTACGTTACAGTGCCAAGAGTTTACTACTAAAAGGAAATGATCTGATTCGCTTAATGCGGATGGATCACATGTAAATAAAGAATCCACTATTATAGTTCTTATTATTCAGATATAATACGTACAAATCAATAATAAAAAGATGGATATAAGTGATATCTTACAAATTTGTAGAATTGCACTTTAATTCTTACGTAGTTACAATTGGGTGACTTAAAACGATTCGCACTCACGCTATAACGTCCATTTTCACTCCTGACGAAAAGGTCGCTATATCCAGGGGCGACAGTAGTTACGTATACAATCAGGTCATGTATACGTAAAAAAAATTTTTTACACAGGACATTTTATGAGCAACAATTTCTTACTTTCAACTCTTTTATGTTATGCTCTTATATAAAAAATCATTAAGTAAAGGAATATTTAATTGACTTTAAAATATAGCTTTTTAGGAAATTTCTGCAATTTGTCAATGGAACCACATTATACCTCATTGTGTGCCCCCTAATTTGTCTACAATTATTTCCTTTCGTATGATAATATATTTTAGTACAGTATAATACCTGACCAAGTATCGAAATAGTAGGTTAACATTAAGGGGAAATATGGAGCAATATATATACTATATGAGCAACTATTTCCCAACTTTAAGGCTTTAATTATAAACGCACTTACAAAAAATATCAAAGGCCAAAAATAACTAATTTAGTAAAATGTAGCAAGAGATTTATGTAAAATATCACATTGCATCGTTATTTTGATTCATCCATTTTTTCCTTAAAAAAAAAGTGTACTCTTAAAAGAAGGCTGAAAAGCAGAATCAAATGCAATATATTTTGCCGTTTATTTGCTAAAATGTTGTTGAAGCCGATATGTGTGCTGTACTAGTAGAGCCACATACATTTAATAGAACAAAAAAAGTTACTTCTTAGGTTTCCTAGTGTCTACAGAGATAGACCAATGCGCTGTTTATAATTAATGCGTTAATTATTAATCCGCAATTCATTCATGTAAATATCGGATCAGCATTATTTTTCATGAGCTCGCAATACGAAGCACGCAAAACCGCAAATCAAAATATTAATAAACATTATTGCATGTAATGTTTAATCACATGAAAAAGCTACCCTTCTTGGTAGTGAGTAGTATAATATTCAGATTTGTATTTTATTTGCTAAAAAAAAGTTTTTTTTTTTTTTTTTTTTTTAAAAATTAAGAAAGACACTTTACAACAGTTTCGTTACTATAATTAATGTGCATTGGTGCTCTGTGCCTCTTTGAACCTTTAAGATTTCCTTTTAGTTTCTTTTTTTTTTGTGTACTTAATCAGAAAAATTATTAGCAACATAACTTAAAATGCATGCTTTATTTTACCATAAAAATAAAACACAACTGATATTTACAAAAAATGTTTTATAAATAACAATCAACGCATATTACTCGTAACCATCGTCCAAATTATCATCTTCATCATCCAAGTAGTTTTCACCATTATCAAAATAACTAGTTGCATAGTCGTTCTCCTGAAAAAAAAAGTAATTGTTATAAAAACTTCAATAAGGTCCTTTCCCCCCCCCCTAATATTTCGAAAAGAATATTAGAGGAATTTTTACATTTACAAGTCATGAAACAAGAAAGGAACCATTGCGAGGATTTCTCCGAAATAAATACTTTTCTGAATAATTTCAAAGATTAATCCATCCTTTTTTAATAACATTTTGTACAAAAATACAAAAAATGTAGTTAACCAACCGAAAAATTGTTTTAAAAGCTCTCATCTGAAATTTTTTCTGTTTCATTTGAAAAAATAAAAATTTTGAAATGCATTGGGAACTAAAGTTTTTAATGTCAAAAAGGGATTGGAAAGGATAATTCTTATTTCATTTACACTTACAATAACATTTTAAAAATGCAAATAAGCTGTTTCAAAAATAATTAAAAAAACACCTTTCTTCTGGAAATGAAGATAGAGTACATTTGTATAAAGTTGTACTAAAGCAGGAAGACTGAAAATATTGTTTCAGGTCAAATGATGGCAAAGTTGAAATCGTTTCAAAAAATGTAATGTTCAACTTAATAGTTAAAAAAAATTGAAAGATGATAATATAATATAATAATTTTTCATTACTATCTCATTCTTAAACATCTAGTATATTGCAAAACACTTATTATAATATTACCTTTGGAGATGAAAATAACCCACTTTAAAAAATTCGAAATTTGTTCTAATTTCTTTTTAAAGTATTGGACTTTATGGTAACTTAATATAAATTTATTAATTGTCCCTATTTTGTAGCCACTCTGGTTTCCAGTAAACTTGTTTATGCACAAAAACAAGAATTATAAATTTAGTATGTTAATGAAAGTTGATATTTTGAAAATGAATAGGTAAATTGCTATTGAAGAAAAATACTTTTTTAAGTAGCTTAAAAAATTAAATTTTTTGTGTTTATTGTGATGAGTTTTGAACCATGAAACCCGAGTCCTACATTGAGTCAGTCTTAAAAAAATCTAAGAAATACATTATAAAAAAGATCTATAGAAGATGACAATTAAAAGCAAGTATCAGCTTCAGTAGGAGAGAGATGAAGTGTGGAATAGTGCAGAACCTGTTAAAAAAAAAGATGATGTGTAATTTGTATAGAGAGGTTGCCTGGTAGAGTGATATGTATAGATTTTCACTGTTTAAGCTATTGTAAAGTTAAAATTCATTTGTCTCTCCTAATAAAAATACTCATATACTTTAACTTCTATCACTTTCTCCAAAATTATTTACTAATGCTAGTTTAGCTGCAGAGTCTCATTTCAGAATCAATGCTAAAAAAAAAAACCACTAATTAAAAAAAAAAAAATTGAAATTTATGTAAAAATAAATTTAAAAGAAAAACAAAATTTTAATTCAATTAAAAATAATTTACTTTTTTTTCAGCACATAATATAATAACTTGCTGAAAATATTCTTTACAGTAAAAAATTCAGATTTTGCTGGCACAAGTAAGTTACAGCTATTTAATTAATCCATTTTAATTTTTTCAAAAAAATAAATAAACAAACAAGACAATATATTTTTTAGAATAAAAATTTAGATTTTTCTGGCATAAATAAGTTACCCCTATTAATCCATTTTAATTTTAGCACAAAAAAACTTAAAAATAAAAGGAAACTACTATTTAAAAATTTTTTTTAAAAAAGAGCCGATGGCATTCCACGTCATTGGCAGCTTTAGCTGGTGAAACGAAAAAGTACCACACTTTACATTTCTATATTTTCTTTTAAGAATTTGTTTAATAATTATTTTTTTTTATCACCAGACGCTTGTGCTTTATAGACAACAGTAAAATTTCCTGGTAAAATATTTTCCTATAAAGGAATTGAAAATATGTAGAGTTGAGAATCATTATTTTATATAAATAATTATTAACCTCTTCCATTTCTTCGTCTTCATATTCTTCAACATTTTCTGCTCCTTCTTCTTCTTCCTCATCGGGATCAAGAGTGTTCTCTTTCTCTTCCAGTGCCTTTTGAAAGTATGAAACATACATTAAATAACTCACACATTTACAACTGAATAATTCAGATCTAGAAGAAGATTAAATCTAATACAAGGTTGCCACTCATACCAGGAAAAAAAAATCGCCCTTTTTTCCCTCTAGTACATATTATACACAATATATTAAGAGAAAACACAATTACTGTTCTCTTGTGTGAGCTAAATTGGGCTAACTATATTTATTAGCTTTAATTGCAGGGAAAACAGTTGAACATACTTAAATAATGCTATAGTAAATGAAATAGTTTACAGTTGGAATATCCTTAAATATCCCATGGAACACCCAGTTGAGTGGTCACCATTTTTTTAAAAGACAAAAATTGAAACAGAATACCCAGTATTTTCCCAGTTTGTAAAGAAAAAATCAAATTTCCGTACATTTTCCCTGTTATTTAAGGTGACTTTTTAAATTCCCTGTATTTTTCAGGTTTTTCTCGTGGAGTGGCAACCCTGAACACACAATATATTAAGAGGAAACAGACATTCACTAGAATCTTGAGAATTTCTGATCAAAGGTTACCACAAATTTATGAATAATACTTTTCTTGTTTGAAAGTGTTCTTAAATATTTTCGTTAAATGTTAGCTAACTTGGTTTATCTTTGAGTTAAATATACGTTTACGATCTTTACACTAACCTAAACTGACATTATTTACCGAAATTTGCTACTCAGAGCTAGATTGATATATTAAATGCATTTTTTCCCCTTTAATGTGTTACTTTAGATTGTAGGTTCTCAATTTCTTATTGCATCACCATCCACTTTTCAAATCTAAAATTTTTCTACCAAAATAAGAGTAATAAATTTTTTTAAAATCCTAATTTGATTCTTTTAGTATATTTATTATGATACTCTTCTGTCCCTGTCTTATTTTTTAAAGACTATTTTAGAATAATATATAAAATTAATTCTTATAACAAATTTGATGAATAACTATAATTTAATATTTTTGCTTACCAAACAGGCTGATATATTAAATACAATTTGTGCATGTGTCAAATTGTGCATGAAATTTAATCATTTAAGGAATCTCTTTATCAGCAATTTATAATAGTATATAAATACAATTTGCAGCAAAAAAAATATAACAGTTAATAAATTCAGACACTGATTTAAATAAAATGTAGTATGATGTAATGTAGAACGAAACAAGTCCTTGCTTTCGCTGATGATGTAATATTGATAACAAGAAGTAAAAATGCACTTGTTGACCTTTTTAAAGACTTAATTAAAGAAGCTAGTCTTTTTGGTTTAGAAATAAATAGTGATAAGATCAAATACATGATAATGGATTGTAGGGGAATGGATATAGACACAGAACTACAAACCAATGAAATGACAAAATTTGAGAGAGTTAGGGAATTTAAGTACTTGGGTTCGGTTGTCACTGAAAACAATATTATGCCAGAGATTAAGCAGAGACTAAATGATGGAAATCGCAGTTATTTTACACTTAAGAGATTGCTAACATCAAAAGTAATAACGAGAAAAACAAAGCTTCAGGTTTATAAAACTATAAGACCAACCATTATCTATTGATCAGAGACGTGGACTCCAAGCCAGAAACAAAACAAAAAAATGCTGATTACCTGGGAAAGAAAAATTATTAGAACTATTTTTGGACCTGTCAAAGAGGGTAATCTGTGGAGATGGCGATACAATTTTGAAATTGCAACATTATTTAAAGAAAAAGATATAATAAATTATGTAAAAGCAAAGAGAATTTAATGGCTAGGACACCTTGAGAGAATGGAGGAAAACAGAGGCACTAAGAAGATACTCAAGGGGCAGTGCCAGGGCCAAAGGAAAAGAGGAAGGTCGGTCAAGAGATGGTTTGACGAGGTGGAAAAACACCTTAAGACTCTTAAAGTCCGAAACTGGAAACAAAGAGCTAGAGACAGACGACTTAGGAGGAAAATTGTTAGTGAGGCCATGGTCCAACATGGACTGTAATGCCAGGGAGTTAGTTAGTTAGATGTAACGTTTATCTTAAAATGAACTGTATTAAGGTAGAATCATAGGGTTACATTACATTTAAGAAACAACTCTTTCAGTTTTAAAATCTTAATTCAGAAAACAATCAAAATCGAAGATTTAATAATAGCTTATTAGAATAAGAAAAATAAATATTAAAGGGAAGTATCTTTTAATTCAGGATAGAAAATATTTTACATTAAAACAATTCTTTAATGACTTTTATTCATTTTATACTGATGACAACCAAAATAATATTGAAGTTAATGTGGGAAAACTTGCTCCTAACATGAGAATTTACAACAACAGGAAAACTGTAACAACATATTAACATAACTGTAACAACTGTTATAAATAGTTGTACAGTCGCCCCAACTTAATCGCACATCAGATAATTGAATAACCCCCACTATACAGATAAAATTTAATGGAACCAAAACATGTTGTATGAAACGAGTATTGAATTTCCATGATGAAATAGTTATTTGTTGTTTGCAGTACTCGCTTAATTGCATAAAAAAGAGATACTAAAATGAAAAATATATCGATACATAATTTATTACTAAAATTTTTTTCGTCAATCAGAATGGAATTTCTGTTTTTTAATGTTAAGAAGATCAGAGTACAATAGGTGTTCACTTTTTTAGTTCTAGTCTAGTCACTTGTTTAGTTAAACCTGTTTACACACTAGTGTGTCTTTCTCTAAAGTAGAACAATCATTGCTTACTCTAAGGAATAACTCTGAGTTGGTAGCACGATATGCGAGAAAAGGAATAATCAGGGAGAAAAAAAGGTCTTGATAACAATAAATTTTAAAAAAATCACAAACAGAAATAGATAATCAATTTGGAATTTTTAAAGTAACAAGGCAAAAAAAAGCATCAATTTGTTTCTTTTAATAATCCTGCATATCGAATAATAAAAGAGTTAATTTTAAAAATAATTTTTAAAAAATAACATTTATATAATTTCAAACCCTTTTTTCAACTTTTTTTAGGCAAGTTGTAATTGAGAATTGTACCTTCAAATTATAAATTAAGTCACGCTTCTTTTTAGTAATAACATCTTAAATTATAAATGGAAAAAAAAAGTTTTTAAACCACAAGATGTTTCTTGGGTGAAAGACACCAAACAAAGAAACACTGGATTAAGAATCTCTTCTTTCTAATAAAAACTACTCTGATTGAGCAACTTGCAATTACAAATAGTGAAAGGTTGAGAAATTTCCTTAAGGAGGGGAGATGCAAATTCAGAGTTGAAAGTAACACAGTGCTGTTCACTGAAGGCGATAGCATTGGGGAAAAAGTATAGCTTTTCTTTCACCCCTCTCGTTTGAAAAAAGGATGCCAAATCCTGCGATTATCAGATGCATTTACTGAATAAGTCATTCTCTAAAAGTGACAGACTCTGATTCCTAACCTACCCATTTATTTAAAAAAAATTAAATACGAAGAAAAGAAAAGGTAATTTAAATTTATCCACATAGTTTTCTTTTTCTCCCATTCCATAACTGAAATTTTTTTTCAGGATTAAGAAATAAAAATGCATTATGCTTAAAATTAAAGAATTGGTAGAATTTTTAATACAATATTTATAGTCGCACAAAGGAAATTATTAACCAGTAAATTAGCCAAATATCAAAAAAGTATTAGCTAATTTTCAAATGGGTTAATCAAAGGCAAATCTTAACAGTTTTATATGATTCATTCTCCCCCCACCATTGAATCAAAATACAAATTTATGATAAATTGAACTATCTTATAAAATGCAACTTCAAATCAAGAGTCATTATACAGTTGAGGAGGAGATTATGTAGAAGTTTTATCGTCTTTGAGGAAAATAAATAAGAATAGGTTGAGGTTTATAACTTCTTAAACTACAGCAGTAATAAAAAGATAAATCTGAAACAATGTTTGGTGTTTCTTTAGATTCCAACTATTTTTTTAAATACATATATTTCATTATTAACAAAACATTTCATTCAAGTCTTATTTATTAATAAAATCCTTTTTACTTTCTCACTTAGAATCATTCAGAAAAAAAGAAGTTGAAGTTATTTGAATAATTTAAATCTGCTTTATGGGATTTATACAACTAACAGAGATTTTTTTTAAATAGAAATATGAGCTGCGGTTTAACATGTTTATTGCCAGTCGAGTGCAGATGGTTATACTATATCTATAATTGAAAAGTGGTAATCTATAAAGATAAAATCAAAGTTAAATTTTTGTTGGAATGATAAAATGCATGCCACTTAATCAGCTTTAATGACACAAACTGTAGGAAAGAGTTTCGTCACATGATATCGCGTGATTCGTCAATGTTACGTGTTAATGTTCACTTTACTGTTTTTTTTATATTTGCATTATCTCTCATATTGCTTAGATTATCTGGATTAATTTTAATTAGTTATGCAACCTATCTAACAGAGCCTACTGTAATAAAAAAAAAATAATAATAAAAGATTTGTTTCGAAATATTTTAATTAACATAATTTTCAGGATCGAGGGGAATCTGTATTTTTCTTGTAGGTAGAAAAGTTGTTCACTAACACTTTGACTAAAATGCTATTTGTTTTGCCTTTACGATTTTATCACATTTGGCAAGGTGGCGAATGCTTAGTGCGGGCCTTGAACATTTTTTGAGGAGAAACCCTTCAATAATTTTTTTCAGATATATACCTATAAAAAAATCTGCACTAAACTTTTACTTTTCCATATTTGCATCCTGAAAAATTCAGTATAAGATTTTTAAAACGCTGTTTTAAAAATGCTAAAATGCATAAATTCCAAGTATGAATGTTACTGTTAATTGAAACTTTTTAAATACAACAAAAAATGTTAAGACTATGAAAAATCAATAAAAAAATATAAACAATATCTTTATAAAAGTTTTTGCAAATTTCTGATTAATTTTTTTAATAAATTTTTTTTAAAAATCAATGCTATAAAAAATGTTATAATATACAATATATAAAAACAGATTTAAATCAATCAACCCTGATGGATTATAATTTAATTTTGATCCATTTTTAAACATTTAGAAAATGCACGACAAAACATATATTTTTCAGCACCCTCATAAATATAACAATAAAGAGGTCATTCATTGAAAAAATAAATAACGAAAAAAAAGGGAAGATCATTAAAGGAATAAAATAAAAGATGCAGGGAAGAATCAAATGTGTTTTATATCAAAGAAGTGTACTAAGAAAAAATCTTGCAACACACAATGGTTTGAAAAGATTGATACATGCAGATTCATACTTAAATTTCCAAGTTATGTAGTAATCGAATGGGATTAAAATGGGAGCTAAAAAATGTTTAAGAATAAAACTTTATGCTTTAGTACATAACTTAAAATAGCAGGAGAAAAAAGAAAGCAAAATAATTCAATACAAAAAAAAAAAGAAAAAAAGAATGAAAATTTGAAACCATTAATTCTTCTAATACCTGCAATTTTTCTACGACTGCAGTCTCTTTTTTCACAATAGGTTTCTTCACAATTTTTCTCTTTTTCTTTGGCTTTTCAAAAAGTTCACGTGGGAAAAGGCTTTTATCTGAAACAGCAATTAAAAAATTTATTTTAGAATAGAAAGATACTTCGTGAATAAGTTTTATTATGGACATAATTAAAGAAGAAATTTAAAAAAAAAAAAAAACTCTTAAATAGAAACTATAGAATATTTCACCCTATCAAGTTATTCAACAAATAATAACGTTTTCAGGTACAAGATATCAGAATAAATTGCATATGTAGTAAATGTTGGTGCATTAAACATATCACATTTATATAAAATAATTCCCATTAAAATGCATTCAGAGATCTAACATTTTTTTAAAGAACTAATTTATTTCCATTAACTCTTAATTGTATTGACATAGTTCTTCAGTATTGTTTTGGAATTAATCTTATAAAATCTTTAAACTACATGGCTATAAGAAATCAAACACTTTTCTTTCTTGTAATAATAATCATTTATTACAATATCTTTTTTAGTCAAATCCATTCATTTTTTTCTTTTTCAAAATTCGAGATAGTTGGGAATTTTATCAAATTTTAAAAAGCAAACCAGCTGGGTTGCAGGAGGGGATATTTACAAAGAGCGAAAGATTTGATTTTAACAACAAAAATTATGAAAACAGCCATAAAAAAAAAGTTTTTTTTCATATTAGAAAAATCAAAATAAATTTTCTAAAATTTTATTAAATTAATAACTAAAGTATTAGCATTATAACAAAATTAAATAGCAGAATTGGAGTTAAAATGGTAACCATAGATATTTGTTTCTAACTTTTTGATCATTCACATTTTTTAAAAATCCATTTACAAAAGCTTAATTATTTGTGAGGTAACCTGAAAATTTCTTGAGTAAAATCCTTAATGACGCATTTTAAAAAATAATGTCTTTGTAAATTGAAATCATTGCTATTTCACAACATGAAATTCAAAATAAATTATAAGCAGCATAATTTAAATGAATAATTATGTATAAGTTTACTTTCATCATTAATTACACTTATTATCATTAATTAAACACATAACTAGAATAATAATAAAAAAAACGATTAATTAATTGAATAAAGTATGCTTCATCTACAAATAAATTGTATGTTTAAATCAATATTTATGAAGCGCAGTCATACCTTTGCACACACTAAAAATAGTATAAATAAACAAATTAATAAAATAATCGACTGCAGAAACAAATTCTAATCAAAACGAGAAAGTTAGTGCTAAGTGATATTCTACTGGGTAGAAAAAAATAATTAAAGAAGGATCTGCTGGCAGCTTGCCAACAAAAAATGAAAATGTGTTTTGGAAAAAATATCAGACAAATAAATAAATAAAAAAATGGAATAATGTTTAAATAAAAAATATTGTTTGCCAATATAAACTCTTAACATAACTTATAATGAAACGTAACTTGAAATTTTTGGACCTTGGAACTCTGGGTTGGCAGTTAAAGAAAAATCGGGAAATCCAGATTTCTCGGGAGCACAATCATCTCTGTCTAAGGTAAAAAACGTTTTGAGAAAATCACCCTTATACAGAACAATAGCTCCTCCAGATAAATTTAAATTTTTACCCCAGCAATAAATAGAATAAAATCATCTCTTATTGAAATATAAAAAGACTAACAAAAATAGTACATGATTTACATAAATATGGTTTAAATTTTTACCCCATACAATCTGATCAGCAGCATGAATTGGTTGGTATTTATCAGTGTATCTCTCAATATCTTTTTTAACAGATACGGGTGGAATAAAATATCCAGATTCACGAAAAGAGGATCTAATTTCCTGCTTCAGTGTCACAAGGTAGTCTATTTTCTTCCCAGTAAGCAATGGTACAGGTTTGAATTGAAGAGGCTGAAATAGAATAACTTGTGTCATTGCTCTTAATAGTAAATTTAAAAAACCATCCAACTAAATAATAATAGAAAATAAAATACTATATAACAGTTTTTACTAGATCATGCTAAACAATTCTGTTGTCAGACATTATTTTATAAACATTTTGGTAATTAATATTTTAATAGCTAGTAATCAGTATCCAGTAACCACATCCATATATTCAAAAAAATTAACAATTTTAATTACATTTAATAATTTTGTTGAATTCTACTAATATATATATATAACATTACTAATAACTTTTACTAATATATAAAATTGATTTCAAAACTTAGAAGATTTGCTAGGAGTATCAAAAAAATTCTAACAGCTTTTGAAACTTTCTTTTACCTTTTTCTAAGACACATTTGCGTGAAAAAACATTTTCATCTTTAACCACTACAAAATGAAAATGCCGATCAAATCTAAAGAATGATGAAGAAATGCTTCATTTTGTAGTATCAACAATTTTGCTAAGATAATTGTTAACTATTTTGATAAGATAACATAACAAAAAAAATAAGCAGACATTCTCTTCCCATTAATACCAGGGGTATGTCCAGATATTTTGTGAAAGGTCCTGTTTTCGTGAAATTGTGAAAAAATTACTCACATTCTTCCAACCAGGGTCCGGTTATTGCAAAAAACTTTTTCAAGGAGTTTTTAAATTGTAAATAGATACAAGATTATGCTCAGCACTGTAAAATTATAATTAAAAAAGTTAAATTTTCAAAAATAAACATCAATTGCTGCTTCTAAATTAGAGATGCAACATACAAATATTTGGTATTTAGCCTATACTGCTCAACACAAATTATTCATTTCGGACGAATGATGGAAGAATAGTCTGCCCGAAGACAAAACTTAATTCGTTCACATCCACCTTTCTTGTTTTCTGCCCTATGAAGGGTTTATTCAATTAACAAAACAATTAATGAAGATAAACAAATTTGAGAAGATTAAAAGAAAAATCCTTTTGTGAAGGGTTCATTTTTAAGTTAAAATATTTTGTGTGAAGGGTACGTTTTTATGAAAAGATATTTTGTGAAGGGTCCGTTAACGGACTCAAATTTCTTCTAAACAGACCCCTGAATACTTAATCTTCCCATATGGGCTGTTAGAAGTAAGTAAGTTTTCTGAGTAGAGGCCTTCTCAAGTGGCTACACTTAATGTACAGACAATAGTTCATGTTTGAATTTATTGAAGCAATTGAATTTATTTTATTATATTTTTTAATTTGTTAATCATTTAAAATTTTCACATTGTTCCACGTCTTAAAATTAAAGACCTAAAATTGCAATAATAACATGCTACAATACCAGAATAAAATGCAAAGTAACTTATGGAATCCATAAAATTTTAATAAATATTGAGATCTCCACAGTTAATGAAATCCTGGTTTAGAGGATGTAGATCTCAAAATATTACTAAGTTTACAAGAAAAAAAAAAGGTCTTTGATCAATAAAATGAGAAGATTTCTGTATCATAATCTGTGGCAGAATAATCACCAAGTCTTGGCAACTTCCGACACCAGCCTGTAAGAAAATTAACAGGTAAAAAAATCACAGAAAGGGACCATCTCGAAAAGTATAACTCGTAGCCATGCCCAGCAAACATCTATGTGTTTTTTTAATCCAGTTTAAAATCCATTTGGCACCTTTGTGATTTTAGTTGGGGCGGCAGATCACGATATGGAAATACAGTCCAACTCGCTTATAACGAGCTCGGATTTACCGAGGGAAACGAGAATATTTGATTGGATCAATGTTAAGTCTATGGAACAGAAGTCGCTTTTAGCGAGCAATATTTTTCTGTCTTGCAATCTTTTTTCTCATCTTTCTAGTCTTATTTTTTTTTTCAAAATGATATGAAATGTGCGAGTTCAAAGTAAGCTGACAAGCTATTTTAAATATGTAGATTAATGAAAAAAATAAATGTTTTGGTAAGAATCTTTTCCTTTATTTTTCTTTCCGTTTATATTTTCTTTCTTTTAAGACTGTAGCGCAACTAGAAATTTTTTGCTGGTTGTGGGGGGGGGGGGGTAGTTGTTATTAAATTAGGAAAAGTATTTAATTAAATTAATTAATGTAATTAAAGTAAGTAAGTATGAATTAAATTTTAAGTCAATTCAACTATTTGACCTCCCAAGCCCTCCCTTTTCTGGTTGCATGTCTACTTTAAGGATCCGTTTATTACGAGCACTCGGATTTAACGAGTCCATGTTATAAACAAGTTCAACTGTACACCCAATAAAAAAATATTTTTATATATTATTATCTTCTCATTTAAATTAAGATAAACTATTCTAGTTAGGATAAAAGCACAAACCAAAACTGCATATCATGTCATCATTGTGGTTGCTGGTCCATGGGATCGGTGGGAAACTAATGATCCATAGGATAGCTTCTGGTAGTCCCAGGCAAATTTTAGGGATCCAGAATCACTGGACATCACAAAAGAAATTAATCCCGTACAAATAGAGAATATTACCGTATTGGTAATCTTCCCAAACTGTGCCAAAATAATTGCCAAGTTTTGACGACTTCCGAGCAATAACACACGAGATATTTAGAAAAAAATATCGCACAAAGAAACCAACTTCAAAAGCCAAACTCATAGCCAAAGCACAAAGTAAATTTTGAAAGTTCAAAAACCTTTTGGCTCCTTAGAGATTGCATAAGGTTTCCCACTCAATTTCAGAAGAAGAAAAAAAATCGGACTTTTCCAGGTGTACCAGGTAAATTTAAACGAACATTGAGAATGTATTTTCATCAGTAATTTCTTTATTTTTAATGTGAAATATTACATTTACTGTGTAATAAAATATTAAATGAGGATGAGAACATTTCAGTTAGACTAAAATGTGAGACTTTTATAACATATAATTGTAATAGACGTTAGAAATCAGTTATTGAGATCAGAGTTAAATAATTCTATTACTGACAATTTTAAGACTAGCTATATTCCAAGTATGATATAGGAGTATTCCAGGTTTTTGTAAATAAAATTGCAACTTTCCCTGATTTTTGGAGTTAAAATAAAATTCCCGAACAATTCCAGGTTTTCTCTGACCCGTGGGAACCCTGTTGCCTTATGCGCGGTCAGGTACCGATAAGGAAATGTTCTTACAAATATATATTTATACATAGTGGCTAGCTTTACTATACAAGTTTGTTTTTTGTATGTTGTTGTGTATACCGTGAATTTTTTTAAAAGTTTTTTGTATGCCACGACCGAGCTGTCGTCATAACTTGGCGATTATTTAAGCGCAGGGACAAATTAAGAAATTTTATGAAAAATATTATAAAGATAGCAAACTTCGATTTATAAAATGTATAATTTTTATGAAATGTATAAGGTGAAATACTGGATAAGTGGGAGGTGGTTGACTGACAGGACACGCATCTTGAGCAGGAAAAGATCCTCGAAATCGTCCTCTCCCTCTCCCCGCCATCGATTTAATTAATTAAATTTTTAAACAAAAGAGAGAATTCGCAGATAATTTGCAAGTCGACTTGTTTCATGCATCATGAAACCATGGAACCCAAGAAAAACAAAACAAAACCGTATACTTGGGGCTTATTTCTGTCCAACTTGAGTGCAAATTATGTTTTCAGAAAAATAAGACATAAAAGTAGAAAAAGGAGAAACGGAAATTAATTCCCTTTTATTAATATCATATGAAACATTTTAAACTCTAACAGCATTTTAAACTAATGAAAATTTGAACATTCCTCAATTTATGTGCAATAATTGAAAAAAAAATACAGTATATCATAATTACAGAAATAGGCAGGAGAAAACGTTTCCCAAACAAAAATCCAAAACACCCTCCACCAAAAAATTTAAAAATTCTTCAATAATTTTGTAATTTGCTCCTTTCCGGAGTCTTTCCTTTCTAATAAGTTTTTTAACTTTTTATTGGTTTTGTGTGGGCAAAGACGCAGGATGATCCTGTTAGTTGAAGAAAACTATTTTTCAATGTAACAGTTTAAAAACGTTTATTTTCGTTTACTTACTTAGCCAGTTTTGTATTTTCTTTGACAACTAAAATTCATTTTTGAGAGAATCAATTTAAAAACATATATTTAAATCACACTTCTGTTTTCGTATCATTACTATATTTGAGTGATTTTTTTTAAAAGGAAATATAATTTTTAAAAATCCTACTTGACTTTCGAAATATGGAGGGATATTTCCGTATCGCGATCTGCCAAGCCAGCTACTATCGCCAAGGTGCTAAATAGTTTTTGAAATTGCAAATGGTTTTTAAAAAACATGTAGCTGTTTGCCCTGGGGTGGCTATGAGTTATACCTTTCGAGTTAGTTCCTTACTGTGATGCTTTTTTTTTTAGTTCCTCGATTGCCGCTGCCCGGATGTTGCCAACTCTTGACGATCACGATAAGTTAATCTCCCCCAAAATATCTTGCAGTAGGGAAGTAATCTATTCTTGAAATGATTTTGGGGAGATTTCCACATTGTGATCTGTGGCAGAATAATAGGAAAGTCTTGGCAACCTTCGAGCAGCAGCTTGCGAGAAACTTAAAAAGAAAAACAGCACAGAAAGGAACCTACTTGAAAGTTATAAGTCCTAGCCACCCCTAGGCAAACAGCTACATATTTTTTTAAAAAATTTTGCAAGTTTAAAATCTATTTGGCATCTTGAAGCGTCAGATCACGATACGGTAATATTCCCATCATTTGGAATATTGAAAATTATAAATGAAGGTTTTCAAAAGACAATATCTCGCTAATTTAATAGCTAGTTATTTTATTAATTAATGATCAGAAATTGTGTCCACGCAAAACGTACTAGTGTAGATGTGGATGGCATCAATTCAGTGTAAATATCTGAGTAGAATCTGTGCTTAGTGAGAGTGCTAAGAATTGTTACTTCAAATCACTTTCTTTAAAATAAATGATGGGTTTGTCAAATGACAATCAGACAATTTTTTCATCTATTTCTGTTCTTATGGTGTTTAATTTTTAAAAATGGAACCAGAATTATGTAATTCCTAATTAGTAGAGAAATAAAACAGATAAGATGAGCTTGCTACTTTTTCCTCCATCGTTACTTGATCTTATAAAAATTATACTTTTTTAATGTGATTTTATTTTCCATTATTTTTTAAGGTTTATGTTCTTTTGCAAATATGAAAGTAATAAGCTGAAATTGATTTTGAAAGTATAAGCAGCATAAAAAAAATCACACCACTAAGTTTTAATTATGAATCTAGAAAAGTTAAGTTAAATAAAAAGAAATAAATCCAAGTAAATTTATTTTATTAAATTTGAATTGATGAAAATCAGTACTACTAACCGCTCATACATTTAGTGATTTCTTTAAAGTTCTCTCTGTTGAAGTTAAATCTATTATCTCTATTTTCTCTGCTACGAAATTAAATGTATAACTGCACATGAACTTTTTAAAAGAATTGGTATGTGTTTCATTATCAGTCTATAGAGTAAAGTCAGATTAAAAAAAAAAATTAAGCTGAAATATCATAACCAATATTTTAATTTACAGCTATAATTTACATTGTTAATTTATTCAACAATGTTTATTATGTTATGGGTTTTATTTTATGAATCAGAGATTTATAAATTTAGGACTCCTATTTTAATTCAGAAATTTTGTGCTTGTATTTTAATTTGTCTTAAATAATTCCAGAGATTAATGTATTAAATTTATTTATTTTAGTTTTTTCTTTGTATGTATTTTAGTATCATAAAATTATCATCATATAATTTAGTATATTAATAAGCATTTTTAATTGGGTGCATTTGTCTATTTCGTTTTTTAGAGTAAGATCTCATAATCCCTTTTTTTTTAACCCTTTGCTCTCTGGTATGGCCTCTAATTTTTTCTCAAATTATAAATGCTTATTAATAACATCATCTTATTGATTGTAATGAACTCTCTTTGGAGTATTTTCTGCCAAGTCATATCAGATGCCCTTGTAATGCAGAAACACTGTAATCACATCTGTGTGCTCTAATTTTGAATAAATTAAAATTGTTGTTATAAGTTCTTGTTTTAACTTGTAGGAAATTTCTCTGTGTATTAGCATTCTTCACTATTGTTGATGCGAAACCTAACATCATAATTTTAGTTGCAGATGACTTGGTAAGATTTTTCAATCTTATTTTTCTTTAATGTTGTAATGTTTATAACTTGTTCTTTTATAGACTGCGATCAGAGTCATTAATTTTTTATGTGTTGAAATATTTTATTTATTTCATTACAAACTTTTGTAAGTATTTGTTAAGTTTGTGTTAATATTTGTTTTGTAAATATTTGTTAAGTTTGTGTTAATATTTGTTTTGTAAATATTTGTTAAGTTTGTTTGTTTTAGTTGTTTAAAATATGTTATAGTTAGCAGTTTAATTAAAATATAAATCATATTTTGGAATTCTTTTAAACATTTATTAGCCAGGAGCATATATACTATAGTTAGCAGTTTAATTAAAATATAAATCATATTTTGGAATTCTTTTAAGCATTTATTAACCAAAAACATACCAGCCAACTCTACTGGATTTTGCCACTTTATTCTTGCCTCCTGGTCTATTGATAGATTCTCTCAGTTTTTATATATTGTAGCCCAAGGTGCAGAATATTAAGGGCCGGCGAGTAAGCTTTGTCTTACAAAATGTTGTGTTTCAAATCAAACTATCGTATTTTTCCTAGAGTTGTGAATTTTCAGTAGATAAATAGTAAAAATGGGAAGCAAATATAGTTTAAGACTGTAAGAGGGAGATTTATTAAATATGCAAAGATGTGCATCATAGGAAGATTGCATTCTATGTCAACAGTTATTTTCATCCTCCACCTCCTATGGCGAGTTTTACAAATGGTTGAATGGTTGTTCATAATTTTTTACTAGTCCTAATAGTTGAGAGCCTACTGTATTTTAAAGAATTCTTTAAAACTAAGAAAGTTCCTGGAAACAGAACAAATCTATTTTTTTTCCTCTTTTACTCCCCTTATTATTTACATGGAAATTTAAACAAGTAATATTGCTAAGTGAAACATGATGGCACAAAGCTTAGGGCACTTTAGCTGTCATTGTGTAGTCAAGGTGAAATACTGGATCAGTGGGAGGTGGTTGACTGACAGGACACACATCTTGAGCAGGAAATCGTCCTCTACCTCTCCCTGCCATCTATTTAATTATTTAAATTTTTAAACAAACGAGAGAATTCGCAGATAATTAGCAAGTCGACATGTGTGTTTGATGCATCTTGAAACCATGGAACCCAAGAAAAACAAAACGATATACTTACGGCTTAATTCTGTTCAATTTAAGTACAAATTATGTTTTTAGAAAATATGACTGAAAAGTAGAAAAAGAAAAAACGGAAATTAATTAATCTCTATATTCAAGAAGAACTCTGCTTTTACCTTATAACTTTTCTAATTTATTTTATACTACCATATTCATTTATTATAATTTTTTTAATGGCTAGATTTTAAAAAAAAAAAAAATGTGTCCTTGAGTCAACTAGAAATTTTACGAAAAACAAATTATTAAAATAAATCTGAAGATTACTGAACAATGATTGCAACCTTAAAGAAATCAGCCTAAGGGAAAAGCAGACCTTAACCTTACCCTTAAAAAAATGCGTAAAGGGTATTGGAGTAAAGAGTATACTTGCAACGCGTAAAGAGTATACTCGCAAAAGAAAAGGAGTACGGTCCATTCCCAGTGTTAAGGGACTTAGGCTTGTAGACCTAGTGCTGCATGCTTATTGTTTCATAATCTTGCTCCAGAGCTCTATTCCTGATGATGCCTTGATGCATTCCCAATTTTAAATGGATACTGTATCAGCAGTACCTAACAATTTAATACTATATCCATGAGTACCAGCTTTTCTTAGAAATACTACACAGTGTTTCCATTGCAGAAAAAAAATGAGAGAGAATTTCTCACCCCTTCTCAGAAACAGGGGGAGATTTCAAAAAGTTAAGTGAGATTTCCAAAAATTAAAAAAAACACCAATAGACTTGGAAAAAAATATTTCTTTAATTATTATAATACATTTTTATAATCTAATTTTTAAAGCATTGAATATTTTTGCTGCATCATCATATGGAAAATGTTCTATGTATACTTTTTCATCAGGTTTTCTCATTAGGTTTCTCAAATGTTTATCAGTTATTTGTCTATGATATTTTGTCTTAATTCGGTTTTGAGTGCTAAATGACCTTGCAACAGATGCTGAACAATTCGGAATCACTAAGTAAATTTGTAGCATTGAAAAAATCTAAACGTCTTACGTGAAGAAATTTTACCTTCGGTGAACACGTGGTTGCAGAGAAATGTGTTCTGAAAGGAGTTCCGTCATTCGGGGGGGGGGGGTTGTGTTCTGCTGTTCGCACCGGTTCTGAACAATACTGGTAAATAGGGAAGCTAGATAACAAGGATCGATGTTGAAAATAATGAAAGATCAAGGAAGAAAAGTGAAACGGATTTTATTCAAAATGGCAGAAGACGAAATTTTTTCCAAAATTCGCGAGATTCACACATTTTGAAATTGATTAATAGAATGCGCAATCTTTTCACATTATTAATTTTTGAATGCGAGGAAAGAAAAAAATAACCGAGATTCTTGCGCTGTAGTGAAAACACTGCTACATAACAGTATAGGAATCATACTGTTAGTTTGATTAAACATTTTGAGATGTTTGGCAAAAAGCACAAAAAGTAAAATTAACATTATGATCTAAATCTTAATGAAGCATTTGCTTACCTAAATTATGGAGACTGTTTTATGCAAATTGCAACTATACCCTTACATTTTGAGTTTTATAAAATTAGAATCTCTCAAAATATATTTTCTGATTTTATAATTTAAAATATCGTAACAAATAATGTTAAAAAAAATATTGAAATATGTGGGGTCAACTTTTTATTGTGGACACAACTTGAAATGCCTGTTTTAGAAAAGGGACACCGCTCAAAATGCTAGTTCAAGAAAATGGACACAACAAAAAAAGTTCACTTTTTTGATATTTGACGAAAATTCAACAGCTAAATAAGGAATTCTGACTTACTTTTTTTTAAATACTAAGCATAATTAGTACCAGGAAAAGTCCCGACCTTCGCGATCAAGGTTACTCCTATATTACAGTGTTACTTTGCATGCATCGCCAATGATGCTTAATTAATTGTAATCATAAGCACTAGTGGTATTATAGTAATTAGTGCAGTTTTAATAGGTACAAGTTGTACAAAAATAGATACAATATATTATATTAGTATATTATACTATCAACACTGGGAAGCTTTGATATAAATACTGTTATTGGAGAAAATCGTGTGAATGATAAATTTTTATTGTCATGAGTTGGTCTCAATCAACAGCATCATACCAATTGATTCTGAATATAGTTGATCTTTATTTTTATGAAATGAACTAATAAAAACTTATTTTACTTAATCTAATAATGTAAAGCAGGGTGGCCACCCACCTGGAAAACCTGGAATTATCAGGGAATTTTTTTATACTGGAAAAAACCTGGAAATATCAGGGAAATTTGGATAAAAACCTGGAAAAATCAGGGAATTTTAAAGAAAAGCTGGAAATTTTTCTTTGATAATTTTTTTAATTTCACTAATTTAAATTATTTACTAATTTTCTTAATTTAAATTATTTCATCCATTATACCCACTTTTTTTAAACGGAAATGTATCGCCAAACAGTTGAAATATCATCAACTTAGCTATACTTTGCTTGCATCAAAATTTGCTCCATTACAGCTCTGTTAAACTAGAATGCCACATAAAATTCTCACACAGTTGCTAAACGAATGTAGAAACCTTTGACTGCTATGGGACTGTGCAATTTAGGCAAGATTCTGGTGGGGGTGGAAAAAGGGATTAGGATATTAGCTTCTTTTTTTTTTTAAAATTCTCTCCTTGGGCTGAATCCATTTATGGCTCAACTTTGTTCCAATGCTTTGGTGGTAATTTTTTTTTCTATTTTGACAAAATGTTTTTGTATTTTTAACTTTATAAAATTCTCCAAAAATTAGTTGGTTATAATTTAATAATAGATTTTATATCGCAGTCTTTTTCTGAAAGCTTTTCTACTCCCAATCAAAGAAATCTGAATTATTTTTCTCAGCAAACCAACCAATCACACATTTTTTTACAATCGCTAACAGCAATGTTTGTCGACAAATCGTTACAATTGTTGCATTAATGCTAATTTTTTCTATTTCATTTTAACCTTTTATAACATATTTTAATTTTAAAAAAAATGTTTTTTTAAGAACCAACTATATATTTATATTTAATTTTA
Source organism: Parasteatoda tepidariorum (assembly GCF_982258835.1). NCBI lineage: Eukaryota > Metazoa > Arthropoda > Arachnida > Araneae > Theridiidae > Parasteatoda > Parasteatoda tepidariorum. The sequence continues at coordinate 116,392,319 of NC_141756.1, read as the reverse complement.
CTCTTTTGTTGGTCAATATGATTTTTGATTCGATATTTTGTACCAAAACATTAAAAAATAAATTTAAAAAAATCTTGAAAATTGTCAAAATAAATTATTTTTTTCAAGACGATATGTTAAAAAAATAACATTTTGAATAAAATATTTTATAATATCGACACTTTTCTTGTACACATCCTATACTTTATATGAAAAAAGAAACAAAAACCTGGAAATTTTATGATTTTTATCTGGAAAACCTGGAAAAATCAGGGAAATTTGAAATCGGATTTGAGTGGCCACCCTGTAAAGCCATCGGAAAGAGCAAAATATAATAAAAAATTTTAAAAATAGTATTATTTTTAGCTTTGCTAATTGTGTTTGTATATGCCTATCAGTTATGTGTAGTATTTCGTAGCGTTGATTGGCACCAATATATTGATTGTTTATTTTTTCCTCCCTGAACGAGGAAAGGGTATTCAGCTGATTCACTATAAAGGACAAAGTTTGTTTTACAGGGTTGCCACTCCACAGGGAAAACCTGGAAAATACAGGGAATTTAAAAACCACCTAAAATAACAGGGAATTTTGATTTTTTCTTCACAAACTGGGAAAATACAAGGAATTTTGTTTCTTATTTTTGTCTTTTACAAAATGGTGACCACTCAAAGCGTAATCTATGGGATATTTAACCATGATATTACAGCTCCAATAAACTATTTCCTTTACTATAGCATTATTTAAGTACGTTCAGCTGTTTTTCCAGCAATTAAAGCTAATAAATATAGTTAACCCAACAAATAGCTCACACAAGAGCCTGGTAATTGTTATTTTCTCTTAATATATTGTACATAATATGTTCAGGGAAAACACAGGGATTTGAGTGGCAACCCTGTTTTAGTATTGTCATAATCTAATTCCCTGCTCATAAATATTTATAATTACAAATATTTTACCTTTTCTTTAATACTAGGTCATTATATCTTTGTTCATTCATTGCATCACTTTGTAAGTAGTATTTTATTGGTATTTGGTGGTGGGATATTTTTTGTTATTTTTCAGTTTTGTCTAATAAGCACTGCTTAATTTAATCGTTAATATAACTCAAATATTTGATTATTTAAAGTTAACTACAAAATTATCATAGAATTTTCTGTATGGAACAAATCTTACCTCATTGAGTACAAATAGTTCATATACAGTCGACTCGTGTTATAACGACCCTGTGATAGAACGACCAACATGATATAACGACCCTGTGAAGGAGTCCCAATTCACATCCATAGAAGATAACGTTATTTTACTCTTGCTATAACGACCGTAAAAAAGGTCAACTCCTAATATAACGACCCTCTCTGAATTTGAACACCGCTCTTTTCTAACTTCCTATTGGAAAGTGGGGTTGAATGGTTGACCTTGAACAAGCACACATATGTTATGTCCTCTTAACATGTTACTTCAACAAATTAATACACATCAAAAAATTAATGTCTTCGTCTAATGAAGCCTCGTTTATGTTCCTCGGTTTACTCTTCTTTCTAATACTGCAGATTATGTACATAAAAAAAATTCGTTATATATACCGCAAATTATGTACATCAAAAAATTTCTGGAACTAGATTTTTTTTCTGTCTGTTTTTTAATCAGTACTTTAAAATAAAATTCTTAATTGTTAACAGTTAAAATGTCATTATGTTTTATTAATGTATGCATCCTATCCTTTTTTGGTTTATAACATGTATACCACAAATAGTATATGCACGCATTATGACGTTTAAAACCATTATGTGACCGATTTTCAAAGGAAATTTGCTCATTTTGATATAGCGACCATTTGATATAACGACCAGATAGGGGCAGTCCCGATGGGGTCGTTATAACGCGAGTCAACTGTATCATGTTTTATGTATTCATAGAATGAACTTTATACTTAATATAATAAGTATTTTTTTTTTTGATGAATAATGTTTTGAAACTGCTTTATAGGGTTTCAATGATTTGAGTTTTCATGGTTCAGAACAGATTCCAACACCGAATCTTGACTCTTTGGCTAAAAATGGTACTATTTTGGACAATTATTATGTTTGTCCAGTATGTTCACCTTCAAGAGGAGCTTTGATGACTGGTTTATACCCGATACATACTGGTGAGTTTTATTATTTTTATGAAAGTTAGATAATGCAAATGCACGCTGAGTGTGCATACACACACATGGAAACACCTAAATTTTGGAGATACATTTTTCAAATTAACAGAATAAGGGTTTTGATGTGTTTATGCTTTTCATTGAAGACATCTTTTTTAGTAACACAACAAATAAAACAAAAATAGTAGAAATCAAAAACATAACATCGCTATACGAGCACAACCTATGCATTCTTCTATCGTTCTAACAAGGAAAGAAAAACAGTTCTTGTTCATTTTTCCTTCTTGGGGGGGGGGGGGTATTAATCCTTCTCCCTGTCACAAATTTTCTTTCTTTCTTTTTAATGGCAGGTACTGAATTTTCGTTCTTCTCCTCGGAAAATGCCAGACGTGCTGCTTATTTAATGTTACCCGATTAGCCTAAGGCACAGAGGCAAGCAACATTACCCATGCTACAAATACCCGTTCATAGGGTGGGCCATATTCACACAGCTCTCACAACAGAGAGAAACATCCGAGCCCTGAGCGGGATTTAAACCCGCAGCTTTTGGCTTTGCACTCAAACACGGTAACAGCTCAGCCACCTGGCCGGCATTTCTCTTTTATAGCTATATTTTATATTTACCCAATCTCACAAATTTTTATTTTTAAAAATATATATAATGTTTATTATATTAATAAAATATCAATTTATAAAATTGACGTCATGATTTGTATTAAAGTGATTTATCACCCTATTTATATGTAATATTCACATGATTTACAACTCCTTACTTCACATGTTTTTGAATCATACTTTTCGCTATTCATATTGAACTGATTTTCAAATTACAAACCTCAATTTAATCTCTGTTTGCTTCATTCTCCCACATCAAGGCATATCATAAGTAAATAGAGGATCACAATTTGCAATTCAATGCACAATTTCAAAATTGCAATTTGTGATTGATTTTTGCACACTTTACAAAAATCAACTATCACCGCAACTCATATTCACAGGTATTAAAAATCCAATATTGTGTTTCATATTCAGATTTTGAAATCAAACAACACAACTTGTATTCAAGTGATTTATTTCAGAGATTTTATAAAACTTATTCAATAGATAAAAAGCAAGATTTTTATCCTGATCAAAACATAGTTGTATTTTGAGTACAAATATGCTTTAATATGTACTCACAGATAATTAAAGTCCCACAGTAGACTGATCATTAAGTCCCCAGCAGATCACCGAAGTCAAGCATCACTGGCTGCGATCAGTGTGTGGGTGGGTGACCACTTGGATCAGTCTGCGTAGGGACCGAGGGTGTGCTCGACTTCGTGTGCAGGTCGTTGGGCTACCAAAGCAGGGGTGCCATCCCCTCTGCAGAGGATCAAAATTGTGATGGCTTGTCTTCGGATCATCCTCAGGGATGTTTCCCAGACCGTCGCCAATAGCCCATTGTGCAGCTGTAGTGCAACGTAAATTAACTACTACTACACAAATAATTAAAAAATAGCAATTTTCCAATTTTTTTTAAATCTTTTTCTTGGAGCTATTTTTATTTATTTTTTATTATTCAAGAGTGGTCCAAATCTGTGTCCAAGAATTTCAAAAAAAGCAAAAGAGAAAAAATTAGAGAGACAAATGAGTCGTATTTGAATCATCAAGGATTTTAATTAAAAATGATAAAACACCTGCATCAAAGAAAGGTGAACGGTGTTATTTGATTCTCAGAAATGTTCAAATTTTCTCTTAGAACTAATAATAAATATAAAAAAGAAATTTTTTCGTTATATATTTAAAACTCAATAATTATTTTGCCTCAAGTTATCTGTGCTTGCAACGGATTCTCCAGCAATTGCTGTGTTTGACGTGTTGTAGCGAAGCGTAGTCATTGTCAGAATAATCCCCTACAAATACTTTTTTCCTGTTAAGTATTTTTTCTTGAAGCCACAATCATTCCTGAATTAATTAATTTTTTAATTAAATCGTGTTTAATCATGTTTAATAGAATGTGTTCTGCCACCAAAAGGAAAAGATTATTATTTTGCTCAAGTTATCTTTACTCGCAATGAATTTTCCAGTGATTGCTGTGCTTGACGTGCTGTAGCATGCAAGCCGAATCACTGTCAGAATAATCCTCAACGCAATAAATTTTTAATAAGTTTTATAGAAATCTTTTACATGTTTTTTTTTTTACAGTTTTCTATATTTATCCACAATTATTATTTTTTAATGCAATTTTTGTACTTTATGCATTTCATTTCAAACATATGCATGAGAAACATATACATAGAAATGAAATGCATTTATGCATTGCATTTCTTTTTGATATTATGCTAAGAAATTGGTTACCATACTTTTTTCTGTGGAATCGAGCCAATAATATGAATTGTATATTTCTTGATATATTGAGAAAAAAATATTTTCTATCATAACTTTGTTTAAAAAGAAATCTTAATAGGAAAACAGAGAAGTTTTTACTAGCTACAGTACGTGTTCTGAGACTGAAATAATCCATCATTAATTGTTTTAGGATTGCAACATGGTCCGATTCCATCTTCTCATCCGTATGGTTTATCTTTAAAATTCCGTTTGCTGCCTGAATGGCTAAAAAATATGACTTATGACACTCATGCCATTGGCAAGGTCAGTAAATTATTCATTTCCTTCTCATTTGCAAACATTGGATTACCTAACACTTTCAGGACTAGGAAAATATCAAAAAATTGTTTTAAATGTTTTTTTTTAATGCTCCTGATAGATTTTTGCTTATGTAATTAGCACTAAACAAAAGTATTATTTAAAATTGAAAAGAAATATCTGTCCCGATTCTTATAGAACTTTATTTTCATTATTTTTCTTAACCTTTAAGTTCTTTCCTGTTTTAAGTCTGATTTATGGTTATGAAATTAGTTGAATTTTTATAGAGGTTACATTAAAATGTTTAAAAAGTAGCAATTTTAATTAGATTTTTTTCATTCCATCTATTGAACTGAAGGAATTTTATTTCATCAAATTTTATTTCCGTCGGCCCATAACGTAAGAAAGCTCCAATCACTTAAAAAGTTCAATTAAATACTTGCAGGTGCGCATACTGAACTTGGTTCGGTGAGATTCTTGCTCTCTCATTTGCAAGATATTCTCAATTTCAGGTTTAATTTTCTACTCTCTGAAATCGAACCAGAAAAATCTCTCGATCTTTATCGTGGCGGCTAATATAATCAAGAAAAGAGTTGTTTATGTCAGAAACTAACTTGTTTTATCATGATCATGTAAAAGTCTTAAAAAATTATTTTGCATTTTGTTAACGTATATGGTACTTAAAAGGTGTTTAATGTTTGTTGAAAGATTTAGCTACGCACCCAGTGAGACCTGTTTTCCATTGTTTTGTAACTACCCTTTTATCAATCACACATGAATTGTCTTGCCCGTAGATTTGTTTTACTTGCAAACCACGGTAACCGCTACCCTCCAGCACAACAGTGGAGGAAGCAAATAATTGCAACATCGGCCGATTATTTTTAATCTAAATTTAATTTTTAAAAATCAAACAAGCAAATGGAAGAAAATTACTAAATTACAAACTGAACTATTTATTCTTTGTTTTTAGTATCATTGTATTAAATTCAATTTAAATTAAAACAAAATAAAGTTTTTCTGGGCAATTTTTTAGGACTTTATATTTGTACACTTTACTACATTTCGTGTTAGATTAATTTAAATTTTTAAAATAATCTCTCTGTCTGATTGTTGTGAGGGAACAGACAAATTTGGATTTATGAAGAAAGCACTGATTCAATGGGATACCTGCAAGTGACATTATTTATAATATTATTATAAATAATGTCACTTGCAGGTAACCCATTATTATAATTTGATATTTTGTTTTAAAGGATGCTGATTTCTTAATCAAATGTATAGTAAAGTGCAAATGTAATCGCAAGTAAATTTTGTGTGGGTATCTCGATCCTGATTGGTTGTTGAAACATGGCATTTGTTTACGTTAGCAACCGTTCTTTCCATTCTATTTCGTGTAAGCCAAGCTCGTCATGTATCAATTATCTTAAGTGGCACATTCTAAATTCTTTCACAAAGATTTTTTCTCAAATATTTAAATTTTTTCACTATATATTTACATCGTGACTTAACACAAAGACAGGCGAGAAGCTGTGGGGAACATAAACAAACAAATTATGCATCGAAGTTGCTAGGTACACGAAACAAGAATATATCAGAGTTTACAATACATAAACAAATAATAAATAAAGTTAACTAAGAGAAGAAGACGAAAAAAAATTATATATTTTAGCTAATTCTATGTGCGATAAGACACTGTATTTAATTATCTTATCTTTAATTAACATTCTTACTTATGTAGGGAAACTTTAATACGCCATTTTGCTGATAAAGATTAGCTGGCGCTGACGTCATATGTCACGGGTGTGGGTATAGGAGATCTTCTTCGGGAGGTGCAAGTACCCAATTCTTATATTCTCAGGGTTCTTGCTGTCCTAAAATGTCCTAAAAAAGTGCTAAAATTTTTTCTCAACTTTTTTAGGGCCTAAAAAGTGCTAAAATTTCTTCTGAGTGCTAAAAAAGTGCTAAATATTTTTTATTTTGGCGTTTTGAAAATTTTTTTGAGTGATCGGATTCCTTAAATCGGTTTCCCTAAATCCTTAAATTCTGTTGCCTTCAGCTCTCCTGCTGCCTCCATCTTTTAAGAAGATTCTTGGGCTTTGGGGAAAGAAGTTCTTTCTTCTGAGATTTTATGGGCTTTAAAAGTTGTAGAAAGCTACTACTCCTACAATTCTTCCAAAGACACTGGAAAATTATTTAGTACAATGTTTCCAGACAGTTCAATAGCACGTCATTTCACCTGCAGTGAATCTAAGTGTGCATATCTCTGTCATTTTGGACTTGCACCTCATTTTAGCATGCTACTTCTGAAGTGCATTGATAATGCCAAGTTTTATACATTGCTTTTTGATGAGTCTTTGAACAAAGCGACACAGCAGAAGCAGTTGGATATACATATCCACTTTTGGAACCCAGTTAAGAACATTGTAGAGACGCGATACTTAACATCAGCTTTTCTGGGCCATTCTGTAGCAGATGACCTTTTAGCCTGCTTTTATGCATCAGTCAAAAATGTAGACCTTAAGAAATTATTGCAGATTTCTATGGACGGTGACCTAGGGTTTGAATGTCAAATGACCATTTGGTTTTATTTTGTGAATGTAAAGCTTATTTTTGCATTATTTATCATAGTTTTCTGTTATCATTATTTATTTTATGACTTTTTGAAAGTAGGAAGGAAAATATGAAACACAATATCTATGGTAAAATGAATTTTTAACTTTATTTTACCACAAAATTCTTACAATCCTGTTGCATTTGTATAGGGCTGCAGCATGATGTCATTTATTCTGACCAACCATGGGGCTTACCTTTACATTTAAAGATACTACCGCAGTATCTGCAAGAGATGGGTTATACCAATCATGCTGTTGGAAAGGTATATCAAGTAATTTTATGAGCGAATAACTTTTTTAATTAAGAAATTGAATTGGAAATCAAAATTTTCTTCTTAATGATTTTTAATAACCAATATATATATATATATATATATATATATATATATATATATATATATATATATATATATATATATGTTTATAGTAGTATGCAATAGTAGAGAGAGAGTATGATTTTTAATAACCAATATGTGACCTTTTTTAATTATTGTAATATGTTGAAATAACTTAAGAAAAGATTATGTCTCAGATAAAATATTAAATTAAAACTCATTCTTCGCATTGCTAATATTTTTATAATGTTATTACAGTGAAAATCAAATCTCTAAATTTTAGTTGTATAGTTATTAGCATTTAAAAATGATGAATGATGACAGTAATTTGATATTTAGTTTTAAAGGATGCTGATTTCCTCATCAAATGTACAGTAAAGTGCAAACGTAATCGTAAGTAAATTTTAAGTAATGTTGTCAGACAAAAAATATCACCGTATTGATGAAATTCTTCATAGCTTTTCTATATTTTATTAACATTTTTTTACTTTATAAAAGAAAAGAATGCATGGTTTAAAAACAAAAGTTTGTTAAATTTTTTTGTTGTTATGATGAGGAATTTCGATATTTCCATAATTATGCTTTTTTTTCTATCCTGATCTGACGAGCATTAATTTCATACACAAAGGTATACATATTAATAAGACCATCTCTATATTAATACTTCTTATAACCACAATATTAGAAACTTTTTTTATGCAATTTTTTTGAAGATATATTACATTTTCTTATATTAATTCTTGGTATGCTTTCAAAAAAGTTTATTTATGTTAATAATTTTTTTTCCGCTTAGAGTAAAAATGTGCCTAATTTTTTATTTAAATTATTTGCCTTTGGTTGGTACAGAAGGATCAGGGGTGTTTGCTATTCAGTGGTACCTCAAAATTCCAGGTTTTCATATTATCCTTCTGGGTCTAAAAATTAGGAGTAGGCATGTGATATTTCTTGAAATATCGCAGAACTCTGTGTTTCTTTTGACCGTTGGGACTCGGACTTTCGCTAATAAAAAACTTATAATTTGACGAAACTTTAGCTAATTCCCACTAATGAGGCGCTTACATACACGTGAATCTTCCCCCTACTTGAATGTTTCGAACACTGGGGCCGGAATGCTCTAATATCACGATTGCTATTCACTTGGTTTAAATATCCAACATTGATTTTCGTATTTATCTGATTTGAAAGTTACGCATTGCAATTCATATTCAGATGATTTAAAAATCCAACATCGCAATTCTTGTAAGAACTGAGATTTTTCTTGAAGGTGTATATTTTTCCCTTTCTGTCACAATCACCCCTGAATGATTTAAATTGGGGGTAAACTCAATTTTCAATTCGAAAAATTTTAGTGATTCTGATTCTATGCCATTGTGTAGCATCCCATTGTTCAGTCTAAAACTGTGGAATAGAAAATGCTTATTACACTTTGAATGATTTGTAATAATGGCTAGGCTGTGTTCATAGCACTGACGATCACTTCACCTACAATTTGTTTTGCCGACATGATTTGTTTTGCCGACATGATTTGTTTTGCCGACATGATTTGTTTTGCCGACATGATTTGTTTTGCCGTCATGATTTGTGTTGCCGACATGATTTGTTTTGCTGACATGATTTGCTTCGCCCACATGATTTGTTTTGCCGACATGATTTGTTTTGCTGACATGATTTGTTTTGCCCACATGATTTGTTTTGCCCACATGATAGGCCCATTCTTTCCAATGCTATCATTTCGGCTCATTTTGCCTACATAATCCTTTTTACAGCACGACCATTCCGCTGACATGATCAATTCCATTTTAATTTTTTTTTCGCGGTACTTCAAAATTACGAATTTTTCCAATATTCGTAACTAGAGTTTTTTCTTGAAAATCTCGTTTTTATTTAATGTGCATTATTTTGGTAGTAGTTTTAAATATGCTCCTAAATTGCTTACTCAAAATTTGGTTATTGCTAAGACTTAAAGAAGCCATTATTAAGTATGAACATTGTAGAGATTTTTACTTTTTGTTTGACTTTTGATTCACTAAGTACTGTTTTTTAGAAAATAATATGAAAGTACTTATTTAAAGTTTTATTAAAAAAAACATTTGGAAACTTTTTATTATTTAGAACACAATTATTTTAATTGAAAATAAAATAATTGTTCCAACAGTTTTTGGGACGTATTTATTTTATCACTTTATCTAATTCCCTAGAAATATAATTTTAGTTGTATTAAGTATAATTTATATTTTTATATTAGCCATTTAAAATTCTGCCAATACAATCATATTTTTGTGAGCCCTCCTTATACGCCTCACAAACCCCTTGAGGTTTGCAAGGAAGCGATTGAGGAAAAATAGCTTATAGTGTGATTAGTTTAAAGCCTATAGTATGAGTAGTTTAAACTAAAATGGATTTTATATCAGTTATATTACATACATATAAGTTATAAACATCGATTCTAAACGTCTCATGCTCAGGATCTGACATGAGAGTAATCGATCCTTCCAAAAGCTCATGTGTACATTTCTGTCGGCAACGTCGGCTTCACAATGATCCTGTTATTCATATTCATAACATTGCTATACCCATCGTAATTGAAACAAAATTTCTTGGAGTTGTTTTTGATCATAAGCTTACTTTTCTGCCTCACATAAAACAATTGCGAAAAAGATGCGAGAGATCCCTAAATATGTTACAGGTGCTTTCTAACACGTTTTAGGGTGCTGAACGCGCTATTACGAATTTACCAAGCACTTATACTGTCGCGCATTGACTATGCATGCACAGTTTATGGAACTGCTTCTGCTTCGCAACTAAAACGCCTTGATACGGTACATCACACAGCATTACGCATCTGTAGCGGTGCATTTCGCACTTCACCTGTAGAAAGCTTATATGCTGTTTGTCATCAACTGCCATTGGATCTACGCAGAATGCAATTGTCCTTGATGCACTACTATCGTATCATGTCTTCAGCCTCACACCCCTTACAGCGTGAGGGTACTCCTATAAGTTTAATGCGCTTATATGATGCTCGACCATCTTATGTTCGCCCTTTTATAGCTCGTATGCGTTCACACATTCAAACATTTGCTATTTTAGATTCATCATCACAATCGGTAGACCACCTACATATTTCACCCTGGACTGTTTCACCATATCATTTTTATTCTCTATTTGATGTATCTAAAAAAATCACTTGTATCACCAACCATATTTCAACAACTTTTCCTTTCTCATCGTCATCAGTTTTCTCATTATGTTCCGATCTATACTGATGGCTCAAAATCGCCTGGATATGTTGGCTGTGGTATCATCATTGCTGACGTCACGTACAGCTACCAAATCCCTGAAATTCGCTCCGTTTTCACTGCTGAAGCTGTTGCTATTTTATTAGCATTACGACTAATTTCTACTCGCTCTACTCGGAAATATTTTATATACTCCGATAGTATGAGCATTTTGAGCCAATTAGAAAAGTTTCACTGTGACACTCATCCAATTTTATGCTTCATTATTCATTTGTTAACCACGCATCAGAAGAATGGCTTTGAGATTTTATTTTGCAGGGTACCGAGTCATGTTGGTATTCCAGGGAATGATCTAGCCGACTCAGCTGCACGGTCTGCCACATCTACTTTACCATTGTCCATACCTTTCTCTGATGTAAAACTGCATATTCGGAAATTTGTGACATCATTGTGGCAACAACAGTGGGATCTCAAAGTTTTTAATAAATTGCATAGCATTAAAACCGATTTGGGCCATTTGCCAGTACTGCCCTTGCGTAGTGCTGATGTAAAGCTTACAGGTCTTCGAATTGGTCATACCCGGTTAACACACCTCCACTTACTGTTTGGAGAGCCTCCTCCTCTATGCAATACCTGTAACGTTCCTCTCTCGATTCATCACATTTTAATAACATGTCCATGTTTTAACCAACTTCGTTTAACGTTTTTTGGGAGTTCCATTTTATGTATGCAGGATTTGCTGGATGATATTCATCATCCTAACATTTTTGCATATTTACGTGCTGTTGGTATTTTTAACTGTATATAAATGTTTTAGTACATTTGCAATTTTATTCACTTTCGCAAACACTTTACTTACTTCATGTATTTTATATCGTATTCACACCTTTTATCTGATTTTATTCATGCCTTTTACCTGATTTTATTCATGCCTTTTACCTGATTCTATTTACAAACTTATACCATTTTATCAGTTATAATTGTACGATAAATAAAGTGGTGCATGTACTTTGCTTTTTTAACTGTTTTACCGTACTGTATGGCGCAGCATGTCCTCGTTTGGACTTTGTGCCACTAAACCCTACATTCAATTCAATTAAAAAAAAAACATCGATTCTAATTACATGAATAACAATAGCAGTTATTATAATAGGTTTAGTTAGTTAACCTATTAATTTGCTTTTGATAAACATTTTTCTGGTTAAAAATTAAAATTTAAAGTCTATAGAAAATATAGTAATATAAGGCTGTGTTATTATTATTAATAAAGTCACTATATTTAAAACAAGTCATAGTCAACGGTTTATAGCAGTTATAGACAATATACAGTTTTGTCACTGTAACAAATAAAAATGAAATTAATATCTTTAATTCTTACTGACACCATACCGAATCAATATTTGTTACAACATAATCAATATAAAAGCCTATATTGAAGTACGCATTTAGATATAGCGAAGCCATGCATGTCATAATATAAACAATTGTTTTGTAACCGGTGGTTTGCAAAAATATGAATGTTGCAGCCAAATCTCAAATGAATAGCGTAGAAATAAACTAACGAAATAATAAATTGTATGTAAGACTTTAGCCTGGGCATTTTTGACACGCATCACCTTTATACCAAATTATTTGTCAGAGCAATTCTTTTCAATAAAAATAATATTTTTTAAATAATGAAAACTTTCAAATTGAAACTTTAATGAAACTTTTTTTAAAGAAGGATATTTCATAAATCAAAAATTAAAGTTGACACATGCTTCATTTCAAACTTAGAATCTTTGCAGTGCTATTATTTAATAATTGTTTCCCCAGATCTCTGCAATTATCCAACTAAGTAAGTTATTTAATAAGATATTTATAATTACCACAATATAATCCACTCAGATAATTTCAATAAGTTTCTTAGCATGAAAAACTTGTACTAATAATAAGTAGAGTTAGTCTGAAAATATGAATAAAAATTTAATTGATTGTTAATTCAGTGAAACGAGCAGTCAGCAATGTGATCGTGTTGACGAAGTGACATTAGTGATATGATTTGTCGGGAAAGTGATAGTTGGTGATATGAATCAAACCCTAATGGCTGAAACAAGCTTCAAAACAGCAACAGAAATTATTTATCTTTCCAACCAATTTATACTTGCTTTTGAGTAGCGCAAACTTGCAAGAGAAATTGTATGTTATTAATTTATTTTCCTAGATTCATAACTATTTTGGATTTTTATTTACTTTAATTCCTTTTTTTTATTCACAGTGGCATCTGGGTTTTTTCAAGAAGAATTATACTCCTACTTTCAGAGGATTTGATTCCCATTATGGATATTGGAGTGGTGCAGAAGATTATTTTGATCATACACACCAAATGGTTCTTTTTTTCGTCTTTCGAACATTTTTAAAAATAAAATGTTTCGCTTATTATTATTTAAAATATTTAATTTTCTTTTTAAACTATTTTATGAATTGTGATTGTAAAAAAAGTTTAACTTAAGAACCTATAAAATTTCTCCCAATGTACTGAGGCTTATTTAAGTGAAGCAGAAAATTTGCCTTCTTTGATAAATATGCTAATAATATACTATATGAATTGTGATTGTAAAAAAAGTGTAACTTAAGAACCTATAAAATTTCTTCCAATGTACTGAGGCTTATTTAAGTGAAGCAGAAAATTTGCCTTCTTTGATAAATATGCTAATAATATACTAGTGCAGTATACTCTCAATATTTCAAAGTAGATGGGACGCTAAAGCTAACAAAATTTCGAGGTAGCAAGCTTTCGAGATAACAAGTTCAGAACCAAGTATGTTTTAAAAAGTAGAAAAAAATTCATAAATAGTATTCAAAAATGTAGAGTAATGAAATATTATAATAAATACTAATAAAGATATTTGTATAATAGTTGACAATAAGTCTAAATGCAGCAATGATCAATTTTTTTTAAAGCAACACAAAAATAAATAAGCATTAAAAATAAAAGAATTTGTTTACAATAAACTAACATAAATAGAGTTTATAAAGAAAAAAAAACTCTACCACAGTGTTCATCATTTTCGAAATTGCTCTTCAATCAATTTTTCTATTCAAAAAATAGCTGCCAAGTCATCGCTTTCCATATATTCTGAGCATATGTGGGCAGCATTTTTTCTTGGGGAGCAGCAATATAGAGTTTTGGTACCTAGTGATTCTTCTGAAAAAATTCATTTTTTACTTTGAAAAGTATTCAACCAAATAAGGTTTTGTCTACAAACTCTTCGACATAGAAATTGAAATTAATATTTGGTGGATATGGCTAAGGGGAAATAGTTTTTTTTTTTGGACATATCAAGGTTTTCAAGATATTGAATTTGAGATAACGAAAGTATACTTCAATGTGTACCAAAAGAATTTTCGCGTATTATAATGACTACCGCAATACCTATATTAGGCACTACTTTTATCATACCCACTAAATGGAAGGTATTTTCTTTTCTCTCCTTTCTAGCATTTAAAAAGAAAATATTTCTCTCATTATTATTTGAAACATTTCATTTTCTTTTGAAAGTATTTTATGAATTGTGATTGTAGAATGAGTTTAACTGGAAAATCTATAAAATTTATTTCAATGTGCTGAGATTTGTTCTGGTGTAGAGGAAATTGCACTCTTTGATAAATTTACTAATCATATATAATATACTATTATAAATTTTGCTAATTCAAATTTAACACTGATTTCCAATTATAAAAACTTTTTTAATATCCTAATTAATGCAATACCTGCTATACACACAAAAATCCAAACATACTAAAATTTTAAATGTACTCCTAAACTTTACTTTTGACTGCACCACTTAATGTTTAATGTCATTTTTTTTTGACAGATGAATAATAGGAACATTCATAAGTTTTCATTAATTCAGAGTTTCATTCAGGCATACATTATATATTATGCATAACATGTCCGTAATGACATTTAAACATTTTGATATTTTCCTAGTCTTGATACCACTTCTCTTTTGATGTAAGGATATGCGAGCATAAATAAAGTTCCTTTTCTATTGTTAGAATTTAATTATCCATATTTAACCCGCTGGCGGTTTAGAAAATGGGCAAAACTAAAGGAATGTTTCTCCTCAATACACTATTTCCCTATCTAATTACATGGAAAAACCGGTTTTGCTATGCGGAGAAGACTGCGGGTTAAAATACGAATTTTTATGTCCAGAACGATCAGTGATATAAAGTATATTTATGTTATAATTTTTTTTTTTTTTTCAAAATATTTTTTCATCATATGTTAAGTTGTATGAAGAAAATAGCATTTAGTAATAATTCTTTAAACAACATTTGCAATGCGCTTCTTAAAATATAAATAGTAGTATTTGTACCAATTTATAAAGTGGTTAGGTTTTTGATGAGACGGATCAAAACTTGCATGACATATCTAGAACATGTAATTATAAAAATCAAAGAGAAAATTAATTGAAACATAACAAATGAAACATGAATGCAGTAAAGGACTTTTTTAGGCTACAGAAAATAAAAACAGTTATTCACATAAAATTTCCCACATAAATGCATGCAGGATGTTCCTGAAGAAGTTATGTATTGCATTCATGTTTCTTCTGTTATATTTCAATTTATTTTCTCTTTAATTATTATAAATTTATTTGAAGGCAAATTTCGAGCCTATGCTGATTTTGCACTTTCCCACGTTTGATCTAGATTTTGTTGAATTGCTTTTATGCTATATTTTTAAACTGATTTTTAACATATGTTTATTTAAGAATATTATTAGATGTCCAGAACTTTCTAATCCTGCTTTAAAAGTTATAAGAAATGTTAACCTGCATTCATGATTTTCATTTTCCATCTATTAAGACTGTATAGCTGTTTTAAAATGTTGTTCAAACTAAAATTTTTTGCACTATTTCTATGTTTTTTTATCAGTTTTCTTATCTGAACTGAGGTTTGATTTTTGTTTCTTATTTAGGGTGAATTGTGGGGTTTGGATTTTCGCCATAACATGAAATCTATTACTGACAAATTAGGTCAATACTCAACATCTTTATATACAGAACAGGCTGTGCAACTTATAAAAAATCATAATAAATCAAAAGTAAGTTTGTTCCTTTTATTTTATGAAGACCTTTCGTTATACTCTAATTGAATATCGTCAATTTAATTTCATACTTGATAATATGCTCATGTTACAAGAGACAATATAAGTGCTATAGGCTAAATTGAAAAAGAAAACAAAATAAAAATTAGGTTATTTTATTTGTAATAAGTTCCAATTTTAACCTTTTGCCAACACCAGCTGTCAGCAAAATTTTTTTTTAAATACTATATTACCATTGTTGAACAGCTGACCCAATTTTAGGTTTACAACTACTAATGTTCAACTCTGTAGCCTTGTAATTTTGAACCCAAGGTTCAAGTATTGAGAGAAATTTACCTTCATACAGAACTTTCTTGGTGGAACTAATCAGCATTCGCATTACATGGCGAGGAAAACCACAAAAACCTCCCATGGTTAGCTTGGTGGCAAGGGGACTCTAACCCATGATCCATCTACCACTGAGGATATTTTATGCCAGCACTGTCGTCGGTGCAGAATTCGTATCGACTAGCCATCGCTGATATTCGAAACCGGTTCACCTCATTGGAAGGTGAACGCTCTATCCCCTGAGCCACCAGGACTCTTAAGCAAAAAATTAATTTGAATACAAATGTAGTCACATTACGAACTAAACCAATCATAAACAATTATGAATTTGTTAATAATAATGAAGGTGGTAAAAGCTGCATTGCATTGTATTTTATTGTAGTACATTTTATTGAGCTATTACATTTGGAACCTTAAAATGACTTTTATTAACATCTCTTCTTTAAGAAACAAAAAATCCAGTATAGTTTTCTTTTACTAAGATAGTGATTGCTAGCTTTGCAAATGGGTTAATATCTATCTATGAAGTAATCAGTAATCATATAAAAAAGTAATTATTATCATTAAAACCGAAATATGTTAACAACGTTTGCATCAGAAGTGTCAATTAATTTCCAGGTTAACTTTAGAATCACCAGACCCTTTAAATCACTACATTTTTAAGGTAAATGAAGAATAAATTTGTTTGTTAAATTTTAATTTTATTTTTTGTGTAAGTATTTTTGTTTCTTAATTGACTTTCTTTTAAATAGCCCTTGTTTCTGTATGTTGCTTATCAAGCTGTTCATTCAGCAAATTCCTATTCACCGTTGCAAGCACCTGAAGACTATATCAAGAGATTCTCTTACATTGAGGACAAACATAGGAGGGTCTTTGCTGGTAATTTTTTTTATTTTTTATTGCTCAAAACTTCTTGAATTAATTAATTTAAATAAAACAACATTCAGTTTTTGTTAGGGTTGTATAGTTGCAAACTTATTTGATGAAAGCTTTTTTTTTCCAGAATGGCCACAAATCTGGAATTTTTATTAATCTTGAAAAAAAGAATCAGGGAAAATAAATTAATATTAAGGTACATCATTTTTTACTAAAAAATTAGTTAATTTTTAACTCTAAAGGCAAATATAAGTGTTTTGTTGTATATTTTATGTATTAAAATAAGGCATAGCTGAAAAATTAATAATAAAATTTATGCCATTGGTTGTGAAACTTGATAAAAAAAATAAGTCTGAAAAAAGAACAGGGAATTAGTTTCTGATTTTTTTTATAGCTAAACTGTTTCTTTTTAAAGAAAAGAAAAGCTAGAGGACCAAGATACAAAGTATAGGGAATGAAAGTTAAAAAAAAAGAGATAGCTCAAGTTTGCAATGCTAAAATCACTAAAAAAGGCAAAGTGACTCCCAACACTCTAAAATTAAAATAGCACTGTAAACTAAAATATAATGCACGCACATTACAATGCATAATTCAGCATCTTCAGAAGTATTGCATACCGATTTCTTCTACACTAGATTTAAGTTAGAGATATTGATTAATAAAAACCATAAATAAAATATTTATGGTTATAAAACATTTATTATAAATTGAAAAACTGAAGATGACAGAAAAAATAATATCTAAGAATACTATATCTGAGATTTTGTTTTTGAATGAGTTGCAACTTTGAGAATATAAATAAAAGATAAGCTTATTAGGATTAGAATTTAGACAGAAAAACACAGAAAGAAAATAGTGCAATATATGTCTGTAGTATAAGAAAATAGTTTTCAAAATGAAAAACATTATGAAGAATCCACTTTTAAAGTAAAATATTTTGTGAAGAGTATGTTCCTGCAATAAAATATATTGTGAAATGTTTGTGTTTGAGAGTAAAAATTTTGAAGACAAAACTAGACTAATTTATCTCTTAGGCATGATAGAGTCAAGATTCATGTCAGTAAGATATAGTACAATTGCTTGCCATGCTCACCATTCGGGATGAGAGTTTGTTCGCTCATTGGATACTAAAATCAAACTTCGAAGGACTATTAACACATCTTTTGCTTTTCCATATGTATTGTCTTGTTTCAATGCTGTTTTTATAACATTAAATGCACTTGTATCGATTGTTTTGAAGCTAAAGGATTCCTGCTGATATTGTTCAAAAATCCCACCGACATTTACTAAAATACTAAAGTCTGTTTGTTTTGAGACAAAAAGCAGTGACTCCTGATGCTAATGAAGAAAAAGAAAATAATGATTTGTTATTATTAGGGGAAAACACCTCTAACATCATATTTGGTATTTATGCATCAGTTGATGAAAATGTTGAAACTTGTAGTGAGGTTGCCGGTTTAAGACAAAGTCTAAAAAGTGCAAAATGATGCTGATAAAGAAAATGAAACAGAACCATAACTAGTGATAACAATTGTGGAAGGCCTTTAAGCCTTTAAAATAATAAGGAACTTTCTGTATTCACATGACCTTACAGAAAATGAATAGCAATTATGGAGGCGGTGATGGCCATTATTAATATTATAGCGGTGTTTGAAGTATTGTCTCAAAGAAAATGAATAAAATCGTTTAAGTAAAAATTTGATTTAATAAGTAAGAATTAGTATATTCAAAATGGCCATATTTAAAGTATACAAATCATAAAAAAATAAGAAATCCCTTAAAGGGATCAAGATAACATTCTCTACATCGAGAAGTTTTGTAAGCATGAAAATGATATTTTTTCAATGGTTGGGAGGCCCAAAAGGGCACCCGAAGTCACCACAAATTTGAAATTGAGAGAGACAGACACGAGAGCATGGAGAAGAGATCTGACATTGGCGAATTATCGAACTATAACATAGCCAAAATAAAGCCATCCCGCCATAATCAATATTAGGTTTGAAAATACTTTGCCGATCGCAAAAAAGACTGTGAGAATTAGAATAACCATGAATAACTGAAACATATTTGTGGTAAGAATAAAGAGTTATAAATGGATTTTTGTTTTCGATGAGGCACGACAGTGTATGAATGAGTGTACATTAATATTGAAATAAAAAGTTAGCCCTTTACAATGATCGATAAGAAAAGAATAAAATATTTTATGTTCGCTTTCATATAGATTAACTCATTGATTTAATTTAAATATAATTCGATTAATAAGGATTTAAAAAAAGTAAGTTTAAGTAATTAAAGATATTTTAAAAGCTAGGAATTGTGGCATCACAGCAATCATTACTAATATTGGAAGAAAAGATATTCAAAATAAAACTTCCTAATATTTTAAATTGATATGTTAATTCATCTTTCTTTGCCATCAATTTTTTTTCCAGTTAGTGCATAATTTTTCTATTTTAACTTTTTATAAACTTTAAAGCCCTGATTTGATATTTTATGTTGACCCACTTTCATAATTTCCTTGTATTCATTGTTATCGATGAATGATCTCATAAAAAAACGACCCATCAAGGTTCAATTATATTTTATTTTTAATATCACTTAAAATTTCAGCTGCAACATATAATTCATAAAATTTATGTTCTCCATTTTTAATTTTAGTGTTTGGAGAGATAATAATTTTAAATTCCTTTTTAATGTGTAAAAACCTCAATAATAAAAAAAAGCTTTTTATAAGTATATAACATTCTATAAAACTATTTCTTAAATACCTTTAAGAAATTAATTGTTTGTTGTTTACATAATTTGATATTAATTGTAAAAATTGTTCCAATTTGTTATAATTATATTTAACATTTTTAGTGATAAATTTCTATTTTTTTCCCCTTGCAGAGTATTCAAGAGCAAACAATGTGCATTTGTCGTCATTGCATGCATTGCCATGGCGACCGCTGTTGTTTGATAATTTTTGGAATTCTTTTTTCATTTTAAGTTCATTATGCATTGATATTTGGTGAGCTAACTCTTGAATTGTGGGACCTGAGAGATCTTATAAATATCACTGAAATTATCAACTAGGATAATTTCACCCCTTGAACGATGTTTTCCTTGTTTAATTAAGAATCAGAAATCTAGTCTACAGTTCAGACGGTCCGTCGAACCGGAGTGTGCTTTAAGTTCAAGGGCAATTGAAACTCTGTCCCTGCTGAGTTTCAATTTATTTTAACATTATTAGGGTTGTCACTCTACAGGGAGAATAGAGAAAACCTGGAAAATATAAGGAATTTAAAAATCACCTAAAATAACAGGAAAATGCTGGGGAATTTGAATTTTTTTCTTTAAAAACTGGGAACTTTGTTTCTCATTTTCGTCTTTTAAAAAAGGGTGACCACTCAAAGCACAACCTATGGGATATTTAAGGATGATATTTTGGCTATACTAAACTATGTCATTTACTATAGTATTATTTAAGTTTTTCCAGCAATTAAAACTAGTATAGTTAGTCTAATATAGCTCACATGAGAGCACAGTAATTCTTGTGTTTCCTCTTAATATATTGTTTATAATAAATATTTCCAGGGGATTTTTTTTCTTTTCTAGATTTGAGTGGCAACCCTGGTTGTCGATAAGCCGAAAACTCAAAAGATAGTTTTAAAATCTTTGCTAACTAAGCATTTAAAAAAAGTAGTCACTTCAATTGCAAATTCAGTTGCTCTCAAACTGTTTGAATCAAGAAAATATCAATGCATAATAAACTTAAAATGAAAAAGAGAATTCTAAAAATTATCAAACATCAATGGTCGACATGACAACGCATGCAATGACGGTGTGTGCGCATTGTTTGCTCTCAGTAGCTTAGTTTTGGGGAGGGTTTGGGGGACAAAACTCCCTCCAAAACTAAACATTACTTGACTAATAAACTATTGTATTGTAAGTAGAATGTAGATATATAAAAAAGTTTTCATTTCATTTTTTGTAATTTAAATGTTTAGAATATATATACATACATACACACACAAAAGCACAAACACACAAAAACAAACAAACAAAATTATAAATACTTTTGTATTAATAACAACATTAAAACTCTTTCGTTTTCATTAATGTCTTTGGTAAAGAATAGGTGTAGAAATTCTATTTTGGGACTTCTAGGCTGAAAACATACCATTGAATTATAATTAGATTTATAGGAGGAGTTATTTTTAGAATCTTGTCCCTCTTTCACTTCCATATTTGGAAGCATTAAATGATTTTCCTTAGTGCGTAGAGTTGCAAGGTATATATGACTGGAACCTGTTTACATCAAAATCTGTAAGTATTTAATGCGGGACCGATGATTTTCGCATGTCTCTTGCTGAATAACGTGTTCCATAAAACATCTGACGGAACCATCCAGATTTTTGTCCACACCCCCTCCCTTGTGGAGTGGGGATGTGAACTGTTATAACCACCAGTATACCTTTAAATAAACCTTTTTATAACATATTCTGGCTTATTACTGCATTATTCAGGGATGTGATTCTTCCTCGGATTAGTAGATTTCCGCTTTTTTTCAGATTTTTCCCGCTAATTTCCGTGAAAAATTTTTTTTGAACAAGTTAAAATATATTGTGAGGAATTTAATTTTCCGCGGAGCGAAGGTATCGAAGTCCTCATTCCTTCCTCTAAAGTTTCTCTAAAAATCATTTCCTTGGAATAAAACTAGTTGACCCTTATACAGGGATGAGATTTTTCACTTTTGCCTCTCGAATTTCAGCCTTTTTATCAGAAACTCCGATTCTCTAAAAGTTTCGTTCTTTTTTTAATAAATATCCTGCTTTTTTTTTAAAATTCAGTCTTTGAAATAAAATAATTATATTTATTTACAATTTTCAATGATAAACAGAACATTCAAGCTACGTCCTAGCCCTTCCGTATTTTTACTTATTTTAGCTCTCTGCTTTTACACACAGAAAGTAAGATCTTCTGCATTTTTATTCGTTTGCCGGATAGCTCGTATTTTCGCAATTCAGACGTTGTGACCCTGTTGTCTGGCGTGAAGGCAAACGGGAAAAAAAACCCCAAATAGACTTGGATTTGCGGTGAAAATATTTATTTGCTCATTCAATTAATCTTGTAAATTTTTATTTATTATGTTTAAACAAAAACAATACAAGCAAGCCTTTTAGAAATCCCAAGTCCAGACTCTGCAAATATCTTGATTCTTATTCACGCGATTTTAATATCAATCATCAATTTTCGTATTTACCTGATTTAAAAGTTGCGCATTGCGATTCTTATTTACTCGATATAAACATCGTACATATGATTCTTATTTACGAGATTTAAAAATCCAATATCGCGTTTTGGATTTATACATTTTTAAAATCGCGATTTTATTATCAAACATCGATTTTCGTATTTACCTGATTTAACAGTTGAACGTTGCGATTCTTATACAGGCGATTTAAATATCGTACATTGCGATTCTTATTCACGGGATTTAAAAATCCAATATCTCGATTTGTATTTACGCTCTTTTAAAATCTTATGTAGCGATTCGTATTCACGCGAGCTTAAAATCCAATGTCGTGATTCGTTTTTGCAGTTGTAATATCAAACATCGATTTTCGTAATTATAAGTACTTTAAAAATTAAACATTGTGATTTGTATTCACGCGATTTAAAAATTATACACCATGATTCGTATTTACTGATCTAAAAATAACGCATCATGATTTGTATTTTCGCATTTTTTTAAATTCGATATAGAGTTTAATATTCACGTGATTTAAAAGCCTCATATCGGGATTCATATTCATGCAATTTTAAAATTAATCACCGGGATTTATAATCACGTGGTATACAAGTTTAAAAATCGCACTTTTTATGTCAGATTTTTGTGTATATATATGTATATATATATATTCTTTCATTCTTGGATTTCTTCTTTTTTACTTTCTGACTACTCTCATCCCTGATTATTAAAGTTGAATACAACAATGATAACAGGGATGTAGCCCTGTTATTATATATATATATATTATATACATATATATATATGTTACTGGCAAAGTATGAAACGCTTGCAGTGTATAGAATGCCGGATGTTTTTTGGCAAAGTATGAAATGTGAGAAATATTACATACTTTCCCTAGGCATTGTATAAAATGCCTAGGCATTTTATAAAATGCCTAGGCATTTTATAAAATGCCAAATGCTATTTGGGCAAAGTATGAAATAAACATACTGATGAGGTTATTATGTAAATAATGTGCATGTTACTGTGAATGACCAAAATCGTTGGTTGTGGACTTTCTCTGGTAAATGTTGACAATCACATAGTCGCTTTCGTGAATGTCCGAAATATTTATTACATCCAATTTGATATTAATTTATTCGTGGATATAATTACATTTATTTGATATTTATATACTTACTGACGATAGATTAGAAGAATCAACAGTGTTTGGAGTATCGGGCAAATGTATACCGGACAATGGCACTTGACCTTAAAAAAACATCAGTGTAGGGTATACCGAGCAATGGTACTTGACCTTAAAAAACATCAGTGTAGGGTATACCGGGCAATGGTACTTGACCTTAAAAAACATCAGTGTAGGGTATACCGGGCAATGGCACTTGACCTTAAAAGAAACATCAGTGTAGGATATACCGGGCAATGGCTCTTAACTAGGCCTACTATGACTAGACCTTTGGTAAATGTCCGAAATATATACTAGGTCAAGTGCCATTGCCCGGTATACCCTACACTGATGTTTTTTTAAGGTCAAGTGCCATTTCCCGGTATACCCTACACTGATGTTTTTTTAAGGTTCAGTGCCACTGCCCAGTTTACCCTACACTGATATTTTTTAAGAACGAGTGCCATTGCCTGGTATATATTTGCCCGATACTCCAAACACTGATGTTTCTTCTAATCTATCGTCAGTAAGTATTAAAATATCGAATAAATGTAATCTGTCATCAGTAAGTATTAAAATATCGAATAAATGTAATTATATCCACGAATAAATTAATATCAAATCAGATGACGTTTTGAATTTGTCATTTTTGAATGGCATTTTGACGAATCGGAGATGTATTTTATACTTTGCCAGTTTCTCATTTGGCATTCTATAGAATACCCTGGCAATGTGGGAAATATAAATCATTTCATACTTTGCCGACTAATTTTAGGCATTCTATACAATGCCATATTTCATACTTTGCCGGTAACATATATATCAGGAGGAGGTAACCAATAACTCCCCTCTAACATACATTAAAACTACATCACTGTTTGCTCTTGAACTCAGAGTTACATTTTCGAAGTGTGCGCATTAATTAGATGCAGTTTTTTTTCTTTACTAGCAATGGTATCAGCCATGGATGATTCAGTGGGAAAAATAGTCTCAACTCTGAATTCCCAAAATATGTTGGACAATAGTGTGATACTCTTCACTACAGACAATGGAGGTCCCGCAGCTGGATTCAATAACAATGCAGCCTCTAACTGGCCCCTGCGTGGAGTGAAAGCAACTCTATGGGAAGGGGGAGTAAGAGGAATTTCTTTTATATGGAGTTCACTGCTCAAGATCAGGAGAATATCTAAGGATTTAATGCACGTCACTGATTGGTTGCCCACACTTTATCGAGCTGCAGGTAGTGAGTTCATTCTTTATACATTATAATAAAAGTTCAGATTTCTTCTGTAAATTAACTTATTTCTCCTCTGAAAAATCTGCAAAAAAATGTTTTTGGAAGAAATGAGGCAATAAATAAATGAATTAAGAGAACAGTTTAAATTTAAACAAATGAAACTTAACATACAGTACAAGAAAGTTGAAAAGTATTTTTTTTTCTTCATTTATTTCTTAAAAAAAAAATAGTTTTCTTATTATTTATATTAGTTCTGTAAAAATTTTAAAAAACCTTTAGAATCTCTATTGTATTAGTTGATTAGCATTTGAATTTATGTTATCCCAATTTTCTTACTTAAATAAATACACTTATTGATATCTAAATCAATTATGTGTGCTTATATTATTTTTGGCTCGCTTCTTATTCAGTTTTAAAAAGATACATACATTGTTATTGTGTTATACATTGTTAATAATTTCATGCAGATATAATTATTATTGTTTATGGGTTTAATTCTGATCACTAATATGACTGTTTTGTTTTAAAAATGTTACTTTAAAATTTTTCTAAACTGGCTAGCATTTTTTTATCAGTGTATTTTTTAAAAATTGGCCATGTTTTGTTTTTGATATCAGACATAATAAAGATGTCATTAAAAAAATTAAATAGCTTGGAAATTAATGCTATTAATGTAACTAGAATTGTTTTAATATTTTTTTTGTATTGTTATAATAATGTTTTGTATTGTTTAATATTTTGTATTTTGTCATTAAAAATTGTTTTTACTATTCCTTTCTTCTGGGTTGAACCAAATATTTTTTCCTGGGTCGTTTTAAATTTGGTTAAAAATAAGTTTAGTTTAAAATATCAAATACTAAACCAATCCTTTCTTGGTCAAGGTTTTTAATTTTGCTTAGTTGTAAAATTGAAACAATAACTTCTAATTCTCATTTTCAAGTCTCAATTATCTAAAAAAGTACTAAGCGACTTTATAAACCGGGTTCGATTTAAAATGGAGGCTTAATTAACAATTCATAAACTACAAATTTTTGAAATGTTAAACTTGGGGCTTTCCTCAAATGTTCTGAAGGGATTCACTATTCAGGTATATATATTCTTCCTGGATTAATATTTATTCTTCCTGAATTGTTGAATCAAAACTATTCTAACTTTCAAGTAATTCTCTGGTGGGAAAATAACATTATTAACTAATTTTGAATTTCGTGAAATTCGATATGGATGACCCTGGTCGGACAACAAAAAAAAAAAAAAAGTTTAGTGGTCAAAAGAAATTGGGATGCTTTATTTTTTAATGGTGCTGTGACATATTTTTTATTAACATGCCTAAATTATAATGGTATTATGCACACTATTGTTTAATCATGCGTTGGCAGTAATTCTATTGACAGACATGAAAAATGGAAAGAAACCATTTTTATAAGCAAAAAAAAAATATGTAGTATGTCTTGTTACAAATACTGATTCAAGGAAATCTTTAACATGTGTTTTATTTCCTCATTTCCTAGTTTTTTCTGTTGACACATAAATGTTTTTAAGATAGCTTAAAAACTTGTAGCGAGTTCTGCAGCAGCAATTCAAATGCGTTAAAATTCTGTTCGCCTTTTAAGAAAGCTAATTTTACCTAGAAATATTTCTATAAATTTTTTTTAGATTTATGGTTATGTAATGTTGTTTTTGGAGTTTAGATTACTAAATAAATTAACTATTGTACCTGAAATAAGTGGCAAAGTCTATTTCATTTTATAGTTGTTTTTGAAATATATCAACCTATTTGAATACCAAAATTATATTTTATATTATGCTGCGAGAAAGAGAGTCATATATATAATTTTTAAAAAAATATTTTATTATATAAACAAATTTGACCCTATCTGAGTCTTAAAAATAATCCTTTGTTGCTTCAATTTTTGTTTGTCAGGATAGTTTAATGTCATGTTCTGAAACTGTTTTCCTGCTTATTTTGGAACCTGAAAAGGCTTTTAGATTCATGATGAATTAAAAAAAAAAATCTAAATGTAGTTAGCATTAAGTTTGAACTAAAAAAATATGTAAAATAAAGGAGTGTTTTTTCCCCCATTCAACTGAGAATTAATTTGGATTTAAAGAGTTGCAAGAATCCTACAAGGCCAGTCAAATCATCTGTATAAGGGGTAGGCAACTAGCGGTTTGGGGGCAGCTGTGACAATTTTTTTAAATTATTTATTTATTTTGGCTTGCAAAGAGAGTCAGAAAAATTCGTTTTGAACATTGGTGTTGCTGGGGAAATAGATGGGAAAACAGCACTCGCAACTAAAATGCCCTTTTTATTAATTTTGCAGTTTTTTATTAATTATATTTTTTACTAATTTTAAAATTTGTTTAATTTTAAGTTTTTATGTATTTTAATTTGTTAAAGGAAGTTTAATCTGTTACTGCTTCAAGCAAAATACCAAAGCTAACCATCATTATTCTGGTAGTACTTTATTTACTTCGCTTTAGAGCTGTACCAGCAACAGTCTTAGAAACATCATTGAAGATGATCTAAAGACATGCCATCACAATTTTGATCCTCTTCTGAAGGCAGGTCTTGTCAACCACTCACTAGTGATACTTGGTGATCTGTTGCCTGTACAGTCTACAAAAGTAAAATATTGCTATAAAACAGTTATATAAAATTAGAACAGTTGTATTTTATTTATTTCCATAAGTTTTTATTGTACAATTTATACCTTTTCTGAAATGCAAAAATTGCTACTGAATCCAAAAATTTTAAAAGGTGCTGCTCACCTCCCGCAACTCAGAAACTATCGCTCGTCCCTAATCTGCAGATATACGCTTAAAGTCATCGGAAAATCCCTTGACTTTTCAAGAGTAAAAAAGTTATAAGTTTTCCAAATTAATTTTATTTAATCATAATTCTTTATATTGATTACAGGTGGCGATGTGTCCCTTCTAGGTCCATTGGATGGATATGACATGTGGGATACACTGCGTGGTAATAAACCCTCACCCCGTTCTGAAGTTTTGTTGAACATAGATCCTATACACCAAAACTCTGCACTACGAGTTGGCCAATATAAAATTATCCAAGGTAAAATGTACGATGGCAACTGGAATGGATGGTATGGGCCATCTGGAAGAAAGAATGTATCTGAGGTCATCTGTGGTCCAAAACCAGCCAATGCATCCACTAATTGTCAACCTACTGTAAGACCCTGCTTATTTAATATTGAAGACGATCCCTGTGAATATTATAACCTGGCAGCTGTAAAACCTGAGGTAGCATGTTCTTAACAAATCTTCTAACTTATTATTTTTTTTTTTGATTGTTTGACTCTGACAGTGAAGGTTAAGTGCAGGGTATCTGCACTCCTGGAAAGTCATGAGAAATCATGGAAAGTCATGAATTTCGGTATTGAGCAAAATTTCTCATGAAATGTCATGTTTTTAACTACAGTCAATTTGTGATAACTTGAATCTGATAGGACTGACAAAAAAACTTCAAGAGATTGGAAGTTCGACTTACTGTTAGTTTCGATTTTGGACTTTCAAAATATTGTGGGATTATTTAATTAATGCTTATTGATTACAAATCTTCTAAATGCTTACAATATTTTAGGAAAAACTGTAAAGTATAATATAATAACTTACTTTATTATTTGTACTACATTTTACGTTTTTTTGAAGTAATCCGTCACTTTACATTGAAGTAATCCCTTTTGAGTCTCTAGAAACAGTAAATCTTCAATTTTCTACTGGTGCACAAACATAGAATTATCAATTCCTTCTCGACTCTCTAGAAACTTTTGAAGAACTTCGAGAGATGCACGCGCTTCAAGTATGTTTGGGACTATTGTTTTTTAACCTTCTTCCTCAGCAGCACTTTCGTCATTTTCTTCTGTGATCTGCATAAATTCTTCATCGGGAATATCACCACAAACAGCAATGTTTTCATCGAAGTTTATGAAATCGGATTTCTCAATTACTTCCTCATCTTGAAGCTCTTCTATCACAGGTTCACTCTGTGTTTCTTTAAAAAAACCACACTTCCGGAAACAGTTTCTTATTGTCATTTCGCTTACATCATTATTCCAATCACTGGAAAGTAGCCTCATGGCTTCAAGTACATCAACTTTGAAAGAATCTTACATAGTCTTCAAATACAACTGATGTCATCCAAGGCTTTTTGTTAGACTTGTAATCCGAAGGATATGTTTTTATATACTTGAAACTTCGGGGATGTTTGTATTTTCCGATAACAAGTAAGGGCAATTTCTCTGTCCCAGACGCATTTCCTCTAACTAGGACAGTCAAACGTTCCTTGCTCATTTTACCCCCTGAGCGGTTTTCATCCTTAAACATCATAGTCTTATTTGGAAGACATTTAAAAAATAAACCCATTTCATCAATATTGAAAACATCATTTTCACTGTATCCTTGAAGTAAATTTGGTAACGTTTCATTTAACCACTGTTCACATACTTCAAGAGGTCTTGAATTGCTCTTGAATTTTTGCTCTTGAATTTTTCTAGCCACCCAGTACTAGCGTGAAAATTGTCTATTTTTAACAGTTTAGCAAAATCTATCGCTTTCTCACGTAGCAAAGCACCACTTATGGGAATGGCATTTTCTCGATTTCTGTACTGCTGAAGCCATTTCAGAAGAGCTGATTCCACCTGGGGAAAGGCAGACATCTTCATTCTTTTAGACAGCGGATTCGTAGATTCATATCGTTTAAGGATATTTTCTCTTTCTTTTAATATCGTAGAAAGGGTATTCAGGAGAATTCCATACTTCAACGCTATATCTTTCTTCTTCATGTCTGGATTTCTATCTACATCATTAATAAGATTAATTTTATCTTCCAAGTTGAGAATTTTTAATTTTCGCTTCGACTTCTTTAGAGGTAAACACTTCTTCCACACAATCTCTAACAACAAATCATAAGCATAAAGCTTGTTCAGACCAGAAAAAAGTTTACTCATTCCCCACAGGTGTTATCCCTTTATCTCACACTGAAAACTTGTTCTGCCCAGAAAACAAATTTATCATTCCCCACATAATCCCTTTCTCTCACTCTGACTAAACTTGTCCTGACCAGATGAGTCTATTGTGTGTGTTGCAGAGGAAGGGGCAATATATCAGCTCCTAGGTTTTTTTTTCTTGCTTTAAAAGATTCAGTGATCTTTTTTAAAAAAAATGGAGTTAAAGGGAGTAAAATTTGAGTAATCGAGAATAATTAACAAGAAATAAAAGATAAAAGGGTCGGGACCTCATAAAAAAATCGAGTTATAGTAATATTCGAGTTATAGTGAATTAACTGTATTTTTTAAATAAATTTTATTTTACTTTATTAATTTTATTTTATTTTACTGTATTTTTTAAAATAAGGAAAAGTCATGGATTTAGGTCACCGAAAAATCTAATTTTTAAAATGGCATTTACCCCCTCCCGCTCCTCCCTCTAAATTTCATGGTGTTCCGAGTATCTAAATTTATAACAAAATCCCCACTCACAGTCATATTTTATTAAAATATAAAATGTTTTTATCATGCTCTTTAAAAATTATGGTGTTCTTTCAAAAAATGAAAGAAAAAGCATCATTTCTTGTGGGAATTAAATTTTAAACTTCCCTGATTTTTGAATTTACTTATTTATTTATTATTTTATGTTTATTTTATCAATTTAGAATTCTAGCTGGAGCAAAGCAATCATTGGCGAACTTTTTTTTCCCCCGAATGCGAGCATAAAAATCATGAGCATTTTTTTCTTTACCAATGATAAAGGAAAGTATCTTTAGAGTATAATTCCGCAGAAAAAAAATCTTTAAAATTCTGCGGAAAAGAAAACCAAAATTTTTAACTTCCCAAAAGAAAAATCCTTTTGCTCTAATCTTCTGCAAGTACTCAATTGCGTTCTGCGACAATGTCGCCATATTGCCTGCGATTTTGTCATGGGGCTTTGAGAGTGGCCAGCAATGATATCCAGTGGTTAAAGGCTGATGCTGCATGCTTGAGCGGATGAAGGAGAATTATTAAATTTATTGTTGTGTTTTTAAATAGTAACTTCGGTAAGTCATGAAAAATTCTTGGGATTAGTCATGAAAAGTCATGGATTTGAAAATCTGAAATTTAGCAAATACCCTGAATTTTTTTTTTAATTGTTTGACTTGGACAAGATTAAGTAAACAGTCTTTGAATACTTTCATATAAAAGTATCAAGCAGTAATATTGCTACTCGCTCTGCAATGTCCCAAATATCAGCCTTTAACATAGTGCCAACTCAACTGGATTTTGCCAGTTTCTCCTGGTTTTTATACATTTTTGAAAATTCCCTAAAACTGAGTAAGCTTCCACAAGAAATCCCTATTGAAATAGAATTTTTGTGCAGATTATTGCTTGCTTGAATATTTAAATAAATGTCACTAATACATAATAAAGCGGGCCTCATTTACAAAATTCAGTTAACTATCTTTGATTTAAATTCCTATTACTATTCATAATTATGAAAAAACTCAATACATAACATTTCAAGATCATTTAATATTAAATCAAAACTGAAAAATATTGCAGTTTTTTTTTCTATTTTGATGACTATGAAAATCCCTTATGTGTAAAATATTTAGTATATTTTGCAACAATTATCATTAAATTTATGTTATTTCATAAAATCTGCTGTATTTTTCCCTATCTTGTTGTCAGTTATGCTTCAAAAAATTAAAATTTGGGTGATTTGGGAAGGCAACATGTTGAATCATCCCACAAACCATGTCTTTGTAAAAGGCACCTTTGTATGTTCATGAAAAAAATGTGCTGTATATTTGCAAAATTAATGGTGATGTATAATAAATAGCAATAAAAATATAATAAACAGCGATTGAGCCACGGTGGCTTGGGGGATAGAAGGCTCCCCCCCCCCTTTCAATGATGCGACTCAGGTTCGAATCCCAGGGATGGCAACGAATTCCGCACTGACCACTGTGCTGATGTGAAATATCATCAGTGGTAAACGAATCATGGGTTTGAGTCCCGTTGCTGTCAGGCTATCCATGGGAGGCTTTTGTAGTTTCTGCAAATGCGGGTTAGTTCCATTGAAAAGTCCTCCACAAAAGCAAATTTCTCCCCTGGAGTTTCCTTTTCTTCTGGATTGGATTCAAATTGAAAAGGCTACGGAGTTGTACATTAGTATTCGTAAACTCAAAAAATTGGGTTGGTTGTCCTACGACGATGATAAAATAAAATAAAAAATAAATAAGGATTAAAAAATTGCCTGCCAGTTGCCACCTGACTTTTAGTTTTTTTGACAAATATATATGCCCAATTGTTTTTTATTATTATTTTAATAGATATAGAATTATTATACATATTTTATTATATTCTGAAATTTACTTTACTTTGCGCTTGTTTCTTAAAAGTTAGAAAGTCATTTAGAAATGAACCTTATTAATATTTACCATACTTTGAAAAATGCTTCTAAAGAAATGCCTTAACATCCACAACTTTTTTTAAACCTTAAAAATTTTAAACTTTGGAAGTTGCATGTTTTTAGGAAGTTCATCTATAAAAAGATGACAACAAATATATTCTTCAAATCAGGAGGACAGTTTATTGGTGGCCATCTCATGATACCATAATGAATCACGAATTTTTATGAGAAAAAGCTTTTTTTTTTTAAGTGTTTACATTTTCTAAAGTTACGCACGCTTCTGTACTTAACTAAGAACTCATCTAAAAAAAATATGTATATTTCTCTATCCTCTATTAACGCTTCATCTTTCAAACTGTGGCCACTTTGTTTTGAAAATATTTTAAAATTATTTTTGACATACATCACTAAGTATATGGACGTCTGTTCTCATTCCTTTCTGTATGTGTTGCTATTTGTGCTTTATTTTGTATTTTTCTAGCATTTTTTGCTTGATATGTTTTATTTTTTAATCTGTTTCTTTTTTTTATTTGGTGCTCCTTTTGGTGTGTTGATATAATTTGCTTTGTCTATATTAATACAATATAAAAAACACTTTTTTGTGGTTATAATCATGTAAACTAGGGACAACATGATATTTGTTTGTTGTTTTTCTTCTGATTTTTTTTTTCAATTTTATATAAATTTTCATTATATTATTAAAAGTATAAAAAAAAGCAAGAAAGGAAATAAAAAAAAAATACATTTTAGAAAACGAAGAAAAAATGAACCAAATCAACCACTTGATTATATCTGGAAAAATAGTTCTTTCTAATATTGTATTGATTTAGCCAAAGCAAAATATAACAATACAATTGTGTGAAGAGCACCAAAGAAAAGAATTTGATTTGTAATTTTACAATTTTCCGGACAGACGAATTAAGCGTGATTCTTCATGTTAGTTTGAAAGCCACTTAAAAATTTATCTCATTACCTTCTATTTACACTTTCGTTCCATACTTTGTAGACTGGCAAATAAGATATACTATTAAGATATTTATATAATTTGTTGGAATCTGTTCTGCCTTCACGATTAATATATTCTTGTACGTTCCTATTTATATTTTTTGTATTTTTCTTGAATTTTTGTGATTTCTTCATGATAAAACTTTTTTTAGGAATTGGATAATTTTCTTTTTGATGCCCTTCATACTATTCCTATTTTCGTTTTTAAAAGCCCTTACAGGTGCTTTTTTCCATGGGTGTTTTTAAAAAGTGCTTAACTTTCCCTTATCCGAAATATGATTTTTTTTTAACCATGTTGATTTTGATTACAAATTATGCAAAAACACATTGTCCTATTCTACGTTTTCACAATTAATACAACCCCAATTTATTCTGGCGTACCTCCGGTATGTAGTGTATGAAAGCACCATTTTTTTACATGTTTTATGAAATACTTGCGGGTTCACACTTGCGTATACCAAGCTGTATTCAGTGGTAAGTATTTTTGCAACCTTTTGCCACATTTTCAGACTTCATTTTCCACCCTCTGTAATAGAATCGAAAAATCTCTCGAATTTTTGCTGATTACGGGGACTCACTAAGCATTGTCAATTTTTTTTTCTCTATTAGCGATAGAAAATTTTATTTCTCTTGTTAATTTCATCATTTGTGACGCGCCATCTTTTTCGTCACTGTAAATAAAACCGGATAAAACCATCAATTGTCAAAACTTGCCAACCCTGTCTAATTATGATATTTTTCAAAGTGTTTACAAATATTCTTTGAGTACTTATTTTTTGTTGAAAAATTTGGCCCTGGCTAAGAAAATCCCAAACATTCCCTGCACTCTGTGTGTTTTTAAACAAGTTAAAATTTTTAAATTTTCCCTTTCGTTAGAGAAAATCTTGCTACCCATTCCCTTTCAGAATCCTTAAATAAGACCTGGAAAAGCCCAGTTTAGCATATCTTTATGACTATAAGACTCTGTGAATCATGGAAACTGTTAACGTAAAGTGCGAACATAATGTGTATATTTATTTTAAAAAGTCCTATTTTCTTATAAGTGATAGCCATTGAATGACAGTTTATAATATATTATCTTCTTTTAGATTCTGACTGCTCTATTGAAAAGATTATCAGAGTATAACTCAACTGCTGTACCACCTGGTAATAAACCGATGGATCCAATGAGTAATCCAAAATACCATAGTTACCAGTGGACCCATTGGATGGATTGAAGGATCACTATAGAATTTTATTCTTAGTTATTGTATAAATTGCTCTCCCTTGTAAATAATATTTTTTCTATTAAAAAGTGTCTCTCTATTTAACATAATGGTCTAAAACCCTTTCCAGCACATTCTTATCATACAGGAAAATCACATAAAATATTTCAAAGAGGTTAATTTAAAAGGGCCAAGAAAATTACCAGAACTTAATCTCATAATAAATCTTAGCTAGTAAAGACACACAAAAATGAATTGCAAGACGTTAAATGTTCTTATTAGTTGATTGATTAAAACATGCTATAGGGATGATCAAAAGCAGTAAAAGCCTGGTCAAATCTAAAATAAAGCGAATAAAACTAGTTTTAACATCGAAGAAAGGGTATATTTAAATGTTAATACAGAAGGAAGGAAAAAAAAACTTTTTTCTTATATATTAACTGTTGTTTTGTGTTTGAACTCAAATAATAAACTCACTAATGCAACTATTTATAATTAGTATTTAACTAAACCTTAAATGCCAATAAAGACCCAACCTGAATAGCTTTGTTAAACTTAAGTACTTAATTTAGTTAAAGGCTGCAATAGAAAAAATATTTTAAGATTACTTTAATTGAATTTTTTTCTTTTAATTTTTTTTATTTTATTACTGAGTTCACAAAGAAAGAAAAAAGCATTTTCTTTATTCAAGAAATCATTTTTTAAATGCTGACTTCACTCTTAATGCTTATTAGCAATATATAATCGATAATTATGATTATAACACTCCTGTGTATTAGGAACAAGAGAGCTCAACTGCTATACCAGTGCATGGGTCGTCAAACTTTTTTGATCATCGACCCCTATATAATTTTTCGAAATCTTCATCGACCCCCATAAAAGTAATTTTCTGTTAATTAAAATAAAACTATTAGATACTGTGTTTGCACATTTATTTTATGATTTTAAACATTTATTAAAGTAATAGTACATTGTGTAACAATAGTTTTATGAAAAATATATTAATGTTGAAATTTAAATACCTTAATATTTACTAAATAATAAGTAATTATAAGTAAGTAGAAATAATAAGTAAAGTCACTACAGATTTATTGCTTCTTAATCAATGAGATGGGTGTGTCTGGTATTTTTTTGCAAGGTTCGCTATATTGGGTTCAAAATTGGTCAATTTTAATCTTAAATCCCCTCAAAACTCCACATTTAATTTATTTCCGTACTTAGTTAAGGTTGAATTTACGTGACTGAAACCATATAGGAACTTGGAAATGCTAGCATAAATGGCTGAGCTATTTCGTAAAGTTTCACATATTTTTGCATAATATTTATATTTGTCCAAAATTTGCTTATTGTTAAATTTTTAAAAAGCGTCTTTGCTTCAAGATCCGATAATAATTCAGCAAGCTCATCTTGCAATTTTGTCTCGGGCTGTACTAATCCATATTATTAATGCTTACCTTCTTTTTTACATGTATTGATAATTAAAAATTATTGATATCTAAACTAAACGAATGTTTTTATCAAAACAATAACTAATTATCAAAAACTGTAAAAGTTTTAATAATGACACTGCAAATATTCAACACTGTGTTCGATCCCCGGCCAGACACCGGATTTTCGGGATACAGAAAATCCTCAGCAGCCATGTTGTATGATTATGCGGCATGTAAAAGATCACCGGAGTGCCTTATTGGCTCTTGGCATTTCCGGCAAAATTAAATTCCTAGTGCACTTTAGCATCCAAATAGTCTCGGTGCTGCCGTCTAGTGTGGCAGAAACTAGACGTCCAAATTAACATGACCAACGGTATCTCACCCATTGTGGTGGTCCTGAAAGAGTGGATACCACCTCCTCAGAACGCACTAGGTCTGCTCATCGGCAAGACCGATTATGCAGCACATTGGAATTTAAAAAAAATATTCAACACTGTTCACAGTTTGCAAAGATAGCTGGAGCTGCATATGATATTTGCGTTTTTAACATCAATACTCGTCACATGTGACATTTGGACAAGCGCATATAGGCATAGGCACATAGGCTAGCTTGCTTTACCCGAATAAATATATGTTTAATTTTTGTTTTATAAAGAAACTGATATTAAGTCAATTACAAAAAAATTCACTAATTTTACATAAAACAGTTCTTAATTCGCAAACCACACAAATTACGTATGTGTGATTTGCGTATTAAGAGCTGTTTTTTCTTCGACCCCCGCTTTTGCTGAATAGACCCCTGGAGGTCTATATAGACCACTTTGGCGACCTCTGCTCCAGTGTATTAGGAACAAGGGTGTAGTGGAGTCAGATTGCGACGTTCTTAGAATATTGGTCAAAAAGGAGTATATAAATTAGAGATCGTTAACATATTTTTAACAGGGTGCATAGCCAAATTATTCAACAAAAAATAAGCACTTCAAAAAACTATCACAATTAGGCAAGGTTGGAAAGTTTTTAACAATTTACGGTTTTATCTGGTTTTAACCGTCATGTAGAAAGAGGAAAAAAAACTTTTGGCATTGTTTTCTACAATTGTCAAAATTTTTTAATCATGTAAATCGAATGGCGTTCTGATACGCTCCGGACTAACGATGTGCCGAAATAGATTGGGGTTGAAATAATTGTGAGAACGCTGAATAGAACAATGTAGACAGTGTCTTTCTGCATAATTCGTAGCGAAAATCAACATGGTAATGAAAAAAGCACCTTTAAAAAAAGGTACGCACCCTGTTTTAAGCTATCAAACTCTTAACAGAATTTTCCCTGTGATGATGGCACTAAAAACAATATACAGTAGAAGTCCATTAGTCCTGCATCGCTCCGGAAAATTGTATAAACTTTGGTTTTCTCCAAAAGTGTGTCTTTAAAGCAAATAAAAACGTTCGAGAGCTATTCGGAAGTTTTCGGGATCATCCTTCTTTTGGACAATTGCAAAGTCCACCCGCCAGTAGATGAGTCAGTTTCTGGAAATATTGTTGCTACTCTGCTCCCACCTGACGTAACATTTTTGATTCAACCCATGGACCAAGGGGTTATTCAAAATTTTAAATGCTTTTATAGAAGGTCTTGTATTCAAGGCCTGTTAAATGCCGACTGTGACGTGACTGATTTTCAAAAAAAGTTTACAGTAAAAGATGCGGTCTATGCTATTGCACTGTCTTGGAACCAAGTAAAAAATACAACACTCCAAAAATGCTGGAGAAAACTTTGGCCAGCTGTAAACCCTGCATCTGACCTAACTCTACAGACTGATGAGTAAAGCCCGGATTTTGATGAACCAAAAAATGCCCTTAAAAAGTGCGAAAAATGCAAAAATTGCGCTGAAAAGGCCTTATGACATGACTTTAAAGTAAAAATATTGAACTAAAACAATGTTTTACTCTTTAAAATTATTATGAGTCATTTCAAAAAATATAAAGCAATGCAATACTTGTTCAATAAAGTTTGAAAAATATGTTTACATCCTAAAATAACAAAAAAAAAGGAAAATATATCGACTCCAAAACATTTTCATTTTGTATAAAAACTTTAATGAATATAACAACTTCCAACTCATAATATTGCTAAATATCAGAATTACTTTGGATTATTAAATTTTCTTTGATATTTTGAAATGTAAACGAGCGTTTCTTGTCTGAAAGTAAATTTTTATACCTGGAAAAGCTTCTTTCAACGTCTACTGATGTTATTGGTGCGTACTTGAAAAAGACGGTCTCACTTACTGACAATTATTCTTCAATTTGAAAAGATGTTGCTTTACCTGTTAATATCCTAGAGATTTTCTTCATTGTTTGGAAGCCAGTGTAATAATAAAAAATTATAACAAAATAATAAAAATTGGAAAAAAATTACAAAATACGCCAAAAAATTTAAAGAAAAATGCCCTACAGGACAAAGAATGTCCAAAAATGCAAAAGTCATCAAAATCCGGGCCTTACTGATGAGGAAGAAAACCATCAAGACCCTCTGACCAAAGTTTTGGATGTCGTTAGAAGTGCTGACAATCCTTTGAAAAACCTGCCTGAAGATGAGGTAGGGGAGTGGCTTCTAATCGCCGAGAATGAGCCTGTTGAACAAGAACTAACCGATGAGGACATTATCAACATTGTAGTAAACCCTCAGCCTACTCAAAATCTTGAAGAAAGTGACTCAGATGCCGAAACGGAAGAAAAAGAAAAAATCAGCTGAAGCTACAGTGCTTCAGAAATCCATTCTTGTTTCCGTAGCACCAGACGGCCTTAAGACTTTGTGTCCGGAGGAGTTCTTAACTTAGACAAACTATAATGGCCTTCCCGCTATATTCTATTATTAGACCATAATCCTTGAACTTTACTTGGGGTTCATTCACTAATTGCGTATTTTCACGTGGTTCCCCAGAGCAGTAGAGCATCGCAAAGCTTCATCCCCTCAAAATTTCCCTTTCATTCATTAAATTTTCTGTACTCTTAAGTTGTTTTATGAGAACAAGATTTTAAAATAGTATGAAGAAAGGGGTTTATAATATTTTAAATGCAGCAAAAAATTTTATTATAGTTTTGTAAAAATATTCAGATTCGGTGTAAAAGTGGGTATAACAGATGGTAAAATAATTTCTATCAAGAAAATTAGTAAATAATTTAAATTAGTAAAATTAAGAAAACTCAAAGAAAAAATTCCATCTTTTCTTTAAAAATCCCCGATTTTTATCCAAATTTCTCTGATTTTTCCAGTATAGAAAAATTCCCTGATAATTCCTGGTTTTCAAGGTGGGTGGCCACACTGTTTAATCTACTTTCAGGGTTAATCTTGCAAATGAATCATTCAGCACTGTATCCTTTGGCTTCGAGTACCGAAATATAATTTTTTTGAAGTATTTATATAAACTGAAAATCTTAGTAACTCATTCAGGCCAAAACAATCCCCCCCCCCTCAAGATACTTTTTATAAGATTTCGTTGATAACCCTACCGATATTTTCTCTTGAAATAAACAAAAGCCAATGGTTTGATGGATCTAGATCATTAAGAGATCGAGTGTTTGGAATATTTAATTTTATATAGTTATATTTTATATGTTAGTGTATATTTCATTTTTAGTCTATTTTGAAGTGAAAACTTTTTGAACTCAATCCTTCGAAATCCGTTTAGAATAGATAATTAAATGTAAAGAATAATTTTGAATAATTATATCATTTAATAATGGTCAAAAAAATTTTAGTGAGAATATAAATTTTTACATTTCAAACTACGAAATCAGCTGAATAGCCTGAGAGAAAAGGAACTAAGAATAAGGTTTTTTTTTCTCTAAATTATATTATTCAAAACAAACTGGGTGACTTAAAATTACATCATTCAAAATGGTATGAAAAAAATGTCTACCAATATTAAATAAGCAATTACTAGAAATTTTCTTTTACATTACTTTGCATAAACGAATTTATGATTATACCAAAAATTTGAATCACTTAAAAACTTCAAGGTATTCAAAAAGTGAAATTAACAATGAGTGACCTTAACTTTCAACTGCTCCTCCAGATTAAACTATTGGGGCATTTTTCAGATTGCAGCTACTAAACACAAAATTTGGAAATTTTACTATTGAAGAGTCGTAGCATTCCTTAGTGGCCAATTTTTAAATATTTCAAACATATATATACATAAAAACTTGACATTAATAATGTAGGGTATTTAGTTTAAAACACTGATCAAAATATGGTTAATATTAGGAAGTTCATTTCTAAAATGAAGAAAAATTAAGAAAATAATTAAGTTTTCATATTTAATAAATACTGAATTATTATGAGAATTTAATAAAGAAACACAAGCATTTTCAATGAAAAAGTGAGGATTGGATGGACATTAGTCACCCTATGCTGTAAGTGGCTACCCAGTCATTTAAAAGGCAAAGAATCGGGAATAAAACTCCTCCAGGGAAAAATAGGAGGTATGTTTATACAGAGAAAGTATATTAAACTGTCGCATGAACAAATTAATTAACATATTAGAGGTCAACCCGTTGAACCACTTAGTTTGATACTCAGTTAGCGAGAATCCAATCATTAGAACTAACATTATTCAGGTTTAGTTTTGCGAAGTGAAATGCCAAAAACAATCCTGTTTTGTGAGAAAGCACTGTAAAATATCATAACCCTACAGCAATCTGAAACGTTTCAGAATAAATTCAACAATAAAGAATGCCAAAAAATACATTTTTCGAACAGAAAGGGAATTTAACGAACACATTTTTCTCGTCGTATTCTGAAAAGAAAAAAAAAGAAAGAGAATGCAATAGACAACATCTACCGATCACTTTGACACTTTATTTTTTCACCTACAAGAAATTTTTTACAAGTCGTTCAGAAATTTTTTTTTATTTCATTTATTTATTTTTTCATAAAAATGGACAGCTAAAGATTTGCAGAGGATTTTTTTTTGTTTTTTTCACACGCCATGTGAATTGTATAGTCGAGATAAACACAACGTAACTCCAACTCAATTATTGTGCTCGACTACAAATCTACACTTGTGCACAGGTACGACGCTATGCTTCTACAGAGATTTACTCCACAGCGGGTCCCAGCTAAAATGGTATAAACAAAAACACTCGAATCAAATATAAATTCTGTTGAAAAAGAAATTCTGAAACCGTTCTGTTCATCGACTTGCTTTCAGAAACTGTGCAAGGCTTGGCTTAGTAATGAATTAACTGTGGAAGAAGTTTTTCCTCTCAGAGTAAATGACAATGTTCCAATCACTGTGAATCCCACCATATGATAAAAGGATGGATGTTAATATGCACAGCTGCTTACTCTACAAATGTGGCTAAATAGTATAATATATATATGTAAGTATGATTAGGCAATTTTTGTTGAAAAAGTATCTCAGAGAGCTTGGCAAGGATTGCCTTTATACAACAGCGCCAATTCAATAAATACACATTTATGAAGAAAATAATCAAAAATCTGCTTTGTGTTACCAACTTAATACAGTACATTATATTAAAAAACCAGTACTCAAACCTTCAATGCTCGCTTTAACGTCGATGAAATATCACCAAATATATTAGACAGTTTTTGCTCTGAACCGTTAAACATTTTACCGAGTTTAAGTCCTGATTGCCACACAATAGCAAAATACATTTTGACAACACTTGATATTTTTTTGTAGGCAGCTCAAGTTCATTGAAATGTGAAAACAACATGAGCAGAATTGATTTCACATTCCATATCACATAGATTTATAGGAAGGCATTGTACTATGATTCAAACCAAAGAAAAAAATCAAGGATGTTGCTTACTAAGTATCGCTTAAAATGATTATAATCATATTTAGCAGCAAAGTTTGCTGAAGTCAATAATTTGTTACGCATTGAAGATTTGACATACAGGGGGGGGGGGTGATAATAGAGGCCTGAATTTATTTTGATACAAGACAGCT
Source organism: Parasteatoda tepidariorum (assembly GCF_982258835.1). Taxonomy (NCBI): domain Eukaryota; kingdom Metazoa; phylum Arthropoda; class Arachnida; order Araneae; family Theridiidae; genus Parasteatoda; species Parasteatoda tepidariorum. The sequence goes on along the minus strand of NC_141756.1, from coordinate 116,350,420 downwards.
TTTAAAATCGATTATTAGCCTTGAGATGCATATACATTTCGCAGACATAAGTACATAAGCTACATACTTTTGATGTTGAGTGCTGAAGCACAAAGAATATACTGGTCGCTTAGCACAAAGTTCTACATAAATAGGATAAAAAGATAAATATATCAAATATTCTATTAAAACATAACTAACATTCTTTCATATTCTTGAAGCTTTAGATATTACAAGTATGAAGGAAAAAAAATTACACTGACAATTATGTAAAAGAAAAAAAAATGAAACACCCACAATGATTATAAGCAGATAAAACAGGCACAAGGAGAAAGTTTCACTATACCTTAAATTGATGCCATAAAAATCTTTTTTTTTTTTTTTTTCCTTTCTCTTATCAGGTTACAAAGTTATAATACTAAAAATTTTTTTCCATCGACAATAGGCATACAAGACAAACTTATGAATAAAGCAGTGACATTTCTCTTTCATTTATTTTACAAGTAGCAATGAAAGAAATACCAAAAACTTATTAATGTTAAAATATGAAAAACAAAATATCTGATTAAAAAGAATATATCCTAAGAAGTACTATTCAAAAGAAAATTCTAAAATAAACTTTTTAGGAAAAGAAAAACAAGTAAGCCATACATTTGAAAATATTTAACAACTAAACAAACCTAAAAAAAGGTAAGAAGAAACAAATGATTCTTTTTCCTCGAAACCATAAGTTTCATTTATTGTTTTTTTTCTTCTCAATATATGTTGAAGCTCCAAGTGCCTCAGACGTCAGGTGTTAACTGAATGGCTACATATATAAATTCATTTAAATTTTCTTGATTTTTTCACCCACAACAAGAGGATTGTTTTTGCGGATTTCTTGAGCACCAAGCTGTTTGTAATCGAATTGACAATTATGTTCGTTAGAGTATCTGTGAATACTACAGAAGAGACCTTCACATCGACAGGGGAATCCTGTAGGGGGAAAAAATAGTAACAATTTAACAAATGTTTCACTCATTACTGATAAACACTTAACATAGCTGCCAACACGGAAAGGACAGTACACTCTGCAACATAATATAAATTTCTTGATAACTATTGCCTTATATACTAAATATTTAGAGACTTTTATCCCTGTCAAAACACAAAAACTTTATTTCATTAACAACTATAAATGGTCTGTAATATTTTCCATTTATGATTGAAATTAAATGAACTCAAATTTAAAATGTTTTTTTTTTTTTAATCATGCTAACTCATAATTTTGAATAGATAGTAATTTACTATAGATAAGTTAAAAAGATTGTGATTAATTTGAAAAGGGAGAACTGAACAAAAATAAACTGAAAATTTCAGAAAAAAAGAATTCCAGAAAAGAAGAAATTTCAGAATGTCAAACAAGCAATTACGTAAAAATTTAATTTCAATATGGATTTTTTTAAGGAACCTTGCTTAGTTTTAGGGAATTATTTTAAACTAAAAATTGGCAAAATCCAGTAGTCTATTGGTGAACCCAACAGAGTTGGCAGCTATGTTGCAATGTTTAGAAAAAATTCCTATTTTATAATGCTAAAAACCCCTTATTTGCTCATTGAGGATACTTGACATATTTGCAAATACAGTAGCATGCACACAAATTTTCCAGATAGTAGAAACAAGAAATTTCACCCAATTCTTTCTTAATATTTAATACTAAAATTTTAAGCACATCATAAATTTATCAAGTAAAGTAAATTAAAAAAAATAGTATATAGCCCTAGCTGAAATCCACACACAATTAACAATATTAATACCTCATAACAGAGAGAATTTTAAAGAATTGAAAATAGTAATTTCAAATTAACACAATGATAAAGGGGATCTAGCAGCCACCACAGTGAAGTGAAGTACCACACATTATAGAATTACTCAAGCCTTTCGCAAGTAAGAAATAAGTTAGCAAAATAGAACTATAACTATTTCAGTAAAGCAATGCAACATAGTTATTATACAGGGTAATTCAAAATAAATATAGCTGTTACAAATGGCTATAACTATTTAATAAAAAATAAATAATCGATGAAATTTACACAGAATGTAAAAAGAACTTCAAAATTTTGTATACATGCGTCACAGATTTCCTAAGTGATTTCCCTCGGTTACATGGACAACATCTAGGCGGCAGTCCATTTCACGACACATGTTCTGAAGCATTTGTGACAGTCACCGACGCAAAGCGCATTACAAAGCGTTCAGTTGTTTTGGGCATGGGAAGTACATATCTGGGTCTTTGGTCTTTACATCACTGGTTTTTGATTGTTTGCTTATGATTATTCTTTTCTGCACTGTGATAACACAATGAAAATTGTTAAACTCCAACAGGGTGCGTAGGTAAATTAGTCAACAAAAAAGCACCTTTTAAGCACTTTTCAAGCACTCAAAAAATATTTTTAAGTACTAATATCATAATTAGACAGGGTGGTTGGAAAGTTTTTGACAGTTGTCAAAAATCATGAAATTTTGATCATGTAAAACCAATGGCGTTTTCATATGCTACAGACTGACTATACGCCGAAATAGATTTAATTGAATTAATTATGAAAACGTCAAATAGAACAAAGTGAACTGTGTCTTTTTGCATAATTTGAAGCGAAAATCAACAAAGGAAAAATCTCATTTTGAAAAAGGAAAAATTAAGCACTTTTTAAAAAGACACCATGAAAAAAGCACCTTCAAGGGCTTTTAAAAACGAAAATCTAAGCACCTTTTAAAAATGCTACGCACCCTATCTCACATGCAGAACGCTTACCGCACAAGGCTCGCCATTTTCCCTAATGAACTTGTGCACGCACAGATTTTACAAGGTTAGAGCTGAAAGATAGAAAATAGGGCGGAAACAAAGAAAGCTTTTTTAGTTGGCAACTACACATATGCTGATCAATTGTCTGTAACTGATGGGTTCTTGATTCTGAAATTGAAGGCTCTTTGATTCTTCATTTTCTATCCAAGAATCCATTTTGGGTTCCCCATTCTTTCGTATAATGTTGCTATTTTAGACTAATAATGAAAGAGGAAGATGATGATCAAGTTTCACAATAGCTTAAAGTCTATTTTCTAATAGATATGGGGGGGGGCACACAGACTGTCAATAGACAATTGTCTTGTTTAAGCTACCTCACAACTAAACTAATTCACCTGAAAGAATTGGACAGACCCCTGACTGAACTAGACAGTTTGTGAAAGGTCCTGTTATTGTGAAAAAATTACTCGTAATTTGTGAATATAAAATAAACGTCAAGTCACATTCTTTCAACCAGGGCCCAGCTTTTGCGAATTTGTGAAAATAGGGTCCTGTTATTGCAAAAACTTTTTCAAGGAGTTTTTAAATTGTAACTGTAAAATTATAATAAAAATTTAAATTTTAAAAAATAAATAGCAATTTCTGATACTAAATTAGAGATGCAACATACAAATATTTGGCATTTAGCATATACTGCTGAACGTAGAATATTAATTTCGGACAGATAATGGAAGAAGCGTCTACCGAAGACAAAACTTAATTCGTTTACATGTCCTTCTCCCCCCGGGAAGGGTTTATTCGATTAAAAAAAATAATGAAGATAAACAAATTTGTGAAGGGTCCGATTAAAAGATAAATTATTTTGCACAGGGTCCATTTTTATGAAAAGATATTATGTGAAGAGTCCATTAATGGACCCAAATCTCCTCTGACCCATGTAAGTTGTTAACACTGTTAAGAAAAATTATTTTTAGAAGTCACGGACATTTATGAAAATAATGTACATTCAAAAGAAAATTATAGCAAGAGAACACCAGTAAATAGAGGCAAAATATGTGAGTTTCCTATAATTGAAAATGAGTAATCAAAGATACGGTAACAGACACCCTTAGGATATGATTCTAACCGATATATCCAAAGCAGACACTAATGACATTATTTAAAAGAAATGTACAATACAGGGCAAGGAGCACATTAAAATTTTTTTTTTTAAAAAAAGGTAATTAGTTTATCAAAAAAGGTGACAATTGGTAGTTTTTCTTTTCTTCCTTTACATATTCGCTAAATGCATTATTGTAAATTGACTGCAATTCAAGTATTAGTAGAAGTGCAAATTGATCTTGACAAGCAGTCACTTTATTATTTCACTTTGTCAGGCTACCAAATAAAGCTAGAAGTTTATGGAGAGAGAGGAAAAAATGATTTGTTAGATATCCCCGACTGAACTATCCTAGTTCAAACAATATGGTTCTAACATTTTTTTAATAGAAATTTTACAATATTTATCTTCCTTCTTTTTTTAACAATAAGAATGTCTTACCTAAAACAAAAAAAATTATGGCTATAAAATAAAAACTGGATCAAATAATAAAAAAAATCATTATACATTCCTGGTTTTTGCTTCTTTTAAAGACTATTTTATTCATTTCTGTAGCCTTTTCTCCAGATTTCATATTCTCGACACCCTTGAATTAGTTTCATTCATTTAAAATAATTCTTTTTTTTTTTTTTTCCACAGCTGGCAAGGTTTAAGACAGAACGGATTAATCTACAGTTTACACTGTCCGGTAGCATGACACTGTCCCACAGCAATGCAGAATAATAATGGTGAACGAGCTCAGCTCGTCAGCTTGCATTGGAGCAAATTTCACAACGCGAGTAGTGCTCGTTACTAGCCACTACGGTCTAAATCTTGCTCCCGAGCGGAACTCATTTGCGCGCATTATGAAGCACGATTCAATTGCGAGCCGAACTCGCTCATAACCGTCAAAGGGTTAATGAAGTAAAGTTTTTCTTACTAAAAATCACCAAAAAGGTGAAAACCTTCAAAAAAAGGAGACAAAAGGTGACTAACTCCTCACCCTGACAATAGTTCCTCAAATTTATCATTAACAATGTAATCAATCAAATTCACAATAAAATCCATTACATATAATCTGATTTTGCTTACAAGTTAAATCCAAATCTTAAACCAACAACCATCCGAATAACTTGCTGCTGGGGTGTTGTAATTACTTTCATTTTACTTAAAGATAGGAGAAAGAAAATAGATTACTGTAATTTACACCATTTAAAGTTTACACAACAATTCATATTATAATCTCCTTTCACATAAGCTATTCAGTTTTATTAAATTGGAGACCCACTTGGAACATATTTATATGCACACACACATAAGCATGTTTTTAAATTTTATTTTTCAGTATATATATATCTGTTTCACTACAAATATTGTTTAAATCATTTGACATCTTTGCTTCAGCCATCTGTTTTCTGAATACCTTTTCCTTTTTTCAATAGTTAATCCTAATTAGAGTTCACACTGTTACCATTTGTTCTAACGAAGTTAATAAAACAACAAAAAAGACCAATAAAAAGGTCAATAACTTATTTTAATAAGCAGGGCTAGCGCTAAGCATCCACCACCTCACCAAACGCGATAAAATCGTACATTTGGTGAAAAAAAATTTGCTTTGGCTAATGTTTTTTTACCGAAAAAAAGAAACATTCCCCTCAATCCCAGCAACAACAAAAAATTATTTTAGCAAACCTAATAGTTTTTATCCAATTAAGGTAAAAAGTTGTAGCAAGATGCATATTAATTATCATCTAACTATTTATGCTTCTCGTGACAATAACCTGGCAATAATATATGCAATAACAATGTTACTTCAGGTTTATCCTTATATTACACTTGTTTACTGATCTAATAAGTTATCAAAAATCAATCCTAACCTATTCCTCAAAGACCAACATATTTTACCTCCTCTCTTTCATTCATAGCTTGTTCTTTACTCCCCCTCCCCTAACTCTATAATACCTCTTCATTTGATTTGGCATTCTTATAGAATAATTCAATTTAAAATAAATTTGCATTTTGATTTAAAGTTTTAGAAGGTAAAAAATCAATCTTAAAAATTGTTTAAATTTCACATTGGCTATGAATTTTAAAACTTGGCTAATACTTCAGCTAATTTAGTGGACAATAATTTGAAGTCCATAACACGGGCCCTGAATAAGTAAATTAAAACATAGCTTTAACTATTTTGTAGGCACAAGCATAAGATACTCATAGAATTTAGATTTTTGAGACATTTATAAAACAGGAGATTTCTAAACATCCAACTAGAGAAACAAAACATAGTTTTTAATCAAGGATCAAAAGGTTTTTTTAAAAAAAAATCTGCATACTTCTATAATAGTAATGTTTTAAACAGAGCGATTTTATGTATAAGTTTATGATTCAGAATAAAAAAAATGTGTGCTCCAGTTGGGCAAATTAAACAGGGAAATTTATTTACTTTCACTTAAATCTGACACTAAATTGAGAAAAACATTAACATATCAAAGAACGTGATCTAAAAGAATGAAATAAGAAAAGAAAAACCTATTGAATTTCAGTTAAAATCTAACTTATCAACAAAAGAATGTTGCTTATAAGAAAAATATCAAAGTACCAGAAATTGAAACATTAATTTTACCACAAATGCGATTCTGAATGAAGGTGGGGTGAAGGGTTTCCTTACCAGTTAGGCCTACTTTCTTTTTGCATATGTGGCATCTATTTTTCTTTTTCTTCTGATCTTTTTCCATATCATCCTGTTGAGAAGAGTTACCATCACCTTTATCTGAGGAAGCAGGACTTGCTGGTGAGGCTTCATCGAGAAGGGACTGTTTTGACGCCTTTAAATAAATTTATATCTTAATATAAAATGCAACCAGTCAGTTGTTGTTAAAAATTGTTTAAAAAACTCTCCATAAATCAAACATTCTTACATTAACTTATAAATGAGTATTAATATTGAACAACAGGTTTTAATAAAATGAAAAAACTTTTTGCAAACAATTGATTAACTCTAGTAACTAGTTTCAACCCTTTTGTTGCCACATTATTTTTAAAATTTGTATGAAAATTAAGGATTTTTTAAAAAAATGTTTTAGTTTATATAATACCCTATATATTAATTCATACCAGAGATCTAAAAAAAAAAAAAAAAAAAAAACAAAAAAAAAGCTGAAAATAGAAACCTAAAACTGTTGCGGGAACACATTTTTTAAAGAACTTAAAAAATTCAGCAAATTGAGCAAGAAAATAGTATTCGTGATCGCAACGCTCGAGTACGCCGTCTAGCGGGAGCCTGTAAATATCAGACATTAATTTATCACGTTTTCATTTAGTTCCATCAAAGTCATTGACAGAATCAGACGCCATTTTTTAGCAGCAAATTAGAAACAAAATTTCCCTAAGGAAAAGGCCGAAGAACTTGAAAAAAAAAAGCTCCAGAATATTAGTAAATCTTTCAGGAACAGAATACGCCAAACATTTGAAGAAAAATTCCTCAATAATTTTTTATTTCTATTATCAACAAACTTGCAACTGATGACTTCCGATTTCGGATACTGTTACAGATGTGTGTATTAAGGTAAAATGCATTTCTTCTGTCTTCAATTCATTACGAATTAAAGTGAAGTCAACATTGCTTTCGTCATTCCAGTGAATAAATATGAATTCAGAACATACAGAATTGTAATAGTTATAGCATATTCATCTTCGTTATAGAATAGTATATATTTCTGTATCCATATAATTCGGAAAACAACAATAAAAAATTATCCAAGTTACTTGAAATAGTGCCATTTGTGCTGATTCTTAATTAATTTTAATCGTTTTCTTGGTAAGTTTTTTTTAGTTTTGAAAGAATAAGTTCAACTAGAATTCAGCTATTCTGTTTTTAGCTACATATTCAAATTCATATCAATTATAAAATTTTGCTGTGTAGTATGTTATCTAAAAGTAATGAAGGGATAAACTATGTATCTATTATTTGAGAATAAAGTTTTCAAACAAGGAACTTATCATTTTGGAATTCTCCGGGAATTATAAATCAGGTAAGTGCAATGATTTTTACAATAAAAAATTTGCTTGTAAATATTTTTTTTTCATTTGATGATGGTTCTCTACAGAATGGTTTTTTACGCCTGATTAAGAACTATAAGAATAATAAAAAAAGAAACAATATGAAAGTTTTTATTTCAATGTAAAGAATTCTTAAAATCGTTTTTTTTATCCTAAGAATTCTTTATTTTCCGTTTTTTAATTTTTTGATAAAAATTGTTCTCAAAATACTTTTTTTGAAAAATTAAATGGTATAACATTATGTGTTTATGTATACTTCTTGTATATTCCAATGTTTGAAGTAATATGATTCAGAAAAGTATGGAATAAAAATTCGGTACTTACGTATTAACGCCACCGCCGCTACAGATTTGGCGGTTTTTAAGTGCCGCCAATCTACACATAAAATTTTTCCGACAATTCATAAAATAAAACACTTTATTTAAAATCAAAATAGTCACTCGGATTTCGGTGGAAAATGAGCCGATATAGAGTTTAGCATAGATTCAAAACAATCATATTGCCATATGAACTCTGATAAATAAGATTCCAAATGAAATAACATTTCCAAAACGTACGTTTACCAAGATAAAGTTTCATGTTGTGGGAATTGGTACATTTTCGTTTTTTCGGTAAAATACTTCCCTCCTGAAAAAATAAAATTGCATCTTGTTTTGTTTTTGGCAAATCCCAAAGACGAATTTTCGTAGCACTAAAAATGGCGACAAAAAAGAATTGTTTTTTATTTTTGTTTCGTCAGCATTCTTTATTTTACGTTTCTTAGTTTCTAAATAATGATTTTTATTGAAACTTGAAATTTTTTGATAAAAATTGTTGTCAAAAAACTTTGTTTACAAAATTAAATTTCATAAAATTATGAGGCTTACGTATACTTTTTGTTCATTTTAATTTTTGAAGTAATATGATTCTTAAAACTATAGAATGAACAGTTTAAATGGGCCTTTCATGTTATATCATTAAATTTAGTAATACTATTTCTCGGGCATTAGGTTTTAACTCTTATAAGAATATAAATATTTTTTTCTGTTAATGTACAAATATTTTTCCGATGTGTTGTGGATATTCCTTCTCTAATAAAAAGAGATACCATTTTGTTTTCGGTTGTACAAGAAAGAAGATCAAGCATTTTTCTTTTTTAAAATTAATAAGCCACATTAAAGAAGGAACGTTGCAATGCTACACGCTACATTAACGACGTCTCCAGAGTAACTGAATGACGGTTCATATAGAAATCGCAGGTATGCGTCTCATACAACAACGCCCCCTATAGCTCGTTGCGATTGCGAATATAGTATAAAGTCTAAAAATATTTCAAAAATAATTGGCTAGCTAAAGCATGAATAAAAGTGAAAATATTAAAAAAAATAACCGGCTAGCAAAAACATGAATAAAATAAAATAAACACATAAAGAGATAAATAAAAAAAATAAAAGCAGACGATAAAATTAGAAGACTTTTTGTAGAACAACAGAGTTGTTGTTTTTTTTAGAGATTAGTTATGTTTTGGAACTTGAGTTTTCATATAACCCGTTACGGGTTTTCCTAGTTTGTTTTATAATATTTTAACTATCCCGTTACAGGTACTTCATATTTGTTTGTGTTGTTTGCGAATAAAAGTTTTTCTTATAAGAAACAGAACTGTTATTTATTTAGCTGGATATGTTATAGTAGGAAGCATTCATCCACAGAATGATATAATTGGTGTAATTTGTAAATTATACAAATATATATATATATATATATATATATATATATATATATATATATATATATATATATATATATATATATATATATATATATATATATATATATATATATATATTCTGCTTTTATATATAATTAGTAATAAGTAATGTGAATCAGATATTACTACAGAGCAGGATTTTGAAATTCTCATATCTAAATAAATCATTATTTAAATGTGTTTTTCATTTCCTATAAGTAGATACAATTTTATCTCTTTTGGATAATTTTTATGTGTTGAAATGCTTTATTTCATATAAATTATAATTAGTAGATTTAATATCTTAGCATACTTGCTGAACTTATCGTTAAATCTAATTAAAGGTGGGCTAGATTTGCGTTGGTTTAAGTACTAAATAAAAAATATTTACAGCTTACAATAAAAATAATTCAGCTTATCACAAATATCACTAATATCAATTGTTTGTGGTCACCAAACTATTAACTATTATGCGTAACTATTATTATGCGTATCCCAAACTATTATGCGTAAACTTTATCTTCGAAAAATAATCTCCAATTGTCTGCTTTTAAAATTTCTTAGATTGTGTCTCTTGAATCATGCAGTTCAATAAATTCATTTTCATAGTTAGGACTGCTCTTCAGAAATTTAATTTCAAAATATTTTGTAAAAGGCCCGGAAAATTTGGTGGACCTTGATCCTGAATTTGTTTTGATCGGTCCCTGATGGAATTAACATCTAGTTTTTTTTACAAGATTTTCAATAGTAAAATTCTGTCATACTCATCTGAAATGTTAGATTCATTAAAGCATTGCAAAGAACTATGAAACCCGGTTTACCAAATAATTTATAAGCATAATCCTCTACAGCTTTCTGTGCAAACAATGTTTACAACAAAGAAAAAATGGATATTGTTTATTGTGTAAATTAGTTTTCTGTTTGAATATAATTTAGTCACACTGTAAAATTTTTGATATGATGTTAAATAATATTAAATTTTAAATTTGTGATATGATAATAATAAATGATGATAATCTTTGCAGCTGGGATTATAGTTAAATAATTAAAAAAATGATAAATAAAACAAAAATAAATTGTACTTACTACACCAGATGAAGAGGAATAGTTTGTTCTATATGATCTTTTCCCCCAGCAACCGTCAACAGTAACTGTAATTAGAGGGATTCCATCTAAATCAACATCACCTTTTCCTATCGCAATATCTTTTTCTTCTTTTGCAGCATCACTCATTTCATTCAACGCAGCTAGCTCCCAAGCCTGCGAAAGGCTTTCATTTTCATTAGTGAAAGTTTTGTTGGTCATACAAGGAATGTTCATTGTAGAAAAAAGTTCCTCCATGTTAGCAAATCCTGCACCTACTTTTATAATTCCTGCAACAGCAGCCGTATTGGAGTTCATTAAATTTTCATTTAAGTTTTCAGTCCATATCACTTCTGTTAAATTGCACATTTTACATTTAAATTTAAGCCCAGATATTAAGCCTCTTCTAATTTCAGAAGTTATATCCATATCAGATAAACTGCATCCGAATGGACTATGCTTATTCAACTGTTGAAGTTTATTGACAAAAAACTTAATGTCAACAATTCTTTTGCCTGATAATTCAAAATTGTCTTCATATGAAATTTCAACTCCTGGTGTATCAATATTTTCATTAGAAAAATGCGAATCTTGCCCAACATTTCCACTATTAGAAGATATTTCTTCAGCTCTCTTTTCCTGTTGCCTGAAAGTAATAAGACTTTAGTGTCATAATTTTTTCAAGGAAGAAAAAAACATAATAAATTAATAACAAATATATTCAGAGAAATCTTAATATTAAGCAGATAATAGCATTTAAAGTATTCTGCATTATTCTATTTTTATTGATGCATGCCATTTTTAATTAATAAGATATTTAAATCAAATTTTATGGATAAATTAACGAACTCAGACTTATTTTATAATAAGTCCATTAATCAGAGTAGATAAAGGGTTGTTTATTTGGAAAAAATCCGACTCAAGTTTCCTTACTCCCCTCTCTTTGAATAAGTATAAATACTTGTTCCAGTAATTCAAAAAAGTGAAATAAGCAAAGACATTATTTATGAAATATGTCAAATATTATTACAAATAGAATTATACATAATGCTTTATGGAAACCTCTCGCTTACCATCAAGGAAATAAAACGATTTAAATAATAATAAGGGTCATTGAGCGAAGTGAGACAGAGATATTGATCGCCTCATGTGACATGTATATTAATAAAAACAGAAATATTCGCAATGATAGAAAAAATAAATTAATTTTAATAAATTAATTAAGAGGCCGCCAATTTGAGCTTCCGCTACTATTGATAATCAATATCAAAAATGGTATCCCATACAAAATTAATAATGCTGTAATACTTGTGTACCAAGTTTTGTGTTTCTACTTTGACATACATTCACATTGTTTAAACAATTTGTCGCGCAAAAAATAAAAGCAAAGATTTTTCTTTTAGTAAATTTATTATTACTGCGAATTGGCAATTTAGAAACATTTATTGTGTTAAAACACAGGTATTATTTTTAACGAACTAATGTTTTCGTATGTACAATTACTAAAAACATATTAAATTAATTTTAATGTATAAAAATATTTTTTGGAATTTTATTTCAGTAATTAAAGTTATTTTAAAACATTGCATAAAAATTTTTTGAAAATGACCCATATTCGTGGCTAGCATTTGCATCAAGACACAGATTCTGAGTATCAAATTTGAGTAAGTTGTACAGATTATATTGTAGACATAGATCAATCAATCTAATAATTAAATTCTAGGCTATGGGAAATATTTAGAATATTTCAGCTTTTCGGAAATCCGTTCTAGCAACACGACCTTGCTGAATAGAAATAATTTTTTTTTCAAAATGACCAATTGCACTTCTACGTTTAGTAAGATTTTAAGATATCATTAAACATTTTTTTAAAAATTTTTTTTTTTCAAATCAAAATTATTGACAGTGAGGATATAATTTCGTGTCAACATTTTTATTGTCTTTGTATTAGAATAAAATAAATTTATGAATAATCATTGATAATGCAAAATAGTATAATTTTAAGCTCGAAATGAGAAAATAGGAAGTATATATATATACTTATATACACATATAGTGGCACTTTTTTTTTTCCTTTTGGAGCTAGCACGCATTGTTATTCAAATTTCTATAAATAGTTTCCCTAACCGACAGTTGATACAATTGTAACAATCAATCCAGAACTGAGAAGCCATAACCGAAAAGTGCATATTTATGTGTGAAAGCAAACATGAGCAGCAATAAAAGTATACATGAGATCATCTAGTCAAATAGAAAGAAGAAGAATTTTAAGCATCATTAAACTTTTTTTTTCTTCTTTTTTTTTAGTTTTTTAAAAATGAAATTGACAAAATCTTGACAGTGAGGTTATAATTTTGGGGTAAAATTGTTTCTACATTTATATTGTGTTTGTATTAGAACTAAATTAATTGAAGAACAAACATTGATAATGAAAAATAGTATAATTTAAAATACAAAGGAATAAGATATAAACAAGAGCATTTTATTTATTTAAAAATTTGATTGGGGATAAAATTTTATAAAGCCTATTACATGAATTTTTTTATTTGGCACTAGAACTTATTCCTCAAAATTTTATGCAATGAACAACCGATGCTATTGTGATATTTCGGAATTAAAAGAAATTGTATTTTTTAGATTTCCAAACACGAAAATTTAAATTTGTATGTTGGAAAGCAGATAAGAGTAACATTATATGTCTTCATTAATTAAAGTCACTAGTGGCTGTAACTATATAATTTTTTATATTATTCAAAACAAAGAATCTATTATTTATTGGAAATGTGATGAAAGCAAAAATTTTTGCGAAAAATAATTGCAATTATTTTGAAATTACAGAGCAAGCAAATTAGGAGACATTTCTCGGAAGAATAAGCTGTCTGTTCTCAAATGAATGAAATTATATAACTTCAAAAACTGTATAATATTAAAAATGCAATAATTAAATAAAAAAAATAATCAATTTACTTAGACTAAGAACAAAAAGACTTTGTATAAATTATGAAGCATGAAACTTCTTAGTAAAAATTTCAATATTGTAAATTACATAGATATGTTACAATTTTGCCTCATATATATATATATATATATATATATATATATATATATATATATATATATATATATATATATATATATATATATATATATATATATATATATATATTGAAATTTTTGCTAAGAAGTTTTTATAATGAATAATAAATTACAGTACGTTTTGTTAACAACCAGTATAATTAGTCAATAACCAAATTACATTATAACAACTCTTTTAAATTGTATTTATCATGAGAGAAAAAAAGAAACTTACTTTTTACGCCACTCTTTGAATTTCTCTCCTCTATTCACTTTCCTCTTAGCAGATAATCTAAGTGCTCTTCCTACTTGATTTTTTCTGTATCTTGCACTCATAATTAACAGTTTATTAAAACATATTATATACGATACGAGCTAAATGTATGCTCTTTGAGACGATATTCGGTGAAAAAAAAAACAATTTTTTTTAACATTGGAACCCATCTCGCGGAAGACTTTCACTGCATTTTTGGATATGATCTTCAGTCGTTTACTGTAACTGTTCTTTCTAGTATGATACTTAGCTACATTCGTTAGTCAATGCCTAACTGAAAGACAAAAACCGCAGTGAACAACATCAATAGCATTCTGGAATGTCCTTCAAGAAGAGCGAGGGGTTCAAAAAATGTTTTGTGTAAGTAGTAAAGTATTGTTGACAAGTATTCAGTAAAACTTCTTTGTTACCGACAACACTGAAAGGGTAAATGCGGTAATTTTAGAAAACTGGATAACAGACAAACCGCATTTCAGCAAAAGATCGTATCTACAATGAAACTTGTCAAAATAAAATAAAGGAAACAGGGTAACAAATTTCATCTGCACATAGAGTTTCACCTGCATTATTAGATATGGTTTTAGGTTGCTTGCCGAAACAGCATTTTCTGGTATTGCACTAGGCTACATTTATTAATCAATGCCAAGTTGAAAGCCTAAAGGCCCTTTCAACAAGCACTTCGCATTCTGGCTTTGTCTATGTGAAAAGTGAGAGGCTTAAAAAATGTTTTGTGTGAACGGTTTCTGTCATATATTCCGCAAATGTCTTTGCAAGTAGTAACAATGATCCAGGTGCATGATATGAAAGGGTAAATGTTGCATTTCACACTGACGTAAAGAGGCATCCAAGAAGATGATGTATATTTTGGAACTTGCCAAAACTTATTGGTTTTCTCTGTTCATGTCTAAAAAGAAAAGAAACAGGGAAAACCGATTCTCTCTTGTTTCTTGTTATGCTTTCTTCATGCACATTAATGGATTTTTTTTTTTTTTTTTGTGTGTGTGCTTTGTGCCCTTGCCATACCAGATATTTTCCGATGAGGTTCATTAAATAAACGTATTAATGATGACAGATAATTATAGTATAAATATCTAACGTAACCCACACGTATTATTCATTTCAACAAAATAACTAATTTTAAACACGCCTTTAAATGTGTATTACTCCATTTGTAAAAAAAAGTTGAAGTTATATACTTTTAAAAGTATGAGATAGTTTGAAACATATAAAAAAATTTAAATACCTGCGAAAAAAGAATTTGAGCTTACTTTAAACGAATTGCTAATTTTCTACCTGCTCACTGTATCTGGGTTTTACTTATTTTTACAGAATAGCGATCCTGATTCATTAACTGTGAATAATTCAGACCGAAAACATAATAAAAGGAGAAAATTATACTAAAATAAAGAACTGAAATACAATTTTAGACAAAAATAAATATAGCATACATGCATTACAGAAAATTAAATTACAACAAAAGTAAAAATATAACGGAAAAATTTATTTATGTCTGGTCGCACCGTGAAAATAACCTTTTTTACAATTAAACTAAAGCATAACAGCTGTGAAAGTTTGCAACTATAAGAATAACATGTTAAACCTATTATTGCTTCTACTAAAATAACGTTTTTTGGAAAATACATATGATGCTAAAAAATAAGAAAAACATGCAAATATGCAGTTAAAATATGAACTATAAATCAGTAAACACTGTGAACGCAACATTTCTTTAGAATACCATAATACTAAAAAATAATTAGAATTTGCAAATGTGGAATACTACAAGGATCATAAAATTTATTGATACAGTCAAGAAGTATCTTTTAGAATAAACACATAATGCTAAATAGTGGCAGAGATTTGAAAATGGGAAAATAAAACGGGAATAAAACAAATTATACAGGGGAAAAAATTTCCTTTTCAAAAATATACATGACTCTGCACAGTAATAAAAATTAGATTTGAAAATACTACAATAAAATATGTTCATTTAACTTTGTTAGCACTGTAAAGAAAATGAAACGTATTTTCAGAAAAACTCATTATTATTGAACAGTTAGGAAAATTTACGAAATGGGAAAATATAATATTCATATTTAAAACTAGCAATCTATATTTACGATCATAAAAACCTGAGTAACATTATATGATGCTCAGAAATAGTTAGCATTTGCTAGTGAAGAAATTAAAATATAAATCGCATATCGGTTATTATATCGGATAATTTAAAGAAATTGCCAATTAATAATTTTAGAAAATTAACTTTTATTTAAGAAAAAAATAAATAAAACAGAAGAGAGAGAGAGAAGGAAATATGAATTGCCTGTTATGCACATAATTTCAGCCAAGGATTTGCCCGAAATGGATTTGCACACGGTAAAAATTGTATAAATTAACGAAGAAGTTTTTTAGTAAATTTATTCACAATAACATACAATTAACTTAATGTTTTTATATAGAATTTAATTACTTTATTTGGGTAACCATTGTTTTTTTTTATCAAATTTTGTCTATTTGTTTTTTGGATAACTAAACATTACTAAATAATCTTTTAATTCTACACATTTGATTAAAAATGGTATTAAAATAGATATTTTTAAGAACATTAGAATTCCAAATAATTTATTTGCCTTAAAATAAAAATAATTTCTTTTATAAAATAGACCAACAAAGCAGATATTTTCTCCTTTTATAATACCCAAATCCAAAAAATTAAAGTTATCATTATGATTACGAAGCGAGGTTAATTCCTAGGGGTAAATATTATTAAATAAAAGAGTATATTCATGAAAATTGAAGATAATTAAATCATCAATAAATCTAAAAACAAATTTAATATTAAGAGTACAATTTCTTTTTTTTAGTGCAAACAAAAAATTAGCTAAGAGAGATGAAACGTTAGGTCCTTCCGGTATTCCATCAACTAGGAAAAAAAAAATATCTTTTCCATTTTAAAGATAATTATTGAAAAGACAAAAATTAATTGGAATTTCCCAATAATCAAAATCGCAATTAAAGATTTTTTCAAAACATAGTAATAATTCAAAAGAACATCTTTTAGTTTAGAAAGGGGAATGCTATTGAAAAGATCTTGGAAATCATAAGTGGCAATAGAATTAATTTTATTATGTTTAATAAATTCTAAAATCGGTGGATTATTAGTGATAATACAAGAAAAATCCTCTTTAATAATATTGTTGATAATTTTATTTAAGTAGTTAAAGAAAAAGGTGCCAAGTTTAATTAGGAAAGTATTAGACCCACATGTGACTGTTCTGAAATTTATTGTAATTTTATGAAATTTAGGACTGATATTTAAGTAAAGAAATTTCATATTGCTAGTTTCAATTTTTAACCTCTTATATAAAGCTAAAAAAAATTTAATGACAATATTATAATTTAAATTACGAAGTTTAAAATTTTTACTATTTTTTAACTCCGTATTTAAAAGTGCTACATAAATTTTTTTACAGAAGATTGCATAATTATTGTTAGCTTAATTGATATATATAATTAACTAATTAAATATATTTATCCTACAATGTTTTGAAAAGTTGTTATTGCCAAAATTAAGAAGAAAAAATAATAATAAATAACATAAGAAAATTCGAAAGAAAGTCTTCCATCCTAACTTATTTTAAAGAAAGAGAATGAAATAAAAACTGTTTTCAACCACAACAGAAGACCCCAAGGCTATTTAACCCCTCAACTATTCAAAGAAAGTAAAGAGGCTTTTCTCCTAACCCCCCAAAAGATCTCCCCACTAGAACTTTTACTCGTATTGGTAAATGAAGGGAGGACAGATGGGAGGCGTGGTTTAGGCTCTTTTCCCAATTTTTTTAAGAATTTTTTCATCTTTCTTTCCTAATAACACATTTCATAATTGAAGAAAATAATTACTAGTTATTTCTTCTGGTAGCTTGAAATGTATAGTTCGAGTAAGTGAACTAAAAAATAAGGATTTACTAAATGAATTTTGATAAAAAACGGATTTCAAGAAGATGTCTCTATTACCGATATTTAAACTCCATTAATAATTTAAAATTTATGGTAAAACAAAAAGTGATTTCATAAGACCTTAGAGTAAACTATGAACTTTCAAATGCTGAAGGAATTTTTCCAAAATATCAAAATGCAAAAAAGTTATTAGCAAATGAAGCTCCCATAGAAAAAGCATTAGCAGCTGGCATTGAGAGGGTAGGTATTGCGTCCTCTTAAGTTCAAGGGCAATTGAAACTCTGTCCCTGCTGAGTTTCAATTTATTTTAACATTATTAGGGTTGTCACTCTACAGGGAGAATAGGGAAAACCTGGAAAATATAAGGAATTTAAAAATCACCTAAAATAACAGGAAAATGCCGGGGAATTTGAATTTTTTTCTTTAAAAACTGGGTTCATTTTCGTCTCATTTTCGTCTTTTAAAAAAGGGTGACCACTCAGAGCACAACCTATGGGATATTTAAGGATGATATTTTGGCTATACTAAACTATGTCATTTACTATAGTATTATTTAAGTATGCAATTAAAACTAGCAGTAGAATTTTTCCAGCAATTAAAACTAGTATAGTTAGTCCAATAAAGCTCACATGAGAGCACAATAATTCTTGTGTTTCCTCTTAATATATTGTTTATAATAAATATTTACATTGGATTTTTTTTCTTTTCTAGATTTGAGTGGCAACCCTGGTTGTCGATAAGCCGAAAACTCAAAAGATAGTTTTAAAATCTTTGCTAACTAAGCATTTAAAAAAAGTAGTCACTTCAATTGCAAATTCAGTTGCTCTCAAACTGTTTGAATCAAGAAAATATCAATGCATAATAAACTTAAAATGAAAAAGAGAATTCTAAAAATTATCAAACATCAACGGTCGACATGACAACGCATGCAATGACGGTATGTGCGCATTGTTTGCTCTCAGTAGCGTAGTTTTGGGAGGGTTTGGGGGACAAAACTCCCTCCAAAACTAAACATTACTTGACTAATAAACTATTGTATTGTAAGTAGGATGTATTATATAAAAAAGTTTTCATTTCATTTTTTGTAATTTAAATGTTTAGAATATATATACATACATACACACACAAAAGCACAAACACACAAAAACAAACAATCAAAATTATAAATACTTTTGTATTAATAACAACATTAAAACTCTTTTGTTTTCATTAATGTCTGGTAAAGAATAGGTGTAGAAATTCTATTTTGGGACTTCTAGGCTGAAAACATACCATTGAATTATAATTAGATTTATAGGAGGAGTTATTTTTAGAATCTTGTCCCTCTTTCACTTCCACATTTGGAAGCATTAAATGATTTTCCTTAGTGCGTAGAGTTGCAAGGTATATACGACTGGAACCTGTTTACATCAAAATCTGTAAGTATTTAATGCGGGAGCGATGATTTTCGCATGTCTCTTGCTGAATAACGTGTTCCATAAAACATCTGACGGAACCATCCGGATTTTTGTCCACACCCCCTCCCTTGTGTAGTGGGGATGTGAACTGTTATGACCACCAGTATACCTTTAAATAAACCTTTTTATAACATATTCTGGCTTATTACAGCATTATTCAGAGATGTGATTCTACCTCGGATTCGCAGATTTCCTCTTTTTTTCAGATTTTTCCCTCTAATTCCCGTGAAAAAAAATTTTTGAACAAGTTAAAATATTTTGTGAGGAATTTAATTTTCCGCGGAGCGAAGGTATTGAAGTCCTCATTCCTCCCTCTAAAGTTTCTCTAAAAATCATTTCCTTGGGATAAAACTGGTTGACCCTTATACAGGGATGAGATTTTTCACTTTTGCCTCTCGAATTTCAGCCTTTTTATCAAAAACTCCGATTCTCTAAAAGTTTTGTTCTTTTTTTAATAAATATCCTGCTTTTTTTTTTAAAATTCAGTCTTTGAAATAAAATAATTATATTTATTTACAATTTTCAATGATAAACAGAAAATTCAAACTACGTCCTAGCCCTTCCGTATTTTTACTTATTTTAGCTATTTTCTCTGCTTTTACACACAGAAAATAAGATCTTCCGCATTTTTATTCGTCGCCGGATAGCTCGTATTTTCGCAATTCAGACGTCGTGACCCTGTTGTCTGGTGTGAAAGCAAACGGGGGAAGAAAAAAACAAATAGACGTAGATTTGCGGTAAAAATATTTATTTGCTCATTCAATTAATCTTGTAAATTTTTATTTATTATGTTTAAACAAAAACAATACAAGCAAGCCTTTTAGAAATCCCAAGTCCAGACTCTGCAAATATCTCGATTCTTATTCACGCGATTTTAATATCAATCATCGATTTTCGTATTTACCTGATTTAAAAGTTGAACGTTGCGATTCTTATTTACTCTATATAAACATCGTACATATGATTCTTATTTACGAGATTTAAAAATCCAATATCGCGTTTTGGATTTATACATTTTTAAAATCGCGATTTTATTATCAAACATCGATTTTCGTATTTACCTGATTTAACAGTTGAACGTTGAGATTCTCATACAGGCGATTTAAATATCGTACATTGCGATTCTTATTCACGAGATTTAAAAATCCAATATCACGATTTGTATTTACGCTCTTTTAAAATCTTATGTAGCGATTCGTATTCACGCGAGCTTAAAATCCAATGTCGTGATTCGTTTTTGCAGTTGTAATATCAAACATCGATTTTTGTAACTATAAGTGCTTTAAAAATTAAACATTGTGATTTGTATTCACGCGATTTAAAAATTATACATCGTGATTCGTATTTACGTGATCTAAAAATAACGCATCATGATTTGTATTTTCGCATTTTTTAAAATTCGATATAGAGTTTAATATTCACGTGATTTAAAAGCCTCACATCGGGATTCATATTCATACAATTTTAAAATTAATCATCGGGATTTATAATAACGTGGTATACAAGTTTAAAAATCGCACTTTTTATGTCAGATTTTTGTGTGTGTATATATATATATATATATATATATATTCTTTCATTCTTGGATTTCCTCTTTTTTACTTTCTGACTACTCTCATCCCTGATTATTAAAGTTGAATACAACAATGATAACAGGGATGTAGCCCTGTTATTATATATATATATATATTATATATATATGTTACTGGCAAGTATGAAACGCTTGCATTGTATAGAATGCCGGATGTTTTTAGGCAAAGTATGAAATGTGAGAAATATTACATACTTTCCCTAGGCATTGTATAAAATGCCTAGGCATTTTATAAAATGCCAAATGCTATTTGGGCAAAGTATGAAATAAACATACTGATGAGGTTATTATGTAAATAATGTGCATGTTACTGTGACTGACCAAAATCGTTGGTTGTGGACTTTCTTTGGTGAATGTTGACAATCACATAGTCGCTTTGGTGAATGTCCGAAATATTTATTACATCCGATTTGATATTAATTTATTCGTGGATATAATTACATTTATTTGATATTTTAATACTTACTGACGATAGATTAGAAGAATCATCAGTGTTTGGAGTATCGGGCAAATGTATACCGGACAATGGCACCTGACCTTAAAAAACCATCAGTGTAGGGTATACTGAGCAATGGTACTTGACCCTAAAAAACATCAGTGTAGGGTATACCGGCAATGGCACTTGACCTTAAAAGAAACATCAGTGTAGGATATACTGAGTAATGGCTCTTAACTAGGTCTACTATGACTAGACCTTTGGTAAATGTCCGAAATATATACTAGGTCTAGTGCCACTGCCCGGTATACATTTGCCCAGTATATCCTTCGCTGATGTTTTTTTAAGGTCAAGTGCCATTGCTCGGTATACCCTACACTGATGTTTTTTTAGGGTCAAGTGCCATTGCTCGGTATACCCTACACTGATGTTTTTTTAAGGTTCAGTGCCACTGCCCGGTATACCCTACACTGATATTTTTTTAGGAACGAGTGCCATTGCCTGGTATATATTTGCCCGATACTCCAAACACTGATGTTTCTTCTAATCTATCGTCAGTAAGTGTTAAAATATCGAATAAATGTAATCTGTCATCAGTAAGTATTAAAATATCGAATAAATGTAATTACATCCACGAATAAATTAATATCAAATCAGATGACGTTTTGAATTTGTCATTTTTGAATGGCATTTTGACGAATCGGAGATGTATTTTATACTTTGCCAGTTTCTCATTTGGCATTCTATAGAATACCCTGGCAATGTGGGAAATATAAATCATTTCATACTTTGCCGGCTAATTTTAGGCATTCTATACAATGCCATATTTCATACTTTGCCGGTAACATATATATCAGAAGGAGGTAACCAATAACTCCCCTCTAACATACATTAAAACTACATCACTGTTTGCTCTTGGACTCAGAGTTACATTTTCGAAGTGTGCACATTAATTAGATGCAGTTTTTTTTCTTTACTAGCAATGGTATCAGCCATGGATGATTCAGTGGGAAAAATAGTCTCAACTCTGAATTCCCAAAATATGTTGGACAATAGTGTGATACTCTTCACTACAGACAATGGAGGTCCTGCAGCTGGATTCAATAACAATGCAGCCTCTAACTGGCCCCTGCGTGGAGTGAAAGCAACTCTATGGGAAGGGGGAGTAAGAGGAATTTCTTTTATATGGAGTTCACTGCTCAAGATCAGGAGAATATCTAAGGATTTAATGCACGTCACTGATTGGTTGCCCACACTTTATCGAGCTGCAGGTAGTGAGTTCATTCTTTATACATCATAATAAAAGTTCAGATTTCTTCTGTAAATTAACTTATTTCTCCTCTGAAAAATCTGCAAAAAAATGTTTTTGGAAGAAATGAGACAATAAATCAATGAATTAAGAGAACAGTTTAAATTTAAACAAATGAAACTTAACATACAGTACAAGAAAGTTGAAAAGTATTTTTTTTTCTTCATTTATTTCTTAAAAAAAAAAAGTCTTCTTATTATTTATATTAGTTCTGTAAAAATTTTAAAAAACCTTTAGAATCTCTATTGTATTAGTTGATTAGCATTTGAATTTATGTTATCCCAATTTTCTTACTTAAATAAATACACTTATTGATATCTAAATCAATTATGTGTGCTTATATTATTTTTGGCTCGCTTCTTATTCAGTTTTAAAAAGATACATACATTGTTATTGTGTTATACATTGTTAATAATTTCATGCAGATATAATTATTATTGTTTATGGGTTTAATTCTGATCACTAATATGACTGTTTTGTTTTAAAAATGTTACTTTAAAATTTTTCTAAACTGGCTAGCATTTTTTTATCAGTGTATTTTTTAAAAATTGGCCATATTTTGTTTTTGATATCAGACATAATAAAATAAAGATGTCATAAAAAAAATTAAATAGCTTGGAAATTAATGCTATTAATGTAACTAGAATTGTTTTAATATTTTTTTGTATTGTTATAATAATGTTTTGTATTGTTTAATATTTTGTATTTTGTCATTAAAAATTGTTTTTACTATTCCTTTCTTCTGGGTTGAACCAAATATTTTTTTCTGGGTCGTTTTAAATTTGGTTAAAAAAAGTTTAGTTTAAAATATCAAATACTAAACCAATCCTTTCTTGGTCAAGGTTTTTAATTTTGCTTAGTTGTAAAATTGAAACAATAACTTCTAATTCTCATTTTCAAGTCTCAATTATCTAAAAAAGTACTAAGCGATTTTATATACCGGGTTCGATTTAAAATGGAGGCTTAATTAACAATTCATAAACTAAAAATTTTCGAAATGTTAAACTTGGGGCTTTTCTCAAATGTTCTGAAGGGATTCACTATTCAGGTATATATATTCTTCCTGGATTAATATTTATTTTTCCTGAATTGTTGAATCAAAACTATTCTAACTTTCAAGTAATTCTCTGGTGGGAAAATAACATTATTAACTAATTTTGAATTTCGTGAAATTCGATATGGATGACCCTGGTCGGACAACAAAAAAAAAAAAAAAAAAGTTTAGTGGTCAAAAGAAATTGGGATGCTTTATTTTTTAATGGTGCTGTGACATATTTTTTATTAACATGCCTAAATTATAATGGTATTATGCACACTATTGTTTAATCATGCGTTGGCAGTAATTCTATTGACAGACATGAAAAATGGAAAGAAACCATTTTTATAACATGTGTTTTATTTCCTCATTTCCTAGATTTTTCTGTTGACACATAAATGTTTTTAAGATAGCTTAAAAACTTGTAGCGAGTTCTGCAGCAGCAATTCAAATGCGTTAAAATTCTGTTCGCCTTTTAAGAAAGCTAATTTTACCTAGAAATATTTCTATAAAATTTTTTTAGATTTATGGTTATGTAATGTTGTTTTTGGAGTTTAGATTACTAAATAAATTAACTATTGTACCTGAAATAAGTGGCAAAGTCTATTTCATTTTATAGTTGTTTTTGAAATATATCAACCTATTTGAATACCAAAATTATATTTTATATTATGCTGCAAGAAAGAGAGTCATATATATAATTTTTAAAAATATATTTTATTATATAAACAAATTTGACCCTATCTGAGTCTTAAAAATAATCCTTTGTTGCTTCAATTTTTGTTTGTCAGGATAGTTTAATGTCATGTTCTGAAATTGTTTTCCTGCTTTTTTTGGAACCTGAAAAGGCTTTTAGATTCATGATGAATTAAAAAAAAAAATCTAAATGTAGTTAGCATTAAGTTTGAACTAAAAAAATATGTAAAATAAAGGAGTGTTTTTCCCCCCATTCAACTGAGAATTAATTTGGATTTAAAGAGTTGCAAGAATCCTACAAGGCCAGTCAAATCATCTGTATAAGGGGTAGGCAACTAGCGGTTTGGGGGCAGCTGTGACAATTTTTTTTAATTATTTATTTATTTTGGCTTGCAAAGAGAGTCAGAAAAATTCATTTTGAACATTGGTGTTGCTGGGGAAATAGATGGGAAAACAGCACTCGCAACTAAAATGCCCTTTTTATTAATTTTGCAGTTTTTTATTAATTATATTTTTTACTAATTTTAAAATTTGTTTAATTTTAAGTTTTTATGTATTTTAATTTGTTAAAGGAAGTTTAATCTGTTACTGCTTCAAGCAAAATACCAAAGCTAACCATCATTATTCTGGTAGTACTTTATTTACTTCGCTTTAGAGCTGTACCAGCAACAGTCTTAGAAACATCATTGAAGATGATCTAAAGACATGCCATCACAATTTTGATCCTCTTCTGAAGGCAGGTCTTGTCAACCACTCACTCACTAGTGATACTTGGTGATCTGTTGCCTGTACAGTCTACAAAAGTAAAACATTGCTATAAAACAGTTATATAAAATTAGAACAGTTGTATTTTATTTATTTCCATAAGTTTTTATTGTACAATTTATACCTTTTCTGAAATGCAAAAATTGCTACTGAATCCAAAAATTTTAAAAGGTGCTGCTCATCACCCGCAACTCAGAAACTATCGCTCGTCTCTAATCTGCGAAACACGCTTAAAGTCATCGGAAAATCCCTTGACTTTTCAAGAGTAAAAAAGTCATAAGTTTTCCAAATTAATTTTATTTAATCATAATTCTTTATATTGATTACAGGTGGCGATGTGTCCCTTCTAGGTCCATTGGATGGATATGACATGTGGGATACACTGCGTGGTAATAAACCCTCACCCCGTTCTGAAGTTTTGTTGAACATAGATCCTATACACCAAAACTCTGCACTACGAGTTGGCCAATATAAAATTATCCAAGGTAAAATGTACGATGGCAACTGGAATGGATGGTATGGGCCATCTGGAAGAAAGAATGTATCTGAGGTCATCTGTGGTCCAAAACCAGCCAATGCATCCACTAATTGTCAACCTACTGTAAGACCCTGCTTATTTAATATTGAAGACGATCCCTGTGAATATTATAACCTGGCAGCTGTAAAACCTGAGGTAGCATGTTCTTAACAAATCTTCTAACTTATTATTTTTTTTTTTGATTGTTTGACTCTGACAGTGAAGGTTAAGTGCAGGGTATCTGCACTCCTGGAAAGTCATGAGAAATCATGGAAAGTCATGAATTTCGGTATTGAGCAAAATTTCTCATGAAATGTCATGTTTTTAACTACAGTCAATTTGTGATAACTTGAATCTGATAGGACTGACAAAAAACTTCAAGAGATTGGAAGTTCGACTTACTGTTAGTTCCGATTTTGGACTTTCAAAATATTGTGGGATTATTTAATTAATGCTTATTGATTACAAATCTTCTAAATGCTTACAATATTTTAGGAAAAACTGTAAAGTATAATATAATAACTTACTTTATTATTTGTACTACATTTTACGTTTTTTTGAAGTAATCCGTCACTTTACATTGAAGTAATCCCTTTTGAGTCTCTAGAAACAGTAAATCTTCAATTTTCTACTGGTGCACAAACATAGAATTATCAATTCCTTCTCGACTCTCTAGAAACTTTTGAAGAACTTCGAGAGATGCATGCGCTTCAAGTATGTTTGGGACTATTGTTTTTTAACCTTCTTCCTCAGCAGCACTTTCGTCATTTTCTTCTGTGATCTGCATAAATTCGTCATCGGGAATATCACCTCAAACAGCAATGTTTTCATCGAAGTTTATGAAATCGGATTTCTCAATTACTTCCTCATCTTGAAGCTCTTCTATCACAGGTTCACTCTGTGTTTCTTTAAAAAAACCACACTTCCGGAAACAGTTTCTTATTGTCATTTTCATCATTATTCCAATCACTGGAAAGTAGCCTCATGGCTTCAAGTACATCAACTTTGAAAGAATCTTACATAGTCTTCAAATACAACTGATGTCATCCAAGGCTTTTTGTTAGACTTGTAATCCGAAGGATATGTTTTTATATTCTTGAAACTTCGGGGATGTTTGTATTTTCCGATAACAAGTAAGGGCAATTTCTCTGTCCCAGACGCATTTCCTCCAACTAGGACAGTCAAACGTTCCTTGCTCATTTTACCCCCTGAGCGGTTTTCATCCTTAAACATCATAGTCTTATTTGGAAGACATTTAAAAAATAAACCCATTTCATCAATATTGAAAACATCATTTTCACTGTATCCTTGAAGTAAATTTGGTAACGTTTCATTTAACCACTGTTCACATACTTCAAGAGGGACAGCTTTAGCTTCTCCATGAAGAGTGCGAAGGACAATATTGTGTCTGCTCTTGAATTTTTCTAGCCACCCAGTACTAGCGTGAAAATTGTCTATTTTTAACAGTTTAGCAAAATCTATCGCTTTCTCACGTAGCAAAGCACCACTTATGGAAATGGCATTTTCTCGATTTCTGTACTGCTGAAGCCATTTCAGAAGAGCTGATTCCACCTGGGGAAAGGCACACATCTTCATTCTTTTAGACAGCGGATTCGTAGATTCATATCGTTTAAGGATATTTTCTCTTTCTTTTAATATCGTAGAAAGGGTATTCAGGAGAATTCCATACTTCAACGCTATATCTTTCTTCTTCATGTTTGGATTTCTATCTACATCATTAATAAGATTAATTTTATCTTCCAAGTTGAGAATTTTTAATTTTCGCTTCGACTTCTTTAGAGGTAAACACTTCTTCCACACAATCTCTAACTGCAAATCATAAGCATAAAGCTTGTTCAGACCAGAAAAAAGTTTACTCATTCCCCACAGGTGTTATCCCTTTATCTCACTCTGAAAACTTGTTCTGCCCAGAAAACAAATTTATCATTCCCGACATAATCCCTTTCTCTCACTCTGACTAAACTTGTCCTGACCAGATGAGTCTATTGTGTGTGTTGCAGAGGAAGGGGCAATATATCAGCTCCTAGGTTTTTTTTCTTGCTTTAAAAGATTCAGTAATCTTTTTTAAAAAAATGGAGTTAAAGGGAGTAAAATTTGAGTAATCAAGAATAATTAACAAGAAATAAAAGATAAAAGGGTCGGGACCTCATAAAAAAATCGAGTTATAGTAATATTCGAGTTATAGTGAATTAACTGTATTTTTTAAAAAATAAGGAAAAGTCATGGATTTAGGTCACCGAAAAATCTAATTTTTAAAATGGCATTTACCCCCTCCCGCTCCTCCCTCTAAATTTCATGGTGTTCCGAGTATCTAAATTTATAACAAAATCCCCACTCACAGTCATATTTTATTAAAATATAAAATGTTTTTATCATGCTCTTTAAAAATTATGGTGTTCTTTCAAAAAATGAAAGAAAAAGCATCATTTCTTGTGGGAATTAAATTTTAAACTTCCCTGATTTTTGAATTTTCTTATTTATTTATTATTTTATGTTTATTTTATCAATTTAAAATTCTAGCTGGAGCAAAGCAATCATTGGCGAACTTTTTTTCCCCCCGAATGCGAGCATAAAAATCATGAGCATTTTTTTCTTTACCAATGATAAAGGAAAGTATCTTTAGAGTATAATTCCGCAGAAAAAAAAATCTTTAAAATTCTGCGAAAAAGAAAACCAAAATTTTTAACTTCCCAAAAGAAAAATCCTCTTGCTCTAATCTTCTGCAAGTACTCAATTGCGTTCTGCGACAATGTCGCCATATTGCCTGCGATTTTGTCATGGGGCTTTGAGAGTGGCCAGCAATGATATCCAGTGGTTAAAGGCTGATGCTGCATGCTTGAGCGGATGAAGGAGAATTATTAAATTTATTGTTGTGTTTTTAAATAGTAACTTCGGTAAGTCATGAAAAATTCTTGGAATTAGTCATGAAAAGTCATGGATTTGAAAATCTGAAATTTAGCAAATACCCTGAATTTTTTTTTTTAATTGTTTGACTTGGACAAGATTAAGTAAACAGTCTTTGATTACTTTCATATAAAAGTATCAAGCAGTAATATTACTACTCGCTCTGCAATGTCCCAAATATCAGCCTTTAACATAGTGCCAACTCAACTGGATTTTGCCAGTTTCTCCTGGTTTTTATACATTTTTGAAAATTCCCTAAAACTGAGTAAGCTTCCACAAGAAATCCCTATTGAAATAGAATTTTTGTGCAGATTATTGCTTGCTTGAATATTTAAATAAATGTCACTAATACATAATAAAGCGGGCCTCATTTACAAAATTCAGTTAACTATCTTTGATTCAAATTCCTATTACTATTCAAAATTATGAAAAAACTCAATACATAACATTTCAAGATCATTTAATATTAAATCAAAACTGAAAAATATTGCAGTTTTTTTTTCTATTTTGATAACTATGAAAATCCCTTATGTGTAAAATATTTAGTATATTTTGCAACAATTATCATTAAATTTATGTTATTTCATAAAATCTGCTGTATTTTTCCCTATCTTGTTGTCAGTTATGCTTCAAAAAATTAAAATTTGGGTGATTTGGGAAGGCAACATGTTGAATCATCCCACAAACCATGTCTTTGTAAAAGGCACCTTTGTATGTTCATGAAAAAAATGTGCTGTATATTTGCAAAATTAATGGTGATGTATAATAAATAGCAATAAAAATATAATAAACAGCGATTGAGCCACAGTGGCTTGGGGGATAGAAGGCTCCCCCCCCCCCTTTCAACGATGCGACTCAGGTTCGAATCCCAGGGATGGCAACGAATTCCGCACTGACCACTGTGCTGATGTGAAATATCATCAGTGGTAAACGAATCATGGGTTTGAGTCCCGTTGCTGCCAGGCTATCCATGGGAGGTTTTTGTAGTTTCTGCAAATGCGGGTTAGTTCCATTGAAAAGTCCTCCACAAAAACAAATTTCTCCCCTGGAGTTTCCTTTTCTTCTGGATTGGATTCAAATTGAAAAGGCTACGGAGTTGTACATTAGTATTCGTAAACTCAAAAATTGGGTTGGTTGTTCTACGACGATAAAATAAAATAAAAAATAAATAAGGATTAAAAAATTGCCTGCCAGTTGCCACCTGACTTTTAGTTTTTTCGACAAATATATATGCCCAATTGTTTTTTATTATTATTTTAATAGATATAGAATTATTATACATATTTTATTATATTCTGAAATTTACTTTACTTTGCGCTTGTTTCTTAAAAGTTAGAAAGTCATTTAGAAATTAACCTTATTAATATTTACCATACTTTGAAAAATGCTTCTAAAGAAATGCCTTAACATCCACAACTTTTTTTAAACCTTAAAAATTTTAAACCTTGGAAGTTGCATGTTTTTAGGAAGTTCATCTATAAAAAGATGACAACAAATATATTCTTCAAATCAGGAGGACAGTTTATTGGTGGCCATCTCATGATACCATAATGAATCACGAATTTTTATGAGAAAAAGCTTTTTTTTTTTTTTTA
Source organism: Parasteatoda tepidariorum (assembly GCF_982258835.1). Lineage (NCBI taxonomy): Eukaryota > Metazoa > Arthropoda > Arachnida > Araneae > Theridiidae > Parasteatoda > Parasteatoda tepidariorum. The sequence goes on along the minus strand of NC_141756.1, from coordinate 116,320,080 downwards.
AGTGTTTACATTTTCTAAAGTTACGCACGCTTTCTGTACTTAACTAAGAACTCATCTAAAAAAAATATGTATATTTCTCTATCCTCTATTAACGCTTCATCTTTCAAACTGTGGCCACTTTGTTTTGAAAATATTTTAAAATTATTTTTGACATACATCACTAAGTATATGGACGTCTGTTCTCATTCCTTTCTTTATGTGTTGCTATTTGTGCTTTATTTTGTATTTTTCTAGCATTTTTTGCTTGATATGTTTTATTTTTTAATCTGTTTCTTTTTTTTATTTGGTGCTCCTTTTGGTGTGTTGATATAATTTGCTTTGTCTATATTAATACAATATAAAAAACACTTTTTTGTGGTTATAATCATGTAAACTAGGGACAACATGACATTTGTTTGTTGTTTTTCTTCTGATTTTTTTTTTCAATTTTATATAAATTTTCATTATATTATTAAAAGTATAAAAAAAAGCAAGGAAGGAAATAAAAAAAAAACATTTTAGAAAACGAAGAAAAAATGAACCAAATCAACCGCTTGATTATATCTGGAAAAATAGTTCTTTCTAATATTGTATTAATTTAGCCAAAGCAAAATATAACAATACAATTGTGTGAAGAGCACCAAAGAAAAGAATTTGATTTGTAATTTTACAGTTTTCCGGACAGACGAATTAAGCGTGATTCTTCATGTTAGTTTGAAAGCCACTTAAAAATGTATCTCATTACCTTCTATTTACACTTTCGTTCCATACTTTGTAGACTGGCAAATAAGATATACTACTAAGATATTTATATAATTTGTTGGAATCTGTTCTGCCTTCACGATTAATATATTCTTGTACGTTCCTATTTATATTTTTTGTATTTTTCTTGAATTTTTGTGATTTCTTCATGATAAAACTTTTTTTAGGAATTAGATAATTTTCTTTTTGATGCCCTTCATACTATTCCTATTTTCGTTTTTAAAAGCCCTTACAGGTGCTTTTTTCCATGGGTGTTTTTAAAAAGTGCTTAACTTTCCCTTATCCGAAATATGATTTTTTTTTAACCATGTTGATTTTTATTACAAATTATGCAAAAACACATTGTCCTATTCTACGTTTTCACAATTAATACAACCCCAATTTATTCCGGCGTACCTCCGGTATGTAGTGTATGAAAACACCATTTTTTACATGTTTTATGAAATACTTGCGGGTCCTCACTTGCGTATACCAAGCTGTATTCAGTGGTAAGTATTTTTGCAAGAGATTCACAATTTCAGACTTCATTTTCCACCCTCTGTAATAGAATCGAAAAATCTCTCGAATTTTTGCTGATTACGGGGACCCACTAAACATTGTAAATTTTTTTTTCTCTATTAGCGATAGAAAATTTAATTTCTCTTGTTAATTTCATCATTTGTGACGCGCCATCTTTTTCGTCACTGTAAATAAAACCGGATAAAACCATCAATTGTCAAAACTTGCCAACCCTGTCTAATTATGATATTTTTCAAAGTGTTTACAAATATTCTTTGAGTACTTATTTTTTGTTGAAAAATTTGGCCCTGGCTAAGAAAATCCCAAACATTCCCTGCACTCTGTGTGTTTTTAAACAAGTTAAAATTTTTAAATTTTCCCTTTCGTTAGAGAAAATCTTGCTACCCATTCCCTTTCAGAATCCTTAAATAAGACCTGGAAAAGCCCAGTTTAGCATATCTTTATGACTATAAGACTCTGTGAATCATGGAAACTGTTAACGTAAAGTGCGAACATAATGTGTATATTTATTTTAAAAAGTCCTATTTTCTTATAAGTGATAGCCATTGAATGACAGTTTGTAATATATTATCTTCTTTTAGATTCTGACTGCTCTATTGAAAAGATTATCAGAGTATAACTCAACTGCTGTACCACCTGGTAATAAACCGATGGATCCAATGAGTAATCCAAAATACCATAGTTACCAGTGGACCCATTGGATGGATTGAAGGATCACTATAGAATTTTATTCTTAGTTATTGTATAAATTGCTCTCCCTTGTAAATAATATTTTTTCTATTAAAAAGTGTCTCTCTATTTAACATAATGGTCTAAAACCCTTTCCAGCACATTCTTATCATACAGGAAAATCACATAAAATATTTCAAAGAGGTTAATTTAAAAGGGCCAAGAAAATTACCAGAACTTAATCTCATAATAAATCTTAGCTAGTAAAGACACACAAAAATGAATTGCAAGACGTTAAATGTTCTTATTAGTTTATTGATTAAAACATGCTATAGGGATGATCAAAAGCAGTAAAAGCCTTGTCAAATCTAAAATAAAGCGAATAAAACTAGTTTTAACATCGAAGAAAGGGTATATTTAAATGTTAATACAGAAGGAAGGAAAAAAAAACTTCTTTCTTATATATTAACTGTTGTTTTGTGTTTGAACTCAAATAATAAACTCACTAATGCAACTATTTATAATTAGTATTTAACTAAACCTTAAATGCCAATAAAGACCCAACCTGAATAGCTTTGTTAAACTTAAGTACTTAATTTAGTTAAAGGCTGCAATAGAAAAAATATTTTAAGATTACTTTAATTGAATTTTTTTCTTTTAATTTTTTTTATTTTTTATTACTGAGTTCACAAAGAAAGAAAAAAGCATTTTCTTTATTCAAGAAATCATTTTTTAAATGCTTATTAGCAATGCTCTTAATGCTTATTAGCAATATATAATCGATAATTATGATTATAACACTCCTGTGTATTAGGAACAAGATAGCTCAACTGCTATACCAGTGCATGGGTCATCAAACTTTTTTGATCATCGACCCCTGTATAATTTTTCGAAATCTTCATCGACCCCCATAAAAGTAATTTTCTGTTAATTAAAATAAAACTAGTAGATACTGTGTTTGCACATTTATTTTATGATTTTAAACATTTATTAAAGTAATAGTACATTGTGTAACAATAGTTTTATGAAAAATATATTAATGTTGAAATTTAAATACCTTAATATTTATTAAATAATAAGTAATTATAAGTAAGTAGAAATAATAAGTAAAGTCACTACAGATTTATTGCTTCTTAATCAATGAGATGGGTGTGTCTGGTATTTTTTTTGCAAGGTTCGCTATATTGGGTTCAAAATTGGTCAATTTTAATCTTAAATCCCCTCAAAACTCCACATTTAATTTATTTCCGTACTTAGTTAAGATTGAATTTACGTGACTGAAACCATATAGGAACTTGGAAATGCTAGCATAAATGGCTGAGCTATTTCGTAAAGTTTCACATATTTTTGCATAATATTTATATTTGTCCAAAATTTGCTTATTGTTAAATTTTTAAAAAGCGTCTTTGCTTCAAGATCCGATAATAATTCAGCAAGCTCATCTTGCAATTTTGTCTCGGGCTGTACTAATCCATATTATTAATGCTTACCTTCTTTTTTACATGTATTGATAATTAAAAATTATTGATATCTAAACTAAACGAATGGTTTTATCAAAACAATAACTAATTATCAAAAACTGTAAAAGTTTTAATAATGACACTGCAAATATTCAACACTGTGTTCGATCCCCGGCCAGACACCGGATTTTCGGGATACAGAAAATCCTCAGCAGCCATGTCGTATGATTATGCGACATGTAAAAGATCCCTGGAGTGCCTTATTGGCTCTTGGCATTTCCGGCAAAATTAAATTCCTAGTGCACTTTAGCATCCAAATAGTCTCAGTGCTACCATCTAGTGTGGCAGAAACTAGACTTTCAAATTAACATGACCAACGGTATCTCACCCATTGTGGTGGTCCTGAAAGAGTGGATACCACCTCCTGAGAACGCACTGGGTCTGCTCATCGGCAAGATCAATTATGCAGCTCATTGGAATTTTAATAAAAATATTCAACACTGTTCACAGTTTGCAAAGATAGCTGGAGCTGCATATGATATTTGCGTTTTTAACATCAATACTCGTCACATGTGACATTTGGACAAGCGCACATAGGCATATGACTTATAATCCAGCTTGCTTCACCCAAATAAATATATGTTTATTAATTTTTGTTTTATAAAGAAACTGATATTAAGTCAATTACAAAAAAAATTCACTAATTTTACATAAAACAGTTCTTAATTCGCAAACCACACAAATTACGTATGTGTGATTTGCGTATTAAGAGCTGTTTTTTCTTCGACCCCCGCTTTTGCTGAATAGACCCCTGGAGGTCTATATAGACCACTTTGGCGACCTCTGCTCCAGTGTATTAGGAACAAGGGTGTAGTGGAGTCAGATTGCGACGTTCTTAGAATATTGGTCAAAAAGGAGTATATAAATTAGAGATCGTTAACATATTTTTAACAGGGTGCATAGCCAAATTATTCAACAAAAAATGAGCACTTCAAAAAACTATCACAATTAGGCAAGGTTGGAAAGTTTTTAACAATTTACGGTTTTATCTGGTTTTAACCGTCATGTAGAAAGAGAAAAAAAACTTTTGGCATTGTTTTCTACAATTGTCAAAATTTTTTAATCATGTAAATCGAATGGCGTTCTCCTACGCTCCGGACTAACGATGTGCCGAAATAGATTGGGGTTGAAATAATTGTGAGAACGCTGAATAGAACAATGTAGACAGTGTCTTTCTGCATAATTCGTAGCGAAAATCAACATCACTGAAATGTAATGAAAAAAGCACCTTTAAAAAAAGGTACGCACCCTGTTTTAAGCTATCAAACTCTTAACAGAATTTTCCCTGTGATGATGGCACTAAAAACAATATACAGTAGAAGTCCATTAGTCCTGCATCGCTCCGGAAAATTGTAGAAACTTCGGTTTTCTCCAAAAGTGTGTCTTTAAAGCAAATAAAAACGTTCGAGAGCTATTCGGAAGTTTTCGGGATCATCCTTCTATTGGACAATTACAAAGCCCACCCGCCAGTAGATGAGTCAGTTTCTGGAAATATTGTTGCTACTCTGCTCCCACCTGACGTAACATTTTTGATTCAACCCATGGACCAAGGGGTTATTCAAAATTTTAAATGCTTTTATAGAAGGTCTTGTATTCAAGGCCTGTTAAATGCCGACTGTGACGTGACTGATTTTCAAAAAAAGTTTACAGTAAAAGATGCGGTCTATGCTATTGCACTGTCTTGGAACCAAGTAAAAAATACAACACTCCAAAAATGCTGGAGAAAACTTTGGCCAGCTGCAAACCCTGCATCTGACCTAACTCTACAGACTGATGAGTAAAGCCCGGATTTTGATGAACCAAAAAGTGCGAAAAATGCAAAAATTGCGCTGGAAAGGCCTTATGACATGACTTTAAAGTAAAAATATTGAACTAAAACAATGTTTTACTCTTTAAAATTATTATGAGTCATTTCAAAAAATATATCCAAATGACTCATAATAATTTTAAAGTTATTATGAGTGATAACTCACTAATAAATCCAATAAAGTTTGAAAAATATGTTTACATCCTAAAATAACAACAAAAAAAAGGAAAATATATCGACTCCAAAACATTTTCATTTTGTATAAAAACTTTAATGAATATAACAACTTCCAACTCATAATATTGCTAAATATCAGAATTACTTGGGATTATTAAATTTTCTTTGATATTTTGAAATGTAAACGAGCGTTTCTTGTCTGAAAGTAAATTTTTATACCTGGAAAAGCTTCTTTCAACGTCTACTGATTTTATTGGTGCGTACTTGAAAAAGACGGTCTCACTTACTGACAATTATTCTTCAATTTGAAAAGATGTTGCTTTACCTGTTAATATCCTAGAGATTTTCTTCATTGTTTGGAAGCCAGTGTAATAATAAAAAATTATAATAAAAATTGGAAAAAAATTACAAAATACGCCAAAAAATTTAAAGAAAAATGCCCTACAGGACAAAGAATGTCCAAAAATGCAAAAGTCATCAAAATCCGGGCCTTACTGATGAGGAAGAAAACCATCAAGACCCTCTGACCAAAGTTTTGGATGTCGTTAGAAGTGCTGACAATCCTTTGAAAAACCTGCCTGAAGATGAGGTAGGGGAGTGGCTTCTAATCGCCGAGAATGAGCCTGTTGAACAAGAACTAACCGATGAGGACATTATCAACATTGTAGTAAACCCTCAGCCTACTCAAAATCTTGAAGAAAGTGACTCAGATGCCGAAACGGAAGAAAAAATCAGCTGAAGCTAGTACTAGCTACAGTGCTTCAGAAATTATCACCGAGCCGGATTATCGGACCCTACTGTATATGAATCTTAAACGTGTCTTAGATTGAAGCTACCCTCCCTAAAATGCGCCATTCTTGTTTCCGTAGCACCAGACGGCCTTAAGACTTTGTGTCCGGAGGAGTTCTTAACTTAGACAAACTATAATGGCCTTCCCGCTATATTCTATTATTAGACCATAATCCTTGAACTTTACTTGGGGATCATTCACTAATTGCGTATTTTCACGTGGTTCCCCAGAGCAGTAGAGCATCGCAAAGCTTCATCCCCTCAAAATTTCCCTTTCATTCATTAAATTTTCTGTACTCTTAAGTTGTTTTATGAGAACAAGATTTTAAAATAGTATGAAGAAAGGGGTTTATAATATTTTAAATGCAGCAAAAAATTTTATTATAGTTTTGTAAAAATATTCAGATTCGGTGTAAAAGTGGGTATAACAGATGGTAAAATAATTTCAATCAAGAAAATTAGTAAATAATTTAAATTAGTAAAACTAAGAAAACTCATAGAAAAAATTCCATCTTTTCTTTAAAAATCCCCGATTTTTATCCAAATTTCTCTGATTTTTCCAGTATAGAAAAATTCCCTGATAATTCCTGGTTTTCAAGGTGGGTGGCCACACTGTTTAATCTACTTTCAGGGTTAATCTTGCAAATGAATCATTCAGCACTGCATCCTTTGGCTTCGAGTACCGAAATATAATTTTTTTGAAGTATTTATATAAACTGAAAATCTTAGTAACTCATTCAGGCCAAAACAATCCCCCCCCCCTCAAGATACTTTTTATAAGATTTCGTTGATAACCCTACCGATATTTTCTCTTGAAATAAACAAAAGCCAATGGTTTGATGGATCTAGATCATTGAGAGATCGAGTGTTTGGAATATTTCATTTTATATAGTTATATTTTATATGTTAGTGTACATTTCATTTTTAGTCTTGAAGTGAAAATTTTTTGAACTCAATCGTTCGAAATCCGTTTAGAATAGATAATTAAATGTAAAGAATAATTTTGAACAATTATATCATTTAATAATGGTCAAAAAAATTTTAGTGAGAATATAAATTTTTACATTTCAAACTACGAAATCAGCTGAATAGCCTGAGAGAAAAGGAACTAAGAATAAGGTTTTTTTTTCTCTAAATTATATTATTCAAAACAAACTGGGTGACTTAAAATTACATCATTCAAAATGGTATGAAAAAAATGTCTACCAATATTAAATAAGCAATTACTAGAAATTTTCTTTTACATTACTTTGCATAAACGAATTTATGATTATACCAAAAATTTGAATCACTTAAAAACTTCAAGGTATTCAAAAAGTGACCTTAACTTTCAACTGCTCCTCCAGATTAAACTATTGGGGCATTTTTCAGATTGCAGCTACTAAACACAAAATTTGGAAATTTTACTATTGAAGAGTCGTAGCATTTCTTAGTGGCCACTTTTTAAATATTTCAAACATATATATACATAAAAACTTGACATTAATAATGTAGGGTATTTAGTTTAAAACACTGATCAAAATATGGTTAATATTAGGAAGTTCATTTCTAAAATGAAGAAAATAATTAAGTTTTCAGATTTAATAAATACTGAATTATTATGAGAACTTAATAAAGAAACACAAGCTTGTGCATTTTCAATGGAAAAGTGAGGATTGGATGGCCATTAGTCACCCTATGCTGTAAGTGGCTACCCACTCATTTAAAAGGCAAAGAATCTGGAATAAAACTCCTCCAGGGAAAAATAGGAGGTATGTTTATACAGAGAAAGTATATTACACTGTCACATGAACAAATTAATTAGCATATTAGAGGTCAACCCTTTGAACCACTTAGTTTGATACTCAGTTAGCGAGAATCCAATCATTAGAACTAACATTATTCAGGTTTAGTTTTGCGAAGTGAAATGCCAAAAACAATCCTGTTCTGTGAGAAAGCACTGTAAAATATCATAACCCTACAGCAATCTGAAACGTTTCAGAATAAATTCAACAATAAAGAATGCCAAAAAATACATTTTTCGAACAGAAAGGGAATTTAACGAACACATTTTTCTCGTCGTATTCTGAAAAAAAAAAAAAAAAAGAGAATGCAATAGACAACATCTACCGATCACTTTGACACTTTATTTTTTCACCTACAAGAAATTTTTTACAAGTCGTTCAGAAATTTTTTTTATTTCATTTATTTATTTTTTCATAAAAATGGACAGCTAAAGATTTGCAGAGGATTTTTTTTGTTTTTTTCACACGCCATGTGAATTGTATAGTCGAGATAAACACAACGTAACTCCAACTCAATTATTGTGCTCGACTACAAATCTACACTTGTGCACAGGTACGACGCTATGCTTCTACAGAGATTTACTCCACAGCGGGTCCCAGCTAAAATGGTATAAACAAAAACACTCGAATCAAATATAAATTCTGTTGAAAAAGAAATTCTGAAACCGTTCTGTTCATCGACTTGCTTTCAGAAACTGTGCAAGGCTTGGCTTAGTAATGAATTAACTGTGGAAGAAGTTTTTCCTCTCAGAGTAAATGACAATGTTCCAATCACTGTGAATCCCACCATATGATAAAAGGATGGATGTTAATATGCACAGCTGCTTACTCTACAAATGTGGCTAAATAGTATAATATATATATGTAAGTATGATTAGGCAATTTTTGTTGAAAAAGTATCTCAGAGAGCTTGGCAAGGATTGCCTTTATACAACAGCGCCAATTCAATAAATACACATTTATGAAGAAAATAATCAAAAATCTGCTTTGTGTTACCAACTTAATACAGTACATTATATTAAAAAACCAGTACTCAAACCTTCAATGCTCGCTTTAACGTCGATGAAATATCACCAAATATATTAGACAGTTTTTGCTCTGAACCGTTAAACATTTTACCGAGTTTAAGTCCTGATTGCCACACAATAGCAAAATACATTTTGACAACACTTGATATTTTTTTGTAGGCAGCTCAAGTTCATTGAAATGTGAAAACAACATGAGCAGAATTGATTTCACATTCCATATCACATAGATTTATAGGAAGGCATTGTACTATGATTCAAACCAAAGAAAAAAATCAAGGATGTTGCTTACTAAGTATCGCTTAAAATGATTATAATCATATTTAGCAGCAAAGTTTGCTGAAGTCAATAATTTGTTACGCATTGAAGATTTGACATACAGGGGGGGGGGGGGTGATAATAGAGGCCTGAATTTATTTTGATACAAGACAGCTTTTAAAATCGATTATTAGCCTTGAGATGCATATACATTTCGCAGACATAAGTACATAAGCTACATACTTTTGATGTTGAGTGCTGAAGCACAAAGAATATACTGGTCGCTTAGCACAAAGTTCTACATAAATAGGATAAAAAGATAAATATATCAAATATTCTATTAAAACATAACTAACATTCTTTCATATTCTTGAAGCTTTAGATATTACAAGTATGAAGGAAAAAAAATTACACTGACAATTATGTAAAAGAAAAAAAAATGAAACACCCACAATGATTATAAGCAGATAAAACAGGCACAAGGAGAAAGTTTCACTATACCTTAAATTGATGCCATAAAAATCTTTTTTTTTTTTTTTTTCCTTTCTCTTATCAGGTTACAAAGTTATAATACTAAAAATTTTTCCATCGACAATAGGCATACAAGACAAACTTATGAATAAAGCAGTGACATTTCTCTTTCATTTATTTTACAAGTAGCAATGAAAGAAATACCAAAAACTTATTAATGTTAAAATATGAAAAACAAAATATCTGATTAAAAAGAATATATCCTAAGAAGTACTATTCAAAAGAAAATTCTAAAATAAACTTTTTAGGAAAAGAAAAACAAGTAAGCCATACATTTGAAAATATTTAACAACTAAACAAACCTAAAAAAAGGTAAGAAGAAACAAATGATTCTTTTTCCTCGAAACCATAAGTTTCATTTATTGTTTTTTTTTCTTCTCAATATATGTTGAAGCTCCAAGTGCCTCAGACGTCAGGTGTTAACTGAATGGCTACATATATAAATTCATTTAAATTTTCTTGATTTTTTCACCCACAACAAGAGGATTGTTTTTGCGGATTTCTTGAGCACCAAGCTGTTTGTAATCGAATTGACAATTATGTTCGTTAGAGTATCTGTGAATACTACAGAAGAGACCTTCACATCGACAGGGGAATCCTGTAGGGGGAAAAAATAGTAACAATTTAACAAATGTTTCACTCATTACTGATAAACACTTAACATAGCTGCCAACACGGAAAGGACAGTACACTTTGCAACATAATATAAATTTCTTGATAACTATTGCCTTATATACTAAATATTTAGAGACTTTTATCCCTGTCAAAACACAAAAACTTTATTTCATTAACAACTATAAATGGTCTGTAATATTTTCCATTTATGATTGAAATTAAATGAACTCAAATTTAAAATGTTTTTTTTTTTTTTAATCATGCTAACTCATAATTTTGAATAGATAGTAATTTACTATAGATAAGTTAAAAAGATTGTGATTAATTTGAAAAGGGAGAACTGAACAAAAATAAACTGAAAATTTCAGAAAAAAAGAATTCCAGAAAAGAAGAAAAGAAAAAATTTCAGAATTTCAAACTAAAAATTGGCAAAATCCAGTAGTCTATTGGTGAACCCAACAGAGTTGGCAGCTATGTTGCAATGTTTAGAAAAAATTCCTATTTTATAATGCTAAAAACCCCTTATTCGCTCATTGAGGATACTTGACATATTTGCAAATACAGTAGCATGCACACAAATTTTCCAGATAGTAGAAACAAGAAATTTCACCCAATTCTTTCGTAATATTTAATACTAAAATTTTAAGCACATCATAAATTTATCAAGAAAAGTAAATTAAAAAAAATAGTATACAGCCCTAGCTGAAATCCACACACAATTAACAATATTAATAAAATTACTACCTCATAACAGAGAGAATTTTAAAGAATTGAAAATAGTAATTTCAAATTAACACAATGATAAAGGGGATCTAGCAGCCACCACAGTGAAGTGAAGTACCACACATTATAGAATTACTCAAGCCTTTCGCAAGTAAGAAATAAGTTAGCAAAATAGAACTATAACTATTTCAGTAAAGCAATGCAACATAGTTATTATACAGGGTAATTCAAAATAAATATAGCTGTTACAAATGGCTATAACTATTTAATAAAAAATAAATAATCGATGAAATTTACATAGAATGTAAAAAGAACTTCAAAATTTTGTATACATGCGTCACAGATTTCCTAAGTGATTTCCCTCGGTTACATGGACAACATCTAGGCGGCAGTTCATTTCACGACACATGTTCTGAAGCATTTGTGACAGTCACCGACGCAAAGCGCATTACAAAGCGTTCAGTTGTTTTGGGCATGGGAAGTACATATCTGGGTCTTTGGTCTTTACATCACTGGTTTTTGATTGTTTGCTCATGATTATTCTTTTCTGCACTGTGATAACACAATGAAAATTGTTAAACTCCAACAGGGTGCGTAGCCAAATTAGTCAACAAAAAAGCACCTTTTAAGCACTCAAAAAATATTTTTAAGTACTTTAAAAAAATATCATAATTAGACAGGGTGGTTGGAAAGTTTTTGACAGTTGTCAAAAATCATGAAATTTTGATCATGTAAAACCAATGGCGTTTTCATATGCTACAGACTGACTATACGCCGAAATAGATTGAATTGAATTATGAAAACGTCAAATAGAACAAAGTGAACTGTGTCTTTTTGCATAATTTGAAGCGAAAATCAACAAAGGAAAAATCTCATTTCGAAAAAGGAAAAATTAAGCACTTTTTAAAAAGACACCATGAAAAAAGCACCTTCAAGGGCTTTTAAAAACGAAAATCTAAGCACCTTTTAAAAAATGCTACGCACCCTGTCTCACATGCAGAACGCTTTCCGCACAAGGCTCGCCATTTTCCCTAATGCACTTGTGCACGCACAGATTTTACAAGGTTAGAGCTGAAAGATAAAAAATAGGGCGGAAACAAAGAAAGCTTTTTTAGTTGGCAACTACACATATGCTAATCAATTGTCTGTAACTGATGGGTTCTTGATTCTGAAATTGAAGGCTCTTTGATTCTTCATTTTCTATCCAAGAATCCATTTTGGGTTCCCCATTCTTTCGTATATTGTTGCTATTTTAGACTAATAATGAAAGAGGAAGATGATTATCAAGTTTCACAATAGCTTAAAGTCTATTTTCTAATAGATATGGGGGGGGGGGCACACAGACTGTCGATAGACAATTGTTTTGTTTAAGCTACCTCACAACTAAACTAATTCACCTGAAAGAATTGGACAGACCCCTGACTGAACTAGACAGTTTGTGAAAGGTCCTGTTATTGTGAAAAAATTACTCGTAATTTGTGAATATTAAATAAACGTCAAGTCACATTCTTTCAACCAGGGCCCAGCTTTTGCGAATTTGTGAAAATAGGGTCCTGTTATTGCAAAAACTTTTTCAAGGAGTTTTTAAATTGTAACTGTAAAATTATAATAAAAATTTAAATTTTAAAAAATAAATAGCAATTTCTGATACTAAATTAGAGATGCAACATACAAATATTTGGCATTTAGCATATACTGCTGAACGTAGAATATTAATTTCGGACAGATAATGGAAGAAGCGTATACCGAAGACAAAACTTAATTCGTTTACATGTCCTTCTCCCCCCGGGAAGGGTTTATTCGATTAAAAAAAATAATGAAGATAAACAAATTTGTGAAGGGTCCGATTAAAAGATAAATTATTTTGCACAGGGTCCATTTTTATGAAAAGATATTATGTGAAGAGTCCATTAACGGACCCAAATCTCCTCTGACCCATGTAAGTTGTTAACACTGTTAAGAAAAATTATTTTTAGGAGTCAAGGACATTTATGAAAATAATGTACATTCAAAAGAAAATTATAGCAAGAGAACACCAGTAAATAGAGGCAAAATATGTGAGTTTCCTATAATTGAAAATGAGTAATCAAAGATATGGTAACAGACACCCTTAGGATATGATTCTAACCAATATATCCAAAGCAGACACTAATGACATTATTTAAAAGAAATGTACAATACAGGGCAAGGAGCACATTAAAATTTTTTTTTTTTTTAAAAAAGGTAATTAGTTTATCAAAAAAGGTGACAATTGGTAGTTTTTTTTTCTTCCTTTACATATTCGCTAAATGCATTATTGTAAATTGACTGCAATTCAAGTATTAGTAGAAGTGCAAATTGATCTTGACAAGCAGTCACTTTATTATTTCACTTTGTCAGGCTACCAAATAAAGCTAGAAGTTTATGGAGAGAGTGGAAAAAATGATTTGTTAGATATCCCCGACTGAACTATCCTAGTTCAAACAATATGGTTCTAACATTTTTTTAATAGAAATTTTACAATATTTATCTTCCTTCTTTTTTTTAACAATAAGAATTAGTCTTACCTAAAACAAAAAAAATTATGGCTATAAAATAAAAACTGGATCAAATAATAAAAAAAATCATTATACACTCCTGGTTTTTGCTTCTTTTAAAGACTATTTTATTCATTTCTGTAGCCTTTTCTCCAGATTTCATATTCTCGACACCCTTGAATTAGCTTCATTCATTTAAAATAATTCTTATTTTTTTTCCACAGCTGGCAAGGTTTAAGACAGAAAGGATTAATCTACAGTTTACACTGTCCGGTAGCATGACACTGTCCCACAGCAATGCAGAATAATAATGGTGAACGAGCTCAGCTCGTCAGCTTGCACTGGAGCAAATTTCACAACGCGAGTGCTCGTTACTAGCCACTACGGTCTAAATCTTGCTCCCGAGCGGAACTCATTTGAGCGCATTATGAAGCACGATTCAATTGCGAGCCGAACTCGCTCATAACCGTCAAAGGGTTAATGAAGTAAAGTTTTTCTTACTAAAAATCACCAAAAAGGTGAAAACCTTCAAAAAAAGGAGACAAAAGGTGACTAACTCCTCACCCTGACAATAGTTCCTCAAATTTATCATTAACAATGTAATCAATCAAATTCACAATAAAATCCATTACATATAATCTGATTTTGCTTACAAGTTAAATCCAAATCTTAAACCAACAACCATCCGAATAACTTGCTGCTGGGGTGTTGTAATTACTTTCATTTTACTTAAAGATAGGAGAAAGAAAATAGATTACTGTAATTTACACCATTTAAAGTTTACACAACAATTCATATTATAATCTCCTTTCACATAAGCTATTCATAGTTTTATTAAATTGGAGACCCACTTGGAACATATTTTTATGCACACACACATAAGCATGTTTTTAAATTTTATTTTTCAGTATATATATATCTGTTTCACTACAAATATCGTTTAAATCATTTGACATCTTTGCTTCAGCCATCTGTTTTCTGAATGCCTTTTCCTTTTTTCAATAGTTAATCCTAATTAGAGTTCACACTGTTACCATTTGTTCTAACGAAGTTAATAAAACAACAAAAAAGACCAATAAAAAGGTCAATAACTTATTTTAATAAGCAGGGCTAACGCTAAGCATCCATCACCTCACCAAACGCGATAAAATCGTACATTTGGTGAAAAAAACTATGCTTTGGCTAATGTTTTTTTACCGAAAAAAAAGAAACATTCCCCTCAATCCCAGCAACAACAAAAAATTCTTTTAGCAAACCTAGTAGTTTTTATCCAATTAAGGTAAAAAGTTGTAGCAAGATGCATATTAATTATCATCTAACTATTTATGCTTCTCGTGACAATAACCTGGCAATAATATATGCAATAACAATGTTACTTCAGGTTTATCCTTATATTACACTTGTTTACTGATCTAATAAGTTATCAAAAATCAATCCTAACCTATTCCTCAAAGACCAACATATTTTACCTCCTCTCTTTCATTCATAGCTTGTTCTTTACTCCCCCTCCCCTAACTCCATAATACCTCTTCATTTGAATTTGCATTCTTATAGAATAATTCAATTTAAAATAAATTTGTCTTTTGATTTAAAGTTTTAGAAGGTAAAAAATCAATCTTAAAAATTGTTTAAATTTCACATTGGCTATGAATTTTAAAACTTGGCTAATACTTCAGCTAATTTAGTGGACAATAATTTGAAGTCCATAACACGGGCCCTGAATAAGTAAATTAAAACATAGCTTTAACTATTT
This sequence comes from Parasteatoda tepidariorum, assembly GCF_982258835.1. NCBI lineage: Eukaryota > Metazoa > Arthropoda > Arachnida > Araneae > Theridiidae > Parasteatoda > Parasteatoda tepidariorum. The sequence continues at coordinate 116,304,653 of NC_141756.1, read as the reverse complement.
TGTAGGCACAAGCATAAGATACTCATAGAATTTAGATTTTTGAGACATTTATAAAACAGGAGATTTCTAAACATCTAACTAGTGAAACAAAACATAGTTTTTAATCAAGGATCAAAAGGTTTTTTTTTAAAAAAAAATCTGCATACTTCTATAATAGTAATGTTTTAAACAGAGCGATTTTATGTATAAGTTTATGATTCAGAATATAAAAAATGCGTGCTCCAATTGGGCAAATTAAACAGGGAAATTTATTTACTTTCACTTAAATCTGACACTAAATTGAGAAAAACATTAACATATTAAAGAACATGATCTAAAAGAATGAAATAAGAAAAGAAAAACCTATTGAATTTCAGTTAAAATCTAACTTATCAACAAAAGAATGTTGCTTATAAGAAAAATATCAAAGTACCAGAAATTGAAACATTAATTTTACCACAAATGCGATTCCGAATGAAGGTGGGGTGAAGGGTTTCCTTACCAGTTAGGCCTACTTTCTTTTTGCATATGTGGCATCTATTTTTCTTTTTCTTCTGATCTTTTTCCATATCATCCTGTTGAGAAGAGTTACCATCACCTTTATCTGAGGAAGCAGGACTTGCTGGTGAGGCTTCATCGAGAAGGGACTGTTTTGACGCCTTTAAATAAATTTATATCTTAATATAAAATGCAACCAGTCAGTTGTTGTTAAAAATTGTTTAAAAAACTCTCCATAAATCAAACATTCTTACATTAACTTACAAATGAGTATTAATATTGCACAACAGGTTTTAATAAAATGAAAAAACTTTTTGCAAACAATTGATTAACTCTAGTAACTAGTTTCAACCCTTTTGTTGCCACATTATTTTTAAAATTTGTATGAAAATTAAGGATTTTTTAAAAAAATGTTTTAGTTTATATAATACCCTATATATTAATTCATACCAGAGATTTAAAAAAAAAAAAAAAAAAACATCAAAAAAAGCTGAAAATAGAAACCTAAAACTGTTGCGGGAACACATTTTTTAAAGAACTTAAAAAATTCATCAAATTGAGCAAGAAAATAGTATTCGCGATCGCAATGCTCGAGTATGCCGTCTAGCGGGAGCCTGTAAATATCAGACATTAATTTATCACGTTTTCATTTAGTTCCATCAAAGTCATTGACAGAATCAGACGCCATTTTTTAGCAGCAAATAAGAAACAAAATTTCCCTAAGGAAAAGGCCGAAGAACTTGAAAAAAAAGCTCCAGAATATTAGTAAATCTTTCAGGAACAGAACACGCCAAACATTTGAAGAAAAATTCCTCAATAATTTTTTATTTCTATTATCAACAAACTTGCAACTGATGACTTCCGATTTCGGATACTGTTACAGATGTGTGTATTAAGGTAAAATGCATTTCTTCTGTCTTCAATTCATTACGAATTAAAGTGAAGTCAACATTGCTTTCGTCATTCCAGTGAATAAATATGAATTCAGAACATACAGAATTGTAATAGTTATAGCATATTCTTCTTCGTTATAGAATAGTATATATTTCTGTATCCATATAATTCGGAAAACAATAAAAAATTATCCAAGTTACTTGAAATAGTGCCATTTGTGCTGATTCTTAATTAATTTTAATCGTTTTCTTGGTAAGTTTTTTTTAGTTTTGAAAGAATAAGTTCAACTAGAATTCAGCTATTCTGTTTTTAGCTACATATTCAAATTCATATCAATTATAAAATTTTGCTGTGTAGTATGTTATCTAAAAGTAATGAAGGGATAAACTATGTATCTATTATTTGAGAATAAAGTTTTCAAACAAGGAACTTATCATTTTGGAATTCTCTGGGAATTATAAATCAGGTAAGTGCAATGATTTTTACAATAAAAAATTTGCTTGTAAATATTTTTTTTTCATTTGATGACGGTTCTCTACAGAATGGTTTTTTACGCCTGATTAAGAACTATAAGAATAATAAAAAAAGAAACAATATGAAAGTTTTTATTTCAATGTAAAGAATTCTTAAAATAGTTTTTTTTATCCTAAGAATTCTTTATTTTCCGTTTTTTAATTTATAATTTTTTGATAAAAATTGTTCTCAAAATACTTTTTTTGAAAAATTAAATGGTATAACATTATGTGTTTATGTATACTTCTTGTATATTCCAATGTTTGAAGTAATATGATTCAGAAAAGTATGGAATAAAAATTTGGTACTTACGTATTAACGCCACCGCCGCTACAGATTTGGCGGTTTTTAAGTGCCGCCAATCTACACTTAAAATTTTTGCGACAATTCATAAAATAAAACACCTTATTTAAAATCAAAATAGTCAATCGGATTTCGGTGGAAAATGAGCCGATGTAGAGTTTAGCATAGATTCAAAACAATCATATCGCCATATGAACTCTGATAAATAAGATTCCAAATGAAATAACATTTCCAAAACGTACGTTTACCAAGATAAAGTTTCATGTTGTGGGAATTGGTACATTTTCGTTTTTTCGGAAAATATTTCCCTCCTGAAAAAATAAAATTGCATCTTGTTTTGTTTTTGGCAAATCCCAAAGACGAATTTTCGTAGCACTAAAAATGGCGACAAAAAAGAATTGTTTTTTGTTTCGTCAGCATTCTTTATTTTACGTTTCTTAGTTTCTAAATAATGATTTTTATTGAAACTTGAAATTTTTTGATAAAAATTGTTGTCAAAAAACGTTGTTTACAAAATTAAATTTCATAAAATTATGAGGCTTATGTATACTTTTTGTTCATTTTAATTTTTGAAGTAATATGATTCTTAAAACTATAGAATGTACAGTTTAAATGGGCCTTTCATGTTATATCATTAAATTTAGTAATACTATTTCTCGGGCATTAGGTTTTAACTCTTATAAGAATATAAATATTTTTTTCTGTTAATGTACAAATATTTTTGCGATGTGTTGTGGATATTCCTTCTCTAATAAAAAGAGATACCATTTTGTTTTCGGTTGTGCAAGAAAGAATATCAAGCATTTTTCTTTTTTAAAATTAATAAGCCACATTAAAGAAGGAACGTTGCAATGCTACACGCTACATTAACGACGTCTATAACGACATTAACGACGTAACATATAGAAATCGCAGGTATGCGTCTCATACAACAACGCCGCCTATAGCTCGTTGCGATCGCGAATATAGTATAAAGTCTAAAAATATTTCCAAAATAATTGGCTAGCTTAAGCATGAATAAAAGTGAAAATATTAAAAAAAATAACCGGCTAGCAAAAACATGAATAAAATAAAATAAACACATAAAGAGATAAATAAAAAAAATAAAAGCAGACGAGAAAATTAGAAGACTTTTTGTAGAACAGAGCTGTTGTTTTTTTAGAGATTAGTTATGTTTTGGAACTTGAGTTTTCATATAACCCATTATGGGTTTTCCTAGTTTGTTTTATAATATTTTAACTATCCCGTTACAGGTACTTCATATTTGTTACTGTTTGTGTTGTTTGCGAATAAAAGTTTTTCTTATAAGAAACAGAACTGTTATTTATTTAGCTGGATATGTTATAGTAGGAAGCATTCATCCACAGAATGATATAATTGGTGTAATTTGTAAATTATACAGCTCTCAATGTGCGGTATTTGAATCGCGTGAACCGCTATATTTAATTTCAAAGACGAATTAAGTCACATGAACCATAATATTGGATTTTAAATTGAATACGAAGCGCAATATTTGATATAAAGTTCTGAAGATACAAAACACAAAGTGCAATCTTAAATCGAGTAAATGTGAATTGCAGTGGATGACTTTAAATCATGTCAATATGAAGAGATGAGTGATCATATGAATGTAATTTTAAATCGGGTTAACAGATGCTACGGAGTTCTTGAAGAAATATTTTTCTTTTGAAAAGTGAAAAAAAAGTTTTGTTTTCAACAGGAATTTACACGTAAAATTTGAATCATGCATTTAGACAATCCTTTTTTGACATTTGATAATATTGGATTTTAAATTGAATACGAAGCGCAATATTTGATATAAAGTTCTGAAGATACAAAACACAAAGTGCAATCTTAAATCGAGTAAATGCGAATTGCAGTGGATGAATTTAAATCATGTCAATATGAAGAGATGAGTGATCATATGAATGTAATTTTAAATCGGGTTAACAGATGCTATGGAGTTCTTGAATAAATATTTTTCTTTTGAAAAGTAAAAAAAAAGTTTTGTTTTCAACAGAAATTTACACGTATAATTTGAATCATGCATTTAGATAATCCTTTTTTTGACGCAATTAATTTACGTCGATAATATCGTAAATCAATGTAATGTTTCGATCGAATTTTCGGAAGTTATTAATATTGATTTTCATGAGGATTTTAATATCCTGATACATTTCAGACAATATGGTAAAATTCGAATCTTGCATTTGAGTATTTACTTTTTAAGGCAATGATTCTATCCACTTTTTGGCAGGTATTGCTATTAATTTCCTCAGTTTTTTAATCTGATATCTTTTATATGATATTATTTATTACAACGACTTATTTTCAAAATGAAACACGCATGAGTAAACCCTTTTTGAGGAGTTCGATTCGTGTGGTTTCGTCGATCTTTTTCTCAACAGCGGATTTCATGATTTAAAAATAAAAAAAAAATTTCTATTGTGATGATTATGTACAAAAAGCAAAGAAAGAAATAATAAGTGTGCAAAATACGAGAATATACCATCCATAATATAAAAATAAATTATTACAAGTTAAATTTTAAAAAATAATAGCTTTTTTTTCATAAACACAGTGCTTTTGTTACTTTAAATTAGTAACATATATGTTTGTGATCATTTAAAGTATCTTGCAGAAAGATATTGGTGCTAGAGAGTTTTGTCGCAGATAGCTCGAAAATATTCTGCCACAGGGGTAACAAGGGCCTTTTTTGATACATAAAATATAGTACAAAACATTTATACTTGTTTTTAGAGGTGGAAATAAAAAAAATTTTTTTTTTTAATTGTTACAAGAAAAACTTTACTTAGAAAAAAAAAAAAAACATAGGTCTAGTTAGTATCTTAAATCTGCAAATTTCTTTTTCCAAACTTTTATTAAATTTTAATTAAATTCCCTAATTTTTTCAGATTCTTAAATTTTCCTGTTCAGCGGCCAACCTGAATATAAAAAAAGTAATCAATACTAAATGCAATCTTTAATCACCAAAGAAATTACAAAAAAAACTAATGTAATTTACATAGCCTAATTTTACATCCTGTAGTATTAACACCCCCCCCCAAATCCTTTCATCCTCATTTGAAAACTAAAGGATTTGCTTAGCAATTAAGCATAATTTTAATTGCAAGCTTTGCAATTCTCAAAGATCTCCTCTGAACATTAAATCATTTTGAAAAGTTTTAAGTGCAATTTAAAAAACAATTTTAAATACACTAAAAGAACATCACTATTGTTTTTAAGGAAATCACCTCAGGTTTGCTCTGGTCTTGACTAGGTGGGGTGACAACAACAGCGGGTACTGTGGGAGATGCAGTGGATAAATCATCATCTTTCGGTAAAATACTTTTATCCTCACATTCAGAGATGGCTGAAATATTTAATAAAAAAACATTAACTATGACATATATGAGAAATAAACACTCACTTATAATAGAATGAGTAAACAAAGCCTAAATTTGTTTATATAAATTTCATTGCGATCTTTCTAAATTTCTTACATTACAATCTTTCAAGAAGCTTTCGTGAATCATAAAGGAAGTCCCCTTAAATTCTGACCTGGGGACTTACTATGACAACAATACAGCTTAATAATAATAAGAAAGAAAAAAAATTAAAACAAAGAAATTTACACATTTTTCAAATTTACGCTCCAAATTACAGAATAATAAATTGACATAGTTTTAAAACAGCCTGAGTGACTAATTCACAGGGTTCTCTCTTTTTTATCAAATCAAAAATGAAGGACTTTTTTTCTTTTGAAAAATTATGAACCCTAATAATAGCTTATCATTAAATATATATATTCCCACAGTGACAATGCCTATTAATTACCTTTTGTGAAAAAAAAAATATTATAATGCAAGCACTGATTATTCTGGTGGGTTCACTCGTAAAAACTCACTTCTACAAGGTGAATTCTTTTCAACATTTATCGTACTAAATCAATAGGTTTTGCTACAAAAGCAAAATAACTGTAAATTTTTGTCCTTGGAGCAAGAACTCTAAACAATTGAAGAAACTGATTAAACATTCAGGGGTCTGTCTAGGTTTTTCTGAAAGGTACCTATTTTGTGAAAATTTAGACATTATTTGTGAAAAATTAAAAATTATATTAAAAAATCAATACAAAAACATGATAAAAATATAGATTTATCGTTTCTTAAGGGATACAAAAATAAAATTTTAAGAAAAAGTATTTTGTGAAACTACCGTTTTTCCTAAAGTTGAATTCGTGAAACTACCGTGTTACCTAAAATTGAATTTGTGAAGGTACCGCGAAACGGTAGTAAATTCGGCCTGGACGGACCCCTGACATTAGTCTAACAGAAAGAAAATAAATAAACGCAGCACGTTAAGGTAGTAGACTGACACAACCCAAATGCAAATTGGTACAATATAAATTTGCAAAACATGATAGCTTTACATATCTGTGCCCTGAAGTTAATATTAACGATGTCATGTCTGCAATTCAGAAGCGAATCAATGCTGCCAGCAGATGCTTTTTGAGATTAAAATATCTAAAATCAAACTTAATTAAAAAGACTAAGCTATTAATTAATTTATAAATGCCTAATAACTATTAATTTCTAAATACCCAATCAGTCGTATACTGAAACTCATCAGTAACTTGGGCAACGACACAAAAAGAAAAAAAACGCTCTATGTCTTTGAGCAGTGGATACTAGGAACTATTTTTTTGGAGGAATACAAGTTGATGGCTAATAGCACAGATGCTCAAATTTAGAACTTCATCATGTTTTCATAAAAAATCCAAAGAATTAAAGAGGCTGCTCATGCTATAAGAATGACAAATGCAGAAAATATTCTTGGCCAAGCCCTCTGGTCAACTAGTTCTTTATTTAGGGCTTTACTTAGTTCCCATAATCATGTGCGCTACCAGTAGAACTGAGTTTCTCAAACTCTGCAGATTTTGAAGGTCGATGCGAGTCTTATGTACCTTATGCCTACTTATGTACCTTAGAGCTGCCCATCTCCCACAAAAATAGGCATGATCTCTTCTGTAAGCTGTACTCCTCTTGTCCACACCTTATTTATATTATTTTCAGAATGCTCCACTGTCCTCACGTGGTCTCACTCTAAACAAAAGGTAGAATATATTAATGAAAGGACGTAATGCTTCCTTCCCTTGTCTGTAACACCTCATTTGCCCCTTCATGTCTCTCAAAACTCTCTACCCTTGATTCATGGTCTCATTCTAGGTAATAAAAGAATGACTTCTAGTTATAAACTTTTTTTGTAAGACTGAAACATTTTTCTTACCAACTATTGTAATACTTCAAATTAAGGATTTTAAGAAACCTGGAACCAAAATAAAGTACTCTTCAGGGTCCTTATTTTCCAAAATAAATATTAAGTAGTTTATAACGACTTTTAAGGACCATGGGAACCCTGACAAGGACTCAGAATAACCCAGCTTGTTGAGTAAAACATAAATAGGAAAAATTTGGAAACTTTAAAATAATTGGCATAGCATAGACCACAGTTATAAAAATATTAGCTATATGGACAGTTAAGGTGCACTACATAATGCTGAATAAAATTTTTTAACCTTTTCATAACTTATATGATTGTAACAAAAGTGCTTAAAGTAAAAATTATCCAAATTGTGCTTATTGTTCTTTACTTAATTTAGATACTGGTACAAACTTGTTCACCAAATTTAAACAGAGTAATATCATAATCTTTACAGGACAGGTAACTCACTAGATATTGTAGCAGTTGATGCACTGGGGCTATTGCGACCAGCTCCACTCAATTGTGATGGAGCAGGATTTGCGTTTTTTCTTTTCAAAGCATCTTTATAACATTTTGAACACAATCCATCAGTCTTGGGGCTACCATAAAACCCACAACCAGATCTACATAGAGAAGGACTCTGGGACATTTGATTTGTATCACGCTCCATTTGAAGATCTATAAAAATGTAGATAAAAATTAAAGTACATAGTATATGTCTCCTTACTTTTGACAATGTAAACATTAAATTAACAGGCTATAAAAAGGCTACTTAAATAGGGTTAGCAAAAAACATAATTTTTTAAAAATTGCCCACTGTAATACAGGGGTGATTGTGAGTCCAACTGAAAAAATCCAGAAAATTTCTTACGTAAAATCATTAATGACGCATTTCAAAAAATTAATGCCTTTATAAATTTAAATCATTGATATTTTCAGAACATTAAATTCTAAATAAATTATATACAGCATAATTTAAATGAATAATTACGTATAAGTTTACTTTTATCTTCAATCACATTTATTATTCTACCAGAAAAAAATATTTACAAATGAAAGATACGGAGTATAAATTCTAGTTCTAATATTTTTAAATAAAATATATAATTTTTATACACAAATGTGACTGATGATTTCTTGAAATTTCTGGAGCGTGGTTAGGGAAAAATCCGAAATTTTCCGGAGCACAATCAATCATAGTAATACAAGAGGGAGAACACTGCTGCGTTATTCTTATAGAATTTATATTGTAACCCCTTGACTTGACGATTCTCGCTTTTCCCGAAGCGAAAGAAATAACTCATTAAAAAAGCTCTTTAAAAAATACTGTGTAATAACAAAACACTGATAAAAAGAAAAGTTATAAAAAATAGCATATGGAATTTTTTTTTTCCCTCAATTCAGAAATGATACTGAAAAATCACTCTTTTCTAGGTTACCTGTCTCACTGTTAAGGAAAAAAAGGGACAAAAATAAGTCTTTAAGAAAAAACAAAGTTTCTTATTATGTTTCGCTATGATAACAGAAAAAGGTCAGAAACGAAACAAATTACAATAGGTCCTCAATGCTTGGAGAAAAAAAAGTGTTGTAAAAAAGATCAAAATATAATTTTAAAAAATCATACATATTAAACTTATGGTTCAGTTTAAAGTAATCAATTCAATTTTATTCAATAAGTTTCAATTTTTAAAAGTTTCACTTTTCTATAGGTCCTACAGAACATAAATTAACAAGTTTTAGAACTTACAAAATATTTGTCAAAACTATTTCTAATAATGTGCTGTAAAAATAAAAATTTACATTATTCTTTAATAAATGTATTCAAATCCCCCCCCCCAAAAAATTGACTTTGCCGAATATCAGGCCAAGTATTGGAATAAAATGGTCGAATACAAAATAGTAGCCGAATATTTGTCACATCCCTACAACAAAGCAATCACACATTTATATACTTATTATTAGTTCACTATTATTAGAAATATTCATGTACATATAAGGTAGAGTGCAGAAAATTCTCAAATATTATTTCCTGAGAACAAGGTTTCTCTTGTGGATCAAAATTACTTCACAAAATTGTTAACCTTTTTTTTATTACAGTACAGAACCGTTATCCAGAAATCAAAAAACCGGAAGAAACTTTATTAAATTTTACCGCCATTTTCTTTCAAAACAATTTCTTTTCCTCGTAAGATTTTAGGATTTTACTTTCTATTTTGAAAGATGTTTACCTTAGCGTCATTTTGGAAATAATCATTAGTGCATTACTTCATCATTTTTTCTTCTTTTCAAGATTATTTGCGAATAATTTTTTTTTTAGCTTGGTTTAACAATAAAAAAAAAACGGCTTTTTGTAGAGATTCAGAAAACCGAAAAAAATCAGTTATCCAGAATAGCTGTGGTCCCGATCGTTCCTGATAATCGGTTCCCTATTGTACAATAACTTTCTCAAAATATTTTTTGAAAATAAAGTTTATGACAGAAAAAAAAATTTTTTTTTACCATATTCTCGAATAAACGAGAAGAAAACAGAAATGGTAAAATAGATTAAGCGATATAAAATAGAAATCAAAATATATTGAAATAGTAATAATCAATTATATTAACTTAATATACTTATTATAAATATATTATTTATTAACAAATGGAGTTCAAACTAACAATAACATAAATTGGCATTTTTAACAAGAAAAGTTTTGCTAAGATACATTTTATAAAAAACAAAATTAAAATATCTATTAAAAAAAACATCTCTGAAAAAGATTAACCATGAGGCTAACCTCAAAAAAAATTTTTTTTGTTTAAATTTTCCAGTTTAAAATCAATTTGTAGTTGGTGTAGCAGATCACTATATCAAAATATCCCCAGTAAAAAATAGAGTGAAGTTGAATTATGATCTAATTAAAATATAAAACCTCATTAAAATGGAAAAAAAAAATTACGATTATAAATATTATAGCTTTTGCATAATGAAACAAAAGGCAATGTATAAAAAATTATTTTAAAAATGAATTAACAAAAATTAAATTTCTCTTACTTCATACTTCCAATACAATACACAACTTAAATACTAGAAGTTCTGAAAAGAAGCACTACCGTATGGATCATATTTCAAATTTTATCTTTACCAACTTTCAGTGACCTGAAAATTTGCTTATGGGACCAAGTTCATATATATAAGAAATATAAACACCAATCTACCCTAAAAATTTTATTTTTAAAGGTAAAACAAATTTACCACAACAAATATTGTTCCTTTAAGTTCCAGAAGTAACATTTTGTACAATACAGTCAGGAATGATGCAATTACAGCATGAATATGTAAATAAATTTTTTATTCAAGTTTTTATATATATTTAAAAAATTCCAATTTAACACAAGAGAATCAGATTTCATAATTACAGAAAAAATACGATTAAAAATGAATATAGTTAATAAGATGCAAAAAATTTTAGCAAAAAATCTGGAATTTGGTTATATGTTACAGGCTACGTATGTTCACAATGTAGAGGATTACTTATCACGTGTCGTATAATAAATAATTATTCTTATTTTATAAGAATATAACTAAATATATAAATGATAAACAATGAGCAAGTTACATGCCAACGATGAAACAAAGAATCATCATAACACGACGAATTATCTGAGTCGTCAAGAATAAACAATGGGGATACCCTACTAAGAATTAATGCGTTGATCGTCATCAATTATGTACAAGTGATTATTCAGTAAAATAAATTAAAGATAAAAATTGAAAACTACAAAGGGATGTAAAAAAAATCCTTTCAAACACGTAATCGTTGGTTTCAGAAACAATTCAATATGTATTTTATCAAGGAAATAAAACACTTAGGCTTAAGGAGTCATCCAATAATAGACGCATTTTATCAACAATACAAGGATGTAATGAAATTTTTACTTTAAATTAAAGTATACGAACAGAAGGTTTTATACCTACCTATCTTAATTTACGGGAATAACTTGAAATTTCTTGTGGGTATATCAACTACAATTAACAAAAGAAGTATATGAAAGACCACTCAATACATATCCACCTGACGTCTTTTCCTTCCGTTTTCTGCGTTGTTTCTTATCACTTGATGACTTGCAACCCTGACAGAAGGGCACGTGACTTCTACGTCGCATACGATTGGTCCAATACTTAATGAAGATCAGGCATGAAGTTCATGACCCTCAAAACCTGCCTTGGCCGGAATTCAAATATTGCAGTATGTTTTGGTGGTATGGAACAAAAGCTAGAAAAACAAATGCGACATGTTTACTGAGACATGATTACTCAGGAATAGCATTAAATTTAATATGTATCTGAGAACTGTCATGTGGAATTATTCCACAGAAACAGTAAAAATAGAGGAAAGAACAGCACTGATTTTCCGCACATCGCAGCAATTTTAAAAGAGGCCATTTCATACTAGACAAAATCCATATATTTATTACATTTTATGAGTACAATGGTAGTTTTCGCCGCAGATTTGAGCATGAAAATGCGAAAATCTTTTGAAAATCATATAAAGTATTGCAAAAAAAAAACCTCTCTCGGTTCTGGGGCCATTTTCATTACATGTGGTTCTTATATGTGATTACACGCAAATGCAATTCACGCATGCGCGAGTAGTTCACCTTACATGTATTTTCGAAACAATCGCTCGCGCAGATGATGCATGCGGACATGGATGCATCAATTGCGTCGCAGTTTTTAGTTTTAGTGTGGAACAAACCACAAAGAAATATATACTGATAGAGATAAACTGAGGTGAAATGAACTGAAACCCAGATCCATTCCAAACACTGAATTGTTTTGTTTTCGTTTCCGAGAAGTTAGACATCAAGCGCAATCAGTTGATTATGTATAATATTTACATTTATGACGGCTTACTTTTGAAAATATATGCTTAAACTTTTAAAGTTTTGCCAAATATTTGTCATTGCTAATCTTTTTTTATTTGTTTAGAATCGCTCATTAATAATTGTTCTGTTTAATCAAAAATAAACAGAAGATAGTTCCCTGTTTTAAGCAGCATTTTTTGACGGTAATAGCTTGAAACAGTAGTAACATTTAAAAATGTTTCTTTCGTTACAAAAATTTTCTATTTGATTGTATTGGTGAGTTATAAATATGCTAAGTAACTAAACTAATAGCATTCCTATCTATTTGTGCCTCTTATAACTTGAAGAAACCAGCTGTGTAGAAAGAATAAGCTACCTATATCAATTATTTAATTACTACTGCAATTAAAATTAAATACGGAAATTGCCAAGATACTAGACCTGACATTGGTTTCTAATAATCAATAATTAAACCCAACATTTCAAATTTATGTCAGCTAAAACAATTTCACTCTTCCTTTTAATTCTGTTGACTTGATGTTTTAATTATTGCTTTTGAATTTTGTTTGTTTTGTGACCAACTCATTTTGGTTGATTCAGTTTCATTTTTGTATCCTGAGCTCTGAAAATATTCATCCTTAGTTTACAAATAAAGACATTGCCAACTGAACACCTTTGATTGCGGAGTGGAGAAGGGGAAAGAAGGATTCCTTTATTTAAATCATGGTCTTGCAATTTGGTGTAAATTCCACTGCCAGATAGGTTACATTCGTGTCTACTGCCATCCGTGCCATTTCGCAGTGAGCTAATAGCCATTGATGAAGCCCTTGACTCTCTTGTGTTTCTTCCGCGTGGAAACGAGATATGGGTTCTGTCCGTTCTGACAGTCATTTCTGTCTGATAGCAGAAGTGCAATACAACAATTGACCAATTGGCAAAGCGTGAGAGATAGTGCTGGAGTGTCAATACTCATAATGTTAAAACGGCTTTCCATTTCGCGTCAGATTCATCTGCAGTGGATTCCTTCCCACGTCGATCTTGAAGGAAACCAGAATGCGGACAATTTGGCTGGTGCTTGTGAGGCCTCTGTGCCGTCGGCACCCATCACCTTATTGGAAATATTTTCAATAATAAAACACAAAAACTAGACCACTTGGATTGTCCCCCCAAAGCACCCATGGTATCATTGTTCTCGACCTGGAGGCTCCCTGGCCCAAGGTTTTAATAGACAAGAACAAACTATTCTTGTCCTCTTTCGAAGTGGTCACCTTAAATCAATGAAATTTTCGAAGGATCCGAGAACTTTGTAATTTGTACCAACTGTTCTTCAGACCAGGCTTCGCCTCACCACATCCTAGCATGCCTGGGGCTCACCAAACAGGATTTAGCAGATGATCCATTGACGGTGTTGGATTTCTTGAGGGTGTATAACGTCATGGACCTGGTCTAGCACTGCTGGCCAATGGGGGCGTGCAACAGCAACAGGATTCTTTTCCTGTTGTTGGTTTGTTAATTATTTTATGAGTGTTTGATTTGGTGATCATCAGTTAGTGAATTCTAGTTAAAATGGAACTTAAGATATGATGCTAAAAAACCCTTTTAATTTGGAAACTGTGATAGTTTTTTAAGTCCTGTGTGTATTTGTAGAGTGATATTATTTTACAATATATATTGATAAACATCCGACCCAATTTTTGGTTTTACGACTACTAATGTTCATCTACAAAGCCTTGTAATTTTGAACCCAATCCAGAAGACAAGGGAACTGAAGAAATTTGCCTTTGTCAAGCACTTTTTGATGGAGCTAACCAACATTTGCTTTACACGGAGAGGAAGACCATGAGAACCACCCTCGGTTAGCCTTACGGCAAGGGGACTCTCACCCATGAACCTACCACTGAGGATATTTCACGTCAGCACAGTGGTCGATGCAAGCCGGATACGACATTCGTATCGACAAGGATTCGAACCTGGTTCATCTCATTGTAAGGCAAGCGCTCTATCCCCTGAGTCATCACGGCTCTTAGAGTGATGTTATTTTTTTTTGTTTTATTAAAATACAGTGTGTATTGAAATATAACTAAATAAGTAATTTATAAGTTTGTATTAAAATACAATTAATGACAAAAGTATTTGAGTTTTCCATATTTCCCCTATCTCCTTTATGTATATAACCATCTAGCATTTTCTATTAGCATAATTTTTGGAAACTTAAAATTTTGTCAAATGTGAGATTTGGCACCAAATATAATTTTTTTTATTTAACTTCTCAATGTACTTAATATTTGTGAATATAATCATTATTTTGAATGTTTTTTTTTGTTTTGTTTTTCTTTATTCTTTCTGTTTTTTCTTAATATATGACCCTTACTTTTATCTACAGATCATGATTTAACAAAAAAATTTTTCAGGTTGTGGAGCAGATTTCCATCAAAGTTTGAACTGAAAAAAAAGTATATAAGAAAGAGGTTGATACAGGCTTGTACAGTAAAAAATACTGTAGGATTTCTACAGGTGAAAAAAGGGAATTCAAATCAGTGAGTATTAAAAAAGAAATGTTTGTTTTAAATTATTGCAATTTTAATATTTGTGATTTAAATACCGCCATTTAATAGATAGTCAAAATCTAATTGGAATGAATGGTAGTAGTTTTAACATTAAAAATGTAACTTAAATTATAAGTTGAAATTAATGTCAAAACAGTATTCACTGCTATAATAAGATTTAAATTAATGCATAATAATTTTGAAAAGGATTTTATCCCAGTGAAAATAAAGGGGTCAAGGTTACAACACATTAATTTTATTTCCGGTAGCAGAATTTTCTTAGTGCATCTGCAGCACTATATCCATCCTGTGGCAGAATTTTTTCGAGTTATCTGCTGCAAAACTCTTATATCTTTATGCAAGATACTTTTAATAATGACAAACATATATGTTACTAATTTTAACCCACTGACGGTTCTGCACGTAAAAAGTCGCATTTTAACCTGCAGTCTTCTCTGCATAGCAAAACCGGTTTTCCCATGTTAACTGATAGGGGAATTGAGTGTAGGGGAGAAACATTCTCCCAATTTTGCCCATTTCCTTAACCGCCAGTGGGTTAAAAAAACAAAAGTGCTGCTTTTACGAAAAAAAACTATATATATATTTTATTTAATAGAACATGTAATAATTTTTTATTCTAATATTATGGGTCATATTCATGCATTTTGTTGGAGGGGAGGAGGAACACAAATTATTTCCTTCTTCGCATTTTGGAAATAATCATCACAATAAAAAAATAATTAAAAATCATGAAATCTGTGTGTGTGTTGTAGGAATTGCCGGAAAAAAATTTAAAACGAAATCACTCGAATCAAACTCCTCAAACACGTGTTTCATTTTGAGATTAGGTTGTTCTATTAAAAAATATAGGATTTAAAAACTATGGAGAATTCAATAGCAATAACTGCCAAAAATTAGATAGAATTACTGCATTGATAAGTAAATACTCGAATGCCTGATTTAAATGTTTCATTTTGTTTGAAGTTAATGGAAAATTTAAAAATCATGTGAATATCAATATTAATAATTGTCGAAAACTACAATTGAAACATTAGTACATCGATTTACGATACTATCAGCGTAAATTGAGTGCATCAAAAAGTGATTCTCTAAATGCATTATTCAAATATTTTGTGTAAATTTCTATAGAAAATAGAAGTAAAATTTTTTGCTTTTCAAAAGAAAAGTTTTTCTGCAAGTACCCTTTAACGTTCTGCGACAATGTTGCCATGTCACTGCAATTCTGTCACAGGGATCTCTATAAATTTAAATTTGTTTGCAGTCTCAAAACTTTCAGATATTATTATGATTATTAGATTATTATCAGAGATTATTATGTAAAAATTCAGTTTAATTTTACATACCTGTAGCAAATTTCGCAAATCTAAGTTTCTTAAAAATTATAGATTAAGTTGTTTAAATTTTAAAGGAGCCTCAACAATTTCCCCCCTCCCCCATTTCTTTTCCATAGCTTTTTAAAAATGAAAAGAAAATTTACATGAATAATAATCTACAGTGTCCGTTGCTAGGCTACAGGATTTTTTTTTCTTGGAATTTATTTATAATAAAAAAATATTATGCTTCTGTGTGCGAAAAATTTTTTTTGTTCATCTTCATATAGATATGTCAAAAAGCATTTCTTTCCCAAGATGTGCTTTTAAAACTTTCAGCATGGACATGGGGTCAGTAGTCTGGAAATGGGTGATACAGAAGCTGTGTGGTTGCCATACTTGGATTATGCTTAAAATATTATTTACACAAGTTTTAAAATTGTTTTAATTATTTTAATCTCCTGTAAATTAGTGTAAACTTTTTGCATCAGTAAATTTAAGCTGATATCTAAGATAATATTTTGATAGCTGATACCTAAGATCATGGGTGCAAGTCTTCCGTCCCCAGGACGGATTTCCGTCTTTCGAAAATGTCCGCGGACGGAAGTAAAGACGGAAACAAGACTGACTCGAAGACGGAAATCTTAATTATTTTTTTTCTGTCCTTAAAAATATTTTTTAGATCTACTCTCTACTACTTAAAAATATTTTTTATGTTTACGTTATTGGTCTACTTTCTTATGTCCTGTTGTTATTTTATCAAAAGAGAGATGAATAAATATTTTTTGTACAGTATTTAAACTTGATGTATTATGGTAAAGTTTTCTTAGATATTTTGCATATGTCGAGGGGGTATTGTGTATGTTAGGTATTTCAGTCAAAAAAATTTCAGTCTTGGCCTTTTTTCCAACTTGCACCCATGCCTAAGATTTTATTGGCAAATTGTAGTCATGCCTCAGGAAGAACATGGAAAACTATGGGGATTTAAAATTAGCTTAAAAAATCTTTGGAAAAGATTGTTTTTGCTAAAAAAAATCTAGAAAAATTTAAATTTCAAGCCTTTTTATGATTCCCGGTTATAGGGACTGTGTGTTGGCAACTACATTTCCGCGACTGCTTTTCTAAGATATCTTTATTATGAATATTCTGTCCCTATAACTGACAAGGAAGAATTTTACTATTTTGATGTATTTTCAAAACATTTTGATATTTAACAGTGTATCACTATATTTTTCTAATTTTACTCATTTATGTTATTTTTACATTTGTCAATATTTCTTTACCCAAATACAAGGTAAAAAAAAATTCAAAATAATATTGTATTCAATAATTATTGTTGCATATAATTAACATGGTATTATCTTTCTAAAATGTTGTGTTGCTGATAATAGTCGGGACTATATATTCAATAATTATTGTTACATATAATTAACATGGTTATTATCTTTCTAAAATGTTATGTTATTGATAATGATCGGGACTACCGTATATTCCGGCGTATAACGCGCACTTTTAATACAAAAATTAACATTAGAATTTACGGGTGCGCGGTATACGCCGAATATAAAAAATTATAGATTAAAAAAATTTAAATATAGAAAATACTTTTATTTTAAAGAAATAACATACCTTTACCTATATACTTTATTGATTTTCGTTATTACATAAATAGTTCATTATATTCGTCTTCCGTTATTTCTTCAGGCACGTCATCACAATCTGTTTCGTCTTCATCATCTGCGTTACCCTCATCCATAAATAAACAGTTATCTTCTGATTCGTCCAAATTATTTGAAATGGTGCATTTTTTGAATGATTTTCTAACCATCTCCGGCTTAATTTCATCCCATACTTTTAATATCCATTTGCACACTGTTTCCAAACTGCATATGTCCTCCTTTCGCAAAGGTTTTCTCGTCCTCCAACATCCATGTGTTCCACTGTTTTTTTTAAATTGGCTTTAAATGGTTTGTTTAAGCAGACGTCCAATGGCTGAACTAATGGTGTCAATCCGCCCGGAATAACTGCCATATCGGTGTTACATTCCTTCAACAATTTTTTTGTATTATCTGTAAGGTGGGACCTAAACATGTCCCACAATAAAAGGCTTTCTGGTTTTCTATTGATACTAGACGAGATATTGCACATGTACAATCCAAATATTTGTGCGCATTATACGAAGAGTATATCTTAAAATTTAAAAAAAGTTATTAGAAATTACGGGTGCGCGTTATACGCCGGGGCGCGTTATGCGCCGGAATATACGGTATATTGTATTCAATAATTATAGTTATCAAAAATGATGTGAGATATTATTGTATTCTATACATATTATTATCGTTTACGGTCGGGATTTTGTCATATTTTGATTTACCAATATGTATTAACCCTCTGAGCATTAGTAACACCTTTTTCCAAACATTCTGGTGCAGACTTTTCTGCATCAAAAAGCTTGTTTCTCCATGTTAGAAAATGGGTAAATAGTGCATAGCAGGAAAACGTTTGTGAGATTTTACCCAGGAGCTCAACATATTGACATTGTTCTTAAGTGTTGGCAAACTTGGTTTCACAGTCTCTATAATTGATAAGCACCTTTTTTTACAGAGTTTTTTTTTCCTTCTTTTTTGTTAAATTTTTTTTAATGACTTTTTGTTTTAACTTCTTTCCACAAAAGTTAAGTTTTTCAATGCATATATATTATGTAGTCAATTTTGTAAACAGAAAGCTTTTCTTGACGCTTATTATAAATTTATTTGAAGCAAATAAAGTTTTTAACCACGTAACTTTAGTAACTGTTAGAAAGTAATCAAAATTTAGCTACATTATTGGTATAAGATAAAGGGGGAAGAAACCATAATAGTTGTCTGTTAGAAATATTTGAGATAAATTAAAAACTGTCAAACAGCTATTAAAAAAGTGCATGTTTTTTTTAATGAAAGAAACTAAAGTTAAAGAAAAAAACAGAAATGGAAAAAAAAATAATCTTAATTCTTAAAACAAAACTTTGATACATAAAATATTAAATTGTTCAATAAAATATTAAATTTTAATGAAAACATTGTTCATAATTGTTGCAATGATATCTCACCACAATAAAAGAATGCGATTGATTGAACGTCTACTTGCTCAACACTGAACATACAATAACTGGTCAAAAGACCAGTTCTTGTATGTTGTATTGTATTGTAAAGTGTTGCAATGTTTAGTGTTAGTTAAACAAACAGTTTAGTGTTAAACAAAATTTTTACTGTTGTACCTAAATTTGTTCAAGTTTTTATTTTACCCAACATTTTGAAATGCTGTCTAAAGTTAAATTGAGATTATTTTTTAAAAAAACTCGAAATTTATAGAGTTATTACAAACAAGAAATAATGAAACAAAAGAGAGTAAAGATATGAAAAGCTTCATAAAAAAATTAGTGAACTTTCATGAGTACTAGTATTATTCACTTATTAGCACTTATTACATCGATAATTTTCTTGCTAGTACTATTCACTGAAGGTGTAACAAAAATTTATTAGGTTAGCTGTTATTTTTATCTTGTTTGCTGTAAAAAATAAATTTATAAAATGAAAAAATTTTGACAAAATAATCAAACCATTGATTTAATATATTTGCCATTATCATGGAAAGGTACATTTTGGATGCAGTAAGCTATACATTTCTGGTAAACAACACTAGATCGTGTTAATTAGTCAAAAAAATAAGTTCACTCTTGAAAAATTTTTTAGTGGCACTTATGGTTGCCATTTACATAAATTTTCTCTCTAATTTGTTTAGATTACATTTGTGAGTTGTTTGTTTAGATTACATTACACAAGAGGAACATGTCACGTCTACACTACTTAGTAACTAATATTAAAAAAAAAAATTTTCGCTTCTGTTATTCAAAGTATCTTAATAAAATATTTTTGAATACAAAATTTCAAATTTAAATTCAAAGAAATTTTTCTGTGGAGGTATAAATGTCACTTTTTTTTTTTCTTTTACGGGTGTGTCAGTTTGTATGTTTTCAGAGATTTGAAAAATTTTTTGTTCAGCTGTATAAGCATAGCCTGATTTTGAAATCTGAGGCACAGAACTGTTAAGAGGCCCCATTGATCTTCAAATTTAGATGTACAAGATGCTTTTAAACTTTTTATAGCGTTAGTAAATTATGATATATGAGTAAATTTGTTTTTCTTTATTTCAATTGTTAACTCATTCTAATTGACAATTCTTTAAGAAAAACACAAAAAAAATATTTGTAGAATTTAATTGGCTCCCTGACATATGGGGCCATAGGCTCAGACCTCCCAAGTCTTATAATAAATAAGACCCTGTATATGATACCATAAAACTTAAAGATTTTTGGCACTCATTTTATCACACAGATATAATGTCACTATATATATTAAAATAAGCAAATTAACAACAAATTTTTTTTTAAATTCTTTTTCCTTAATATATAAAACAGCTTGCATTTTTGCTGTTAATATACAAAATTTGAATCTTAAAATTTTTATTCTCGTGTCCTCGTTTTTTGTGGATTGAGCGAGTTAGCTTGTTTCCTATGTAATAATAATAAAATAAATACTATTTAATTTTTGTACATCATTTAAAAAAAGTTTATTTAACACTGTTTAACTAAAGTTATAAAATTGATTATCAATACAATAACTTTACGAAGAAAAGACATTAAATGGTATGCCGATTAATTAATTAGCAAAAAGTCAAGATATTTTAGGAGATTAATATTCGTTGGCAAAAAATACAACTCTATAATTTAATTTCTAAAAATAGTTTGGAATTTATGAAAGGGTGTATTATTCATCTTGAATTCATCAGCAAAAGTTTAAAAGAAAATTAAAAACTATATGAATTCAAAGTAAAACTAAAATCGAAAAGTTTAAAAAAAATTTTTTTTTTACTTGTTAGTAAATAAGTTTTTAAATTGTCAAATTTATCTTGGAAGAAACTTTCAAATAACATATTCATTGAAAAATTCGAATTGCTGAAATTTAAATTTAAAAATAATTCCTCCGAAATGAATAAAAATATTGTCAGTAGAAAAGTATTGTTTGATGTCACTGAGACAAAGAGGGAGGTTGGCAGTAGAAAGAAAACGGATTCTCGATATTAGTTCATAGACATATTTATATATATACAATTTACAGAGCGTAATATTTCCACTTGAAACCTCCAATATAAATTATCGTTATATATTAAAGCAAAAACAATTTTAATAAAGCATAACTGAAAGTACATAAAAGGACATAATATAGTTTCAGTTCAATAAACAACCATTTTCATCAAAGTCTAAGAACCAAATGATATTGATGACAACATTTGGTGTTTACTTATTGAGGAAGGTTCTTATTTGTAGAACTGAGACTATAGTTAGTCAAGGTTCGGGCTGGCCATTGACTTGAAAATGTGATCGGCCCCAGCCAAACTGGTGGGTCTTCCATAAAGGTGGTGCTGTCTTACACCATGTCCTTTTGAGGAAAAAAAAATCATACAAATTCATACAGTTTTAAAACAGTCTTTGTTGTAATTTTTTTTATTATTGGCATTATGAATAAAATATTTATTTAGAATTTTATTTTATGAATAAGTCTGAAGCTACGTAAGTGTTTTGCAGTTTAAATAACTGTAGGGAACTGCATCGTTAGCATAATGCTTGTGCTTAAAATTTCGAGAGAATACTGCTAGTTGTGAGTTAATTCACTAATTCTGTTCAGGAAACTTTTGTATGTACAAACTGGGCCCCCCGCCTGCAAAAACTTTGTCACCAAGAGAATCAGCCCCCTCTAAAAATAGGAAGGAAAGAAAAGAGAATACTTCACAATAATGAATAATGAAACCTGACTGCCCCACCTACAAAACTTTTGCTTCAAGGGGTCCCTTACAAATTAGCCCCCTCTAAAAATAGGGGGAAAAAGGAATGATAATACTTGTATGCAATAATGAATTATGAAACAAATAATAATGTGCATTCAATTCTAAGTTAACAAGCTTTTGGGTTGTGCAAACTGGGGTCCTACCTGCAAAATGTTTGAAACCTAAAACTGCTCGCAGATTTATTTTCTTTTCCCTGGACTTATAGATGTATTGGCAATGATGATTATGACTACAATTAAAATTTTTATTTGAAAGCAGTTTTTAAACTTTTTCATATAAAACAGAAATATGTTGGGTAAATTTCTGCAACATTTCAAAATAATGAAATAAATCGACTGATTTTTTCTGGCTTCATATTAGTTATTTAAGGAAAAGTAATTACATACATGTTAATATCTTCTTATAATGCTCATTGCAAGGCATGCATTTCAATATTTTTAGCTGATTCATTGGTTTTATTGTGTATACTTTTTTTTTTACGAAAAGTTACGTTTTCATGTATCAGTTCTTAAAAGTTGAAATGCAGTGGTAAATTTATGACAAACATTTTTGTTTCAGGAAATTTAAATATTGATTGAGTAAAAAAGAGAAAAAAACACGCAAGGAAATTTTTTGGGTTGAACTGAAATAAACGACTTTTTAAACTGCTTCGACAATTCAGGGTTGAGAAAAAATGAATATATTTTTGGAGACGCACCAAAAAAATTTCCTGTCATATATTTTATGATAATAATTAAATTAAGTCTAACAGAACTGTTTTTTTACAATAAATTCTAAAATATACAGGTAGATGTCGTCAAAAAAATAAGTGCTTTGAAATTAAATGTAAAATATTTAGCTCATTAAGTAATGTTTAAAATTTCTTATAAATTTTGCAAATCAAGTTACTGAGCGAAATTAATAACGCTTTATTATTTTTTTCAAAAAAATTGCGGACATTTCATTCTTTCAAGTGGCCTCTAATTCAAGTGCCCCCCTTGGGATCCTCACACCCCTTCATACTCAGAGTATGTACTTTCTGTTCTGCTTTATTCACGTTGTTTTTGCTTTAGTCTACATAGCGCCAAGTATATCCTGTCATTTGTTGTATATCAAGTAAAATTATTTTTCTGGTACCGCTTATTGTGTCACATTATGGGAGTTACGGAGCCTACTAGCAAATTAAAATAATATTGGAAAACTTTTGACTGCAAGGTAAAGAATTGATAAATAATCATTATAATTTTTAAAAAAAATTATTATGCATAAAATAAATTAAATAACTAACTACAATTATGACCAATTCAAAAGTCATTAAATAGTTTTTCAAGACGTATATAAACTGAAATAAAGACTTATATTAATGTGATAATCATAAAATTTTGTAAAATTATATATTAGCTATTTGAGATTTTAAATTTTTTTTTCAGCTTTTATACTTATGAATTAAAAAGTAGCTTTTTGCGGTCAAAAAAAGAAATAATTTTAAAAAAATTCTAAAAATTATTGGGAGAAAGGACGTGTCCCCCCCCCCCCAACGACTATACGCCTATATTCATAGATATTACAGCATCCGCTATTAATTGAAATAATCCATTTTTAATGAAGGCTGAATATTTGATTTTGTATCTATCAAAAATTTTTTTATTTTGTTACTATTTCGGGATTAAAAAAAAAATCACAAAAATCTTATAACTCCGAAACTAATTTAAAATTTTAAAGGGGTCTCCTTTTTTTTAGGTCTTTAGCTATAGGCATGCATTCCTTGCAGAAAAGTATAATTTTATAGCGATTTGCATTGAAACATCGTAAAGATGAACTATATGATTGCTTCAAAACTAATTCAAAATTTATGCAAAGTAAGACGTCTTATTTATTTTCAAACTTAAAATTTTAGAAACAGCGTAGTCAGGATTAAGGCGTTCACTACGTTCCAGAATAAATCTGGATTCATTAGGGAAAACGACCTTTTTCCATACGGTTGCAATTTAATCCCGTCGAGAGCTATACCACATTAAACTTAGGCAACGATGGGTAGGTTTCAATCCTGCCAACACTGTACAGTGGCACACAGCTTTTACAGCTGGTATAGTGCTATGGAGAGAAATCGAATACAACCCACGATCGCCCCCTAATATTTAGCCATTAGTATCTTCGTGACATCCTTCAGCCACTCATGACATTTTACGGAGCCATTTTTTAACAAGCAAGGCTCAGAGAGCCATGGTGGCTCTGGTGATAGAGCACTCTCCTCCCAATGAGGTGACCCGGGTTCGATCACAACGATAGCTGGTCGATTCGAATTCCGCACCTGGCTCGCACTGACCTCAGTGCTGGCGTAAAATACCCTCACTGATAATAGGATGGTAGGTTAGAGTTCCCATCCCATCAGGCTAACCGTGGAAGGTTTCCGCGGTTTTCCTCTTCACGTAACGCAAATGTGGGTTAGTTCCATCAAAAAGTCCTCCTCGTAGGCAAATTTCTCTTAATACTTGATCCAGGAGTTTCCTTGTCTTCTGGATTCGGTTCAAAATGACAAGGCTATGGAGTTATACATGAATAGTCGTAAACCCAAAATTGGGTCGGCTGTTCAATGACGGTTATAAAATTATGTAAGAAAGGCTCAGAACCGTGGTAGCTCCATGGATCGAGCTCCCCAATAAGGTAACCCGGGTTCGAATCCCTGCGATGGCTGATCGAGGCGAATTCTGCACTCGGTTCGCACCGACTACAGTGCCGACGTAAATATCCTCATTGGTAGACGGATCACGTGTTAAAGTCCCCTTGCCGTTAAACTAACCATTGTTTATTTTATCTAGTTTTCCTCTCCATTTAATGCTAACGTGGGTTATTGCCATCATTTAAATCCTCTACGATAGCAAATTTTTACTAGTAATCCAGGAGCTTCCTTGTCTTCTGGAATTACTAGACTACGGAGTTGAATATCGATAGTTGTAAGTTCAAAATTGGGTCGGCTGTTCAACGATCGGTTGTAAAATAGAACGCAAAATACAAGCAATGCTCACACAGTAATAAGGGTGCCATAACAATGTTTCCACGATTCCCTGAAATCCCCTTGTTTGTCACCGAAGAAGCATCACTTGGTTCGGAAAGTTTGACAGTTCAGTCGACAGCAACTTGTAGACGGGGTGTCGCGGGGGAACATCATAAGTGATTTGTGTGCCTCCATTGACCAAGCGTATCGCATCCTGCATTCGCACTACAGGTGATTCCAAGAGTTGTAGTAGGGTCAGTATGTCAACTCTATGACTAAAACCTCCATTGATTTGCAATTTTTTTACTGCAATAAATTATCACTTTTTAATCGCTTACTCATATCAACACACATGTAAAATTTCGTTCTTTTTCTAGGTGCTTTCATTTTTATGACAATGAGTGTAGTTACAAAAGAGTTTTAAGATTTGTAAAATCTTTTTCACCACAAAATAATGAATTTTCCCTTCTCCCGATTTGGGACTCCCCATAGAAAATAATAATAATAAAAAAAATAATAATAATAATAAGCAGAATCTATGGTTTGCGGAATTTTTTAAATATATGTGAAATGCGAATCAGTGAAATAAAAATCATGCTCAAATCATGAACTTCTTTTAAATAATCTAAATTATTCTGAATGATAATGCTTTAATATTTACCAGAATCAAATGATAGCGTAGATATTTTGTGAATCTTAAAAAGTTAGAATTCGCACTCTCATTTACTTTCGATAAAAACGAAATCAAGTGATCCAAAATATCGTCTCGTTGTATAAGTTACAGAATAAATAAAAAGTCCAGCCATTCATGACATACGCTTCTGAAATTTGGACAATGACAAAACTGGAGGAAAATTGTATCGCACTATTTGAGAGAAAGATTTTGCGGAGTATACTTGGTGGGGTAAATGTGAAAACAATAACTAGTGAAGGCGATTTAACTTTGGACTGTACAAGATTTATAAACAACTCGATATTATTTAATATACATAAAAATAAATAGAATGAATTGGATGTCCCACGTGATTCAGATGAGTGATGACAATACAATAGAAAAAGATGCTGCTTTTTAGAACCACTTTAACAAGAAAGCGTGGAAGACTGACTCGGTGGAGTCTGATTTTCATGCAATTAATGAAAAGAATTGGGAGATCAAAGATAAATCGGAAGTCGTTATAGAGAAATCTTCAGTGGAAGGCATTGGCTGTCTGACCAACTATGATGATGCTTAAATAACAATAAGCTAGCAGTGACTTTCTAATCAAAACTTTTCTCGTTGAATTTCCGGGCTTTTGTTTATGCTTACTTCTTTATTGAAATACATAGTTGTATCATCTTTCCACTAGGGCTGGGCAATGTCAGAATTTCGATATTGTGGTATATTGTGAGCTTCATATCACGATATTATGATATACCGCGGTAATTAAATTGTTATGTATATTATAAATGCTAAGACTATTTTGCAATTAAAAATTAATGTGTTTAAAGAGCATCATTCAAAAAAAATGGGGTACCTATCCTATATTAGCTCGCAGCATAATTATCCCATGGAATCAACTAATTATAAAGCATCATTATTTTAAAACAGAAAAATTTTATTAATATAAACATCAATTACTAATATAAACATCAACACAATTATAAACATCAAAACAGTTATAAACATCAACACAATTATAAACATCAACAATTATAAATATCAACACAATTATAAACATCGCAAGGAGATCCGACAATCTCGGATATTTTTAAAATCAGAAGCACGCTATTCTCAAAATGAAACCAAAATCAGTAACTAAGTATACCATGGAGGGTTGATATAACGCGCGGGTGTTTGAAATCCGATATCGCCAATACCACGGATATGACGCATGCGCTTTAAAGTCAAATGATACCACAATATATTGTAGGAGAAATTTCTAGCTGCCGAGAGGAGGTACCGTAAATATTACGCGCAAGCCTTTGAGTTCTTCACCCCTAAATCAGTCACGTGCCATACCAATACCTCCTAGATACCATACCATACAGCCACTTCCTCGCCGCCGGTCGGCCGAAGATATTGGCTAGCGGTGAGTACCGAGAGGTGCAGGCATACCGAAGTTCAATAACTCGGTATTGCCGAAGAATATACTTCCGAATATCATTACCGCGGTATCAAAGAAATACCGGTATATGACGGTATTACGGTATATTGCCCAGGCCTACTTTCCACTCACCGTCTGGTGGCCGGAAGATACGGCAAAAAAATTTTGAAGGGGTTTTTAATATCCTGAGGGGTTTTAGACGTATTTCAGAGTAACATGTGAGAAAAGTTTTTCCCCGGCCCTTTTCCTAAAAGTGCTCTTTGTTGTTTAAAATATTGACAAATTTAATGTCAACAATAAATGATTTTTTTAAAAAAAAGACAAAATTATGAAATTTTAACATAAAGGAGAAGAAAAATGTTTGTACGAATGTTATTTTTTAATTAAGGGCCGTTTTGTTGTGTACACTAATAGGTGACGTGTGCGTCGTGTCCTAACATTTCTTGAGAACTGTTACAGCTACGTAGTTGACCTGTACGGTCAGTTCTAAGCCGTCTGTCTTTAAATGTCTTAAGTTTAACAAGTCCCCCGCCGCGTATGATGCGTTTTTAGTCGGCAAAAAACCTGCTGCTGCAAACATTCACGGGCACATTCGTGCCCGTGAATATGTGCAGCCAGGGTCTAGTTTACGAAGCTTCCTGCTGACAGGAAATTTTGCTACTCCGTGACAACGATTCTCTTATAATGCTTCATTGGACTCTTCCGAGCTTCATTCCGATCCCGAGCTTCATTGGACTCTTTTGGCTGGGAAGTTTTGGCTCACCCTCCATACAGCCCAGATCTTGCGCTGAGTGATTTTCATCATTTCCGATGTTTTAAACATCATTTTGGCGGCAACCAGTACAACGATAGAGAAAACGGTCGTCTTGGTTATCGGAGCAGGCGGTAGGTTACTATGAAGAGGGTATTCTAAAACTAGCTGTATGGTATAATAAGTATTTAAGCAAACTTGGCAACTATTTAAAAAAGAGAAACGTATATAAAGTCAAAAAATAAATTTGCATCATGAAAATTTTCTTCTGTTTAGATTTTATTTTCAAACGGCTCTTACTTTAAATACACCCCTCGTAATTAAAGTTAGTTAAACGGTTCGCTTTATTCATTTTGTTGTTTTCAATTATTTTTCTGTTTCACGAGTCCCGTATTATTTATGGGTATAACCAACAATCCGTAAGGAAAGGTTACCTGATAATTAAGATTTTACAAAGAATCTTAGAGTGCGCGTCTCATAATATGGCAATAACTCTGTTTGCCTATACTTGTGCCTCTCACGTCCAAATATTTCTCTTATGTTAGAGAACAAAAGTAATCATAATCATTTTTTTAAAATAATGAAAGATTATGTACATAAAAAAATTCGGTGAATTCACAACCGTAATATAATATTTTCCCTTACCAAATAGACGGAATATATTAAATACTACTAGTGGGTTGCGCCCCCTGCTCGCTAACGCTCGCCAACCCCCGAAAATTGCTACGCAATCTTATATGGTTTGCTTCGCAAACCAAGCTCGCTTCGTTCGCTACTAACTTAGGTACATTGCTAATGCACAAAATTCTAAGAATTTAAAACAATCATTCAATTCCATATAACAACTTTTTTTTTTTAAAAAAAATTACATCTTTTTAGTAAATACTAAGTCATTAAAATAAATTTGAATTCAAATAAATGACATGTAATTCGTCAAACCTATTAGAAATGTGCTATAGTATAAAATCTTAAAGCGTAACAGCACGACTGAGACTCATTTTTCAATGAATAACTAATAACAATAATAAAACAAATGAATTCGTGATATAAATTAAAAATAGTCAAATAAATTCGTAATATATAAATTCGTGAAAAAAAAAAGCGCTTTCGACAAAATACTAAAATAGAGATCTATCTACAAAGACTACTCACTTCTGCCTAGCTTAATAGTATGAGATTGCTGCAGCTGATAGGATGAATTTCGGAAGAGATCACATTTGGTGAAAATGCTCTCTCTGGTTATTTCAGTTCCCGTTTTTAAAAGCGCTATATGTTGAGCCACTTCAGCTAGATTTGGCATGTGACATTTTTAGCTGCAATCATGGGTCGATTTTCTAGCGTTGCCATTCGGGGAGTTGTAATGAGGCTTTTTTTGTCGCCGTGTAAGAGAAATATATATATAGATGATTTTTGCATGCATCACATTGTGTATGAATCTGATGGTTAATTTCTAAATCATAAAGAGATCGTTAATTTAACGAATCTCTTTCATTGTAATTTATAATAGTATACTAATGAAATTTGTACAAAAATAAAAATTTTAAATAATTTGACACCGATTTAAATAACTTAATTTTAAAATGTAATATTGAATTACTCTATAATAATGATCATAAAAAAATCAATTCTCTTAGTTTTAAACTCATAATTTAGAAAACAATTAAGATCAAAATAAACATTAAACAATAATTTACACAAATAAAAAAAAAAATTTGTTTTTTAAATATTTTCAAAATGCTGTAGATTTTCCCTTATTTCATTAGAGATGACAGTCGTGAAGTAATTTTCATTAGTAGTTCCAGATCGTAATATAACTTTTAACCGTAAGATTGTAATAATGCTGAATAATTATTTTTAAATTATCAACATCCGTTGTTGATAATTTAAAAAATTCATCATTTTAGCAATCTTACATTACGTATCAATTAATGTTAATCAGGCGCGTAAGTTTCAAACGCAGATTGATTTTCGTTTAAAAAAAAATTAAATAATGACTTAACTTATTTTCACAGATTAAGTTGAAAGACGCTTCCCAGGGTCTGCTTGTACCCATATATCTAAAACTGATTGAGCTTTAAGCCGCCACCGGGAATAGAACCCCTATCCTTCACAATAACATTTGAATCATTGAGCAATGGCGAATCGTTACATTTTTAAAAGTGAAACCGTTTTCTGGAACTAAAATTAATTTTATTATTTATTATCAGTTCGTTTTATTTTATTTTATTACCGAAGTTGAACAGCCGACCCAATTTTGGGTTTACGACTACTAATGGTTCAACTCCATAACCTTGTCATTTTGAACCCAATCCAGAAGACAAGGAAACTCCTGGATCAAGTACAAGGAGACATTTGACTTCGTGGAGATCTTTTTGATGGAATTAACCCCCCATGTTCGTTAAATGTTCGAAAAATTCCCACGGTTATATGCTGATGGCAAGGGGACTCCAACCCAAGATCCGCCTACCACTGGGGATATTTTACGTCAGCACTGTGGTCGGTGCGAGCCGGGTGTGAAATTCATATCGACTAGCCAGCTCTGAAATTTGAACCTGGTTTACCTTCATGGGAAGGCAAATGCTCTATCCCCTGAGCCACCACGGCTCATTATTAGTTCATTTTTATGTTATAACCGTCGTTGAACAACCGACTTTGAGTTACGACTACTAATGTTCAACTCATTTTGAACCCAGTCCAGAAGACAAGTGAATTTTTGGATTTAGCATTTTAGAAATTTTATGCCTCTTAGAACTTTATGGTTTTTTGAACGGGTATTTTCAATTTTTGGAAGGGTCTTCGTTTTCTTAACAATTGATTGTAAGAAAATAATGGTTGCCGTAATAAAATTAAAGTGTTGCAAGTTATCTCGACTTTCTCTTTGAAATAAGCTTTGAGAGGTATTTGAAGGGAGCTGCGGTTTCAGGAGCTGGCAAGCTATTGCCAGTAGCAGTTTTTTTTTCTCTTAAAAAATGCTTATATTTATTCTGTTGTTTGTTTTATTAAAAGAAATAATAATAAAAAGAAAATGGAGGTATGTATTGTTAGCATTTAATAACGACGAAACAAAAATGTTGGGGGCGGAAAAAACAGCCCCGGAAAATATTTAGTGCTTTTGAAACTTAAAATTAATTTTAAGATATTTATTTTTAGCTTTTGCGCATAGATTCTATAAAAATATATATTAAATTTTGAAAATAAAAATAGTGTTTTAAAAATACTGTTATAAATACTTTTATATTTTACTTTCAATAAAAATTTTTAAGTTAAAGCGGTTTGAAATTTTGAAGTGAAATCAATTTTTTATTTTAAAATACCATGAATATGTAAATTAAATATTAATGAGATCACTCACTAGATGGCAGAGATCTCTTGCTTCTCTCCCCGCCCCCTCCCTCCCAAACCGAAACCAGCTTTGGCGAAATAAAAATTATTTGAAAGAAGAACGGTCAGTTGATTAAAATAAAAAAGGCTTCTCTCGATTTGTGTCACTTCCTTCAAAATTTCTAGAACAGTCAGTCAGAAGCTTCTTGTTTTGATTACGTAAAACACGTGCTTTTCGCCGAACGGTAGAGAAACCTGGTTTATGGTGACTCATTGCAGGGAATCTTGCAGGTACCTTTTCCTTTTCTCACCAGCTCTCTTTAAAGTGAGCAAAAAATTAAATAAAAAGCAATGTTAATTTGAAAGTGAATTGAAATATATAATAATGAATTTTTAGAATATGTTTTTATCATTATATTTAAACTGGCATTACATATTATTAGAGTATAATAGGCATTGACGTAGGTTGAAAGAAAAGGGGGGGGGGACACAAGGTTTATATATATATATATATATATATATATATATATATATATATATATATATATATATATATATATATATATATATATATATATATATATATATATATATATTGTTTTTATCTGTCTGAAACCGGTTTGCACTTCGTTACGTTAGTGTATCAATTCGTTAAATTAGACGATTTATAATATAAATTTAACGATAGGATAAATTAGGCGATATATTATATAAATATAGAATATTTATTACATCAAGCATTGTATTATAATAATTAGATCAAATTATGAGACGCACTGAAGTGTTTTAATAATGACATGTTAATAATGAAGTGTTTTAATAATGACATGTCGAACCAAATTGTTCTTTGAAATTCAACTTATTGTTTTATAAATTTAAATTAGTAACTTTTTATACAAAAGTATATAAAGTAAAACATATTTTAGTAATTTGATTTTTGAAAATAAAATTAAGATGAACAAATGAGCTAATTGCATAATTAAAAAACATTGCTAAATTATAGTATGTTACCTATAAAACAAATGATGTGTAATATACAAACATATAATACTTATTGCATACTTTTTTTTTTGTATTGTAAATCCTTCAGGTTTTGTTAAAATACATCAACGGATATATGTTGCATATTTCCAACATTTCAGAATGAATTAATAAGATTTTTTTAAACAAAAAATGTAGCAATTAGTGTGTCAGTTGAAAAAAAAAAAATCTGTATTGAGTACTAAAATTAGACCAAAATAGCCCCATTTTAGATTAAGATATCTATTATACACAGTCCAGTCACATTAATGTGACCACCACCTACTTTCGACGTCAAAGTGAAATAACCAATCGCAGAGTGTAGGTGGCAGCACATTACAGTGTAGTGCATATATTGGATGTCCTAGGGCATCGAAAAGCATTTCAGTCGTTGGCGCAATGCAGAAATGTAGCGATTTATCCGACGTCCAAAAGGCCATGATCATTGGCTTTCGGGCCAAGGGTTGAAGCATTTCGGAAACGACTGATTTTGTGAACTGTTCGCGTACCGCCGTTGTAAAAGTATACCGTGCATGGCAAAATGGCACTATACAAAGCAAGCGGCGTGGCACATGTGGTGCACCACGGGCAAAAGATGGCAGAGGCGAATGAAGGCTACGGAGATGCGTTCAGACGAATAGACGTGCAACTGCTGAGCAACTGACCGTCCAGATGAAAAAAGGGGCTACCAAGAGTGTATCCTCAACAACTGTTCAGCGAACGTTGCTGCGCATGGGCCTCCGCAGCAGATGCCTGGTTAATGCACCTATGCTGACTGCTGTTCATCGGTGACGAAGGCTGGAATTTGCACGCCAGTACCGCAACTAGACGTCCACAGAGTGGCAACAGGTGGCTTTTTCCGATGAATCATATTTTATGCTCCATGGGACAGATGGACGTTGGCGTATACGGCGTGAAACGTCTGAAAGCAACACCCTGCAACAATTGCCGGAAAGCTGCAGGCTGGAAGAGGGAGCGTTATGGTTTGGGGAATGTTTTCCTGGCATTCACTGGGTGCACTCATCATTGTGGAAGGCACGATGGATCAGTACAAGTACGTATCTGTCCATGCGGACCATGTCCACCCCTACTTGCAAATGATTTTCCCTCAGAATGATGGCATCTACCACCAGGATAATGCGAGGTGTCATACAGCTCGCAGTACATGTGAGTGGTTCGAAGAGCACCAGGATGAATTTACCGTACTCCCCTGGCCGGCAAACTCACCGGATTTGAACCCAATCGAGAATCTGTGGGACCACCTCGATCGGGTTGTTCGTGACATGGATCCTCAACCGCGTAATCTAGCACAGCTGGCCACGGCACTGGAGTCGGCATGGCTCAACATCCCAGTGAACACTTTCAGAAACCTAATTGACTTTCTCCTGCACGTCTCGTAGCGGTCCGCTCTGCCTAAGGTGGTTATTCTGGCTTTTGACAGGTGGTCACATTAATGTGACTGGACTGTGTATATTGTATCTGTTTCCATCTCTTGTACCTTTTGACAAAAAAAAAAAAAAAAAAAAAAAAATCTGTATTTAAAGGCAAAGTTTAGAATATTAAACCCAGATTTTGGCTTTAAAAAAAAAAATAATAATTATAATAATTTATGATATCAGTTGAAAGTCGAAACATTTCTTCAAATCAATTCACTCCTTCTCTTATGATATCGGGACTAGAAAGAATATTTTCTGAATTTTAGATAAGATCAGTTCAAACTGTGAAATCGCTAAGAGACTGTATATGAACCTGCACCGAGGGACCAATATTGGAACGTCTAATTTTTTTAATATTAATCCTATAGGGCCTTGACAGCCTGGTAGGTAGTGGGGCTAAAGAGAATCGAAGGGCTAGTTCACTCCGCTCTTAGAGCTGAAGCTACGATTTCCCTCCTCATGACGTCACTGTGTCCACAGATCTCGGAGATCGCAAGCAAAGATATGATAACTTAGCATCTTTCTCTTTGTAAAAATAAGTTAGACTTTTTCTGGCTATTAGCTTTCAAACTTTACGTAATAAACACATTATTTCCATTCATAAACATAGTTTAAAAAAAACTTTCTTGGTTATTATATTTAAAAAAAAAAAAAAAAAAAACCATATTAAACTTATAAAAATGTTTTACTAGTTGGCGAAAATGACACTATAAATACTTAATTTTAAAAAGTTCAGTTTTAACTTTAATTATTAAGAAAAATGAAAGCATATATCGACACTTTTTTTTATCTACACATTCTTTTTATAACGATAAGTTAAGTTAAATTAAGAATACGTGATTTTAAAATATGGCGTTAATAGCAATTTGTTCATACTTAATCATTAGGAAACATCAACCTTAAGCGCTAATTACTGAAACAAAATAATAATTTAGGTTCATAATGACATTAAAAATTTTACAATTGTTTATAAATATTTAAATTTACGATGATATAATTTATAGATATTTAAAGTGAAGAGAATATAATTTTTAAAAAAAATCATAAATATTTAGAATAACTATATTAAAAAATATGTTAAGAAATTAAGAGAATTTCAACTATATACTATATATTTTATTAAAACTTTTTATTTACATTTTAATTTTCTTTGACTTTATCCATTTTTTAATTCTTTTCACCTGCCTTTCTTTTCGAAGTAACGAGGCGGTTTCTATTTAGATAATGAATTTTTATAAAAGTTCTTAACGACAAAATAAACGTATTGCTGTTTAATATTAACTGTGTCATTTCGGAATCCATTCTTTACATAGTTGTTCATTTACTTTAGGGAAGACGCGGAAAATTATATTTTTTCCTTTTGTTTTTGTATCAGAATTTTTGCAAGTTGCAATCGCGCAAACTGGCATTTCTATGATAGTTTTAAATTCTTGTAAATTCACTGCAAAAACTGAGGAAATTCATTATAGAAAATATTAAATGTCTTAGAATATCTCGCAAAAAGAAATGATCTAATATTAGTTAGAGCTAGTAAAGCCGAACGCTCCGTTCTTGAAGTAAAAGTGCGAGCTTTACGCCAAAGTGATGTCACTAGAGAAAATCGGAGGATTGGCGCGGCTAGAGTTACTTCAAAGGAGTGAACCAGCCCTTCTATTCTCTTTAGCCCTGGGTTGGTAGGGCACTGGGCCCATGAAAAATATCGTGAGTTTGATCCCTGCCGGCCGAAGACTCCTCGTGTAGTAACTGGTGACTGATGCACGTTAAATCTGAAAAGTCACAAAGTCCAAGTTCTCATACCTCTGGGGGTACTGATCCAGGAGTTTCCTTGTCTTCTGGATGGGTTCAAAATCGTAAGGCTACGGAGTTGAACATGAGTTGTCGGAAATCCAAAATTGGGTCGGCTGTTCAACGACGGTTATAAAATAAAAAATATTAGTTCTATAATATGGTGAATATTAGCCAATATGCGTATACGTATAGCCAGTATCGGTATATTAGCCAATATACGTCCTATATTGGCTGAATAAGGAATATAAAATATCGGATGAATCTGACAATTCTATATAGGACCGATATTGGTTGCAAAGTGGCAGTAAAATATCTGGTAAATCTGACAATTCTATATAGGGCCGATATTGCTTGTAGAGTGGCTGTAAAATATCGGGTGAATCTGATAATTCTATATAGGGCGAATATTGTTTGTAGAGTGGCTGTAAAATATCTGGTAAATCTGATAATTCTATAGAGGGCCGATATTGTTTGTAGAGTGGCTGTAAAATATCGAGTGAATCTGACAATTCTATATAAGGCCGATATTGGTTGTAAAGTGGCTGTAAAATATCGGGTGAATCTGATAATTCTATAGAGGGCCGATATTGCTTGTAGAGTGGCTGTAAAATATCGAGTGAATCTGACAATTCTATATAAGGCCGATATTGATTGTAAAGTGGCTGTAAAATATCGGGTGAATCTGACAATTCTATATAGGGCAATATCGAAAAATAACGGCTCTTTGAACTTTTATTGAGCCAAGATTCGTGAATATTGTTCGAATTAGGGCCTAAGTTATTTTGCTGCTAGAGACGTTTAAATATTTCAATAATGATACTTTGAAATACTTTAAATTTTATCTAATATTGATACTTTAAAATTTTAGTTTCACGAGCTTGTCATGACACTTGAGATTAAACTTATATTTTCCATTTTAACGAGTACCAAAATTGTACTTTATTTAATATTTCCTAATCTTACTTTTATTTTCTAGTAATTTATTTGAAAAAAAAAATTTATTAATTACAAACGAATGATGAAATTATTTAGTGAACATATAATTATTTATTAATTGAATGTGAATGCATATTGCGTATATGTGTTGTTCATATACTCGTTCGTACATTAATTAATTAAATTTAATTAGTATTTTTGCATGTGCGTTAGAATCTTAAATTATATACGTGGAATATGTTTAGCATTTAAATTTTTAATTCTTTTTTTCATTCACTTCAAAAACAAATGCATAATAAAGATAAGAATTGATAATTTATTGTACGTTGTAAGGCATATAAAGAATTTATGCATCGAAAAATACGAATGAACATACCATATGCAACAAAAAGATAAGTGTAATTCGTTTCATGAATGTTTACAATGCTTCTGGAAATTACATTAATAACCTTAAAACAAATTATGTGTTTATTTATAATTTTAAACTAATCACAGATCTTATTATACTTTACATTTTTCAAAGAATCTTTTCATTGTACATTTAGAAGACATAAAAATGATTGAAATAGTTATTCTTATAACAATTGTTTTTTTTTTTTTTTTTTTTGGAAATATTTTCATCATGTAACGTATATTAGTATTTAGTATATTTAAGTATGCATGTAGAATATACTTGAAAAAACTCACTTATCTTCAGGCGAAATTGTTTTTGTTTTTTTTTTTTTTTTTTTTTTTATCGTGGAAGAAACCCGCGTTGGCTGTGTTTTTTTTTTTTTTTTTTTTTTTTTTTTTTTTTTTTTTTTCTTAAAAACCTGTGTTTGTCCAAACTTTGATTATAATTGAACTATTGAAACTTAACGACAACTTTATTTTGACTTAATATTATTATTATTGTGCAACAGATATCATCCATTTTTTTCAGTTTCTACATTCTTCTATGGTTTTAGTATTCAAAAAATTATTCGTACTACATCTGCTAGCATTTTTAAAATCGTTTGTATTTTTCGTTGAAAATAGAGGCGAGGGAAAAGTTTTATGATGCCTGGCTAATATCTTTAGAACTGAAATTTCATAATTACTTCGCATTTATTTCTTCTTTTCTTCTTATTAAGTCTCACTATCTGTATTCGTGGGATTAATTTTTTTTTTCTGGTGCAGATTATTATTTTTCTAATCTGTGTAATCGTCTATTTCATTACGATTAACACATTTACGTACAAAAAATGTTCAATGTTTCTGTGGGAAATATTTTATATTTATATTTGAGAATAAATAAACAGTGAATGAGAAACAATTGACAGGGGTTTGGCTCAGCGGAGCCTGCTAGCCTTATTAAAAAAGCTATAGTTATGGAACACTAGCGTTTGTCTTTCCCCAAGAATAAATTATTATTTCATTATTCATGCCACTGAAAACTCCGTATCTACATTTTCCTATTTTAAAGTGAATAGGGAAAAAATTTAACTTATGTTTATTTTTCTCTTAAAAAGAAAGGGAGGGGGGGGGAAACGAAGCAAATAATTGAAAATGCATAGAGTCATTAGGCATAACTCATTCTTGCATAATCTTTAGGTAATTCCAACTTTATTGTATCACAACTTTCGTTAACCTTGACCTTGACTTCGTATTATTACGGTATTGCGAAATGTCCGCAGTATGTTTTTCATTTATTTATTGTATTGATAAATGGTTTTTGCGGAGAGACATTATAATTATAGTTTTGTTAAAGAATAAACGGTGTTGTCGGTTCTGTAAGCAGCATACTTTTACTCGTTTTTTTTTTTTTTCCTTCTCTTTTTTCTGGAATATGATTTTAAATATTCTTGCTAATGTATTTTTTGAAAGATGTGTTATTAAAGAATTTTAAGGTGACCACAGAACAAAGATAAGACTAAAAAATTTACCCAATTTGGAAAAGTCAGGGAAATTTTAAGGAATTTAACTAAAACATGCCAGAAGTAAAGGGAAATATATTAATTTCAGGTCAAAGTATCAAAAAATTCGACATTTTTTTAAACAAGAAAAAAAAAAGGTCAAATCGTATATTTTTAAAAAATAAATAGAACTCTTTATACCTAATTCTAATGGCAAATATAGGTGTTTTGAAATATATATTATGTATAAAAATAAGCCGCAACTAGAAACAAGAATAAAATATATGCCACCGGTGACTAAGATCAGAGAAATCCGGTAAAATAAAGTCTTGAAAGACCAGGTTTTTTTTTCCCCTTTACTCTGAGAAAGGGGGTGAGGGTAGGTGTTTAGATGATGAAGTTAGACTAAAAAATTAGATTCTGTGTCCAAGGCTAGTACTGCTACTCAAAAATGATCAAAACCATAAAAATTAAAAGAATTTCTTAAAATGAAAGAAGAAAAAAAAAAGGAAAGACTTGTTTTACAATGAAACGTCACCACGTATCAATAGGAAATATTTATAGTACGTTATTCAAAGAAACTACAGATCTATCAAACTTTTAAGTTAACATTTTGTGGTTCGTTGCCTGAACTACATAGAAAATAGGGAATGAATTTGGAGAAGGCACCTGCTGTAATAATTGGTGCAAGAATTGTGGAAATTAATTCTTGAATGAACTATTTTATTTGGTTTTTTTTTCCTCAGACCTTTATATGTTTGTTCCCCTTTCCTAAAGGCTGAGAAGAAGCTTGCATTGATGAGACTTAAACAATCAAGGTCAACCTTTACAGAATAAAAAAAAAAAAAAGGATCATGATCCGACCCAAAAGATAAACTCTCTCTCTCTCTCTCTTCTTTATACTTTGGTTGCATTGTGTTTGGCACAATTATGCTTGTGAGAGATAAAAAGGATCTCAAGGGAAATAACATTTCTGTTATTATTTTCTTTGAATTATTTTAAATGTGTCCGTGAAATAAAACATTTTGTAAAGTGAATCTGTTTCCTGAATGACAAGGATTTCAACATTCCCACAAAAATCTTCACCTTGTAAATGAATTCCCTTTGAAACTGAATGCCTTTAAGATTGATATCGTGTCAATACAATGATGTATATATATATATATATATATATATATATATATATATATATATATATATATATACAAGGGCGCCGGCAGCGGGGTGCAAGGGGGTGCACTTGCACCCCCCTGGCTTTTTTTTAAAACAATTAAAGAGATACAGAAAAATTTTGTTACAAAATTGTTTTTTTAAACATATTTTTATGGAAAAACAAATAATTAAGTAATTATTGATACATAAAAATTAAAAAATTGTTTAATCGAACAAGAATTGTAATCGTCTTGTTTGCTGTCCAAATCTGTTTTTAACTTTTTCAATGAATTCTGAGTCATCTTTGATTCTTTTCTTACGCACTCTGAGCATTCACAAACTTGGCAGATATCTAAGCTATATTTTTAAATTTCCTTTAATAAAATGTAAATAATATTATATTTTCTATTAGTTATTCAGTTTAACAAAGGTGTATAGCACAAGCTGACTTCTCGCAACTGTAAAAATTCATCAACACAATAAATAATGTTAAGCGTGCACAAACACGTTAGTATACGAAACTACTGTTTGTAGTTATTTGTGTTTCAAAGTCAGTAGCTATGCCAGCGCAATCGTCTCTGGGCAAAATTTGCAAGTACAAGAAATTCATACTTTTTTTTAAATATCTTGCTAACAATGAAGAAATGTATCTTGAAAAAATGAACAGATGAAAGTATATGTAAGAACAAAACAAAATGTAATAGCAGAATATTTTAATTTTGGGATGAGGGGGAGGGGAGGGTAGTTTGTTAGAGGGTTGCACCCCCTTTTATATTATTCTGCCGGCGCCCTTGTATATATATATATATATATATATATATATATATATATATATATATATATATATATATATATATATATATATATATATATAGCTCTTTTTCCAAAATTTGAATTTTTTCAAGAGCCGCAATTACATACGTATTTAAAAGGTATGCAAAAAAGGTATTAATTTTTTTTTTACATAAATTATATTTATTGAGAACATATAAGTGAAAGTACAAAATATGTGTATTGAATTTTAATATTACAAATTAAACACTTTTATTTTACCTCTCTTGATCAGTCTTTAAAATTTGGTGAATAATTAGTAACAGCACTTCTCAGTAATTCTTTGAAATGCTGGTTAGTTAATACTGATCAGTGTTTGTATTTACCGCTGCTGGTTAGTTAATACTGATCAGTATTTGTATTTTATTTATTAAGCCAGAAATTTTGAGAAAAAAAGTTCACAGGTAAACGGTTTGAGGGAGGCCAACTTATTTATATATAATGAGAGAATAGAAATTAACGAAGAAAATTTGAAAAAATAATAATAGGTTTCATTTACTACTCATACGCTTCAAGTACATAGAACCCATGAAATAAGTTGAAAATACGGAGAACAATTAATATTTTTAAAGATAGGAAGAAAAGTTATTATTGCAATGGTTTTTTAAAAATTACAAAACAAAAAAGTCGGGAAAACAAAATAAGGAAAATGAGAATGCCATGAGCTCACACGATTATAGCCGCAAAAAAAAGAGTGTCTGATGTTGTATTAATACAGCCAATGCAAACTATATCAATGCAATAGTGTGAGGAGCATCAAAGAAATTGAAAAAATTTAAATCAAGATGTCTTCATTCCCCTTTCTAAACTAAAATATGTTTTTTCTTTCAGTTATTACTTAGATTATGAAAATATCCT
Organism: Parasteatoda tepidariorum; assembly: GCF_982258835.1. Lineage (NCBI taxonomy): Eukaryota > Metazoa > Arthropoda > Arachnida > Araneae > Theridiidae > Parasteatoda > Parasteatoda tepidariorum. Next base: position 116,263,571 of record NC_141756.1, on the reverse strand, counting down.
TATTTGCGATTTTGATTATTGAAAAATTCTATTTAATATTCGTCTTTTTAATTATTATCTTAACAATGGAAAACATATTTTTGTTCAAATAGATGGAGTACCACAAGAATCAAATTTTTCATCACTTTTAACTAACTTATTTTTTGCTAACTTATTATTAAAAAAATAATACTCCTACTCTTAAATTTGTTATTAATTTTTGATGATTTAATTATGTTTTTTTTTTTAAATTACACAATTTTGTTACATTTTTGAACGAGAAATTAATCTTGCTACATAATCAAAACACTAATATTAATTTTAAACTTTTGGATTTAAATATTAATAAAGAAGAAAATATCTGCATTGATAGGAATGATTTTAAATTTTATGTTACTGAACTAATTTCGTGGAAATCTAATGTATCTAAAAGCATTTATTTAAATACTATTTTTTCTGAAATAAATAGAACTAAAAGAATTTGTAACTATGTTCATTAATTCTAGAAACAAATCGACAAACTCTTTTAATTCTGTATAAATATTAATCTAATAAATGTTAATAATTTCTCTAAAAATCAACAAAATGAAAATTTTATGATCAAAATTTAACCTTTTACTAATTAAAAACTTAGAACTATCCAGTATAATATATTTACCTTGCGCAGTGAGTACAGTAAGGACGCACCATGAAATATATCCCACTATCATCTTTTTACGCTTATATTTTCATATTTTGCACTCTAGTAAACTTGATACGATAATACTATAAATCTCTTCTGAAAGATGTCGATAAGTAAAAAGGCATTTGAATTAGCTACATTTTATTAGCTACATTTTATGTTTCATTTAGTATTTTTTGCTTAATAGGTTCTTTTTTCGTTTCAATTTTTTTGGTGCTCCTCGCACTATATATTTTTCTATTGCTATATTTTTTTCTATATTTTATTATTAATACAATATTAGAAAAAACTCTTTCTGCCGATATAATCGTGAGAGCTGATGACGATATTGTATCTTTTCCTTGTTTAATTTTCCGCCTTTTTAGTGAATATTTTTTTTTTAATATTTTTTAAGATGGTTATTTTATTTATTAATAGTTTTCTTCCCTTTAAAATGTTTCCTCTCTCTCTCTCTATATATATATACTCTGGAAATATTTCTTATTTCCAGAGTATGAAAATATATCTTATTTATTGTAAGTGTAGCGTATCTACCACTACAAAATTACAACTACAATTCACTAGTATATAAGACATGTTAACTCGACTCTATGTCGGGGTACCTTTTCATAGATGAAGGTTGACATGGTCTGTAACTACTCTCCTCACATTGGTGACCTTCGGACGTGATGTGAACACGCCTACCTTGGCAAGAACGCCCACTTTGATCTGGATACGCCTACATCGGCAGTAACGCCTACTTCGTTGGATGGTCCACATTGAACAGTTGACTTGCTACTTGTGACTGCAACATTATCCACCTCCTCGCACTGTTGCTACTCAGTCTCGAGCACACAACGTCGGCCTGCATACACTCGACTGCTAAAGGCAACACAGGAGCGACTACAACCGTGAAGTTAATACACCTCTCACATTCAGCACTCAAAAAAATACGGTGATCTTAATACAGCTCTCCCGACTCAACCGCACAAAACAGCAATGAATCAACTAGTGGCATCCATTCATCGAATTCTATCATAGCTATAATTCTGGTGGGGGAGTACTGTAGCGTATCTACCACTACAAAATTACAACTACAATTCACTAGTATATAAGACATGTTAACTCGACTCTATGTCGGGGTACCTTTTCATAGATGAAGGTTGACATGGTCTGTAACTACTCTCCCCACATAAGTATGTGCGTAAGTGGTATATGAGTGGAAGAGGCATGGATCGCTGTGAACGATGACGGAATGTGAAAATAACAGTACACCAAATAAAAGTTTTTTTAATTTATTGTAACTTTTTTTATAAATTATATATACAATGAATACTGAAAATATTAGTCAACAATATTAATCTCTTAGTGCAATGGAGTGTATAATATTTTTTGTCATTCCATCTTTAGCTAACACAAATAAACTGGATTTTTTGCCCACTCGAGAGTATGCCACGTGTGAAAAACATGGTGGGCTCAAATCTAAGACACAGACATTGTTTGGCCTTGTCATTGCAAGTGCCAATCTAATGGGGAACTGAATGCTTTTAAATTGAATTGGCACATCTGCGAGTATAATAGGGATTCGTGTACTTTCATCCCGGAATTTGTTATTAAAAATAATAACTTCGATAACGTTGTTCATTAATTTTTTAACGACTAATCGCGTGCCGTTGCACAGCCGTGGTGGGTTCAAATTACGAAGCAAAATAACCGGAGATCCAGCTTTGAGTACTAAATTATGCGGTGGTATGCCTGGTAAATCCAATTAGTTTAAAACTGTTGGAAAATTTGCAGCTTCAATGGTATCGCAAACTGCATCTACGGATTTATATATGTCAGCAAGTTACCTGGCAATAACTGTTGTATCTTTAGATTCATTTCGTTGACGTCCACATTTTTTGCTGCTAAAATCGCCCTTTCTGACAGTCACTCGTGATGAATGTATTGTATGTGTACATCGAGAAATATTAGGTTAATGAGAGCATCTTGTGAATCAATGATTGTGCAGAAATCGTCCGGTAATTTTATGCATCCAGTCTCATCCTTAGTAACTTTTCCACCACCGATATCTAGCAATTGTTTTGAGAATGTTTGAGCAGATAGATTTTGAAGCATTTGGACGCGCATATTTACGTTTAGTTGAACTTTTTCAACATTACGCCACACTGGAGATGATTTCAAGCAAGCATTGATCTCATCAGCGTACGTTGAACGCGGAATGACGGGAAATGTGTTTGTCTGAAATCACCTGAAAGGAGTAACATTGTGCCTCCAAATAATTTGTCATTGTTTTTTATATCTTTCAATATCCTGTTCAACGCCTCAAGCGAATGTTTGTGTGCCATAGTGCATTCATCCCAAATGATAATTTAACAGTGTTTCAACACTGTGTCCATATACGATTGCTTTTTTATGTTGCACACTGCATCTGGATTCTTTTGAATATTTAGTGGCTGCTTAAATAATGAATGAGCTGTTCTGCATACATCCAATAAAGTTGCCGCAATGCCAGATGATGAAACGGTCAACGCGATGCCATTATTTGATCGTATTTCAGCGAGAATTAGCGAAATAATAAATGTTTTGCAAGTTCCACCTGGTGCATCCAAAAAAAAAAAAAAATCCACCTTGTCCTGCCGAAACTGCGAGCATAATGCGGTCATAAATGTTCCTTTGTTTCTCATTCATTGGTGGAACATTGCGAGTAACAATCGCTGTCATTTCTGTCATATTGTATTGAAGTTCACGATTCATGTCATTGTTTAATAAATCAGATGCACTTCGATTTGGCGAAGGCATACCGAAATGACTGAGTGGCAAGTTAGCAATAATAATGCAAAGATCCTCAATAGCAATCAGTGCTTCATTGTACATAGCATTGCTGAATGCTATCGTTAGATCGTTGCAACGTGTGCGGTGTTGATACCGTATATCATCAGTCATCGCGTCTTTGTGATTATACCATAACGTTTGTATACGGGCCGGGAAACATGTAGTTAATACTATAGCAATTAGTAGACGAATTTGCTTTGCGGTACAGCGTCAGCAAGCATACATTCCCACTGGTTGTCGTCTTCCAGCAAGCCGAGTGCGAGGCATCCATCTTTATACGATGGATGATGATGATGTCCATCGACTCTACGTATATCTTGAAATGACAATTAACCGGTGACATTAACCAACAACAGTCGAAAATAAAAGCACTCAGTCTGCCTTGGGTTGACTGTAAATACTCTCCCCAAGGCGTTTAATTTGAATCGGGACATGCATCAACCGGTGTGCCTTGCTTGCAGGGTGTCCATTTTTTTGTTTGAGCCCATGTGAAATAGTGTGGTACTTCTGAGTAGAGTAATGTGCATGCAAAGGCACCAAAAGCATCCGCACGATTACACAATTCAAAAAATTCGGTGAGTAGTTTTTGGTGGATTTATAGCTCGATCAATCGCTGTCTTGTTCGTTAAATATACGTTCTGACCGATTTCAAGATGGACGGCTAAATGAATAACAGTTGGATCCCGTTCATGAATTGGTACACCAAAGATACGTCAAACAGCTTCATTGGAGCTGATGCACCGGCCAATTTGGTACAGCGTTATTTCATCGTTGTTATTCACTGGAAGAGCAGTCACATTGGCATTTTCAACTCGAAATACTGCCATATCACTGCCATTATTCACATACTTGCAAATATGTTTGATACTCTTCTCTTAAGGGCGAGCATAAGTTTTCGAGTTTAATATGACTTGTTGCAACGTGCGTGAATATTGTTTCTGATTTATCATGTTTCTATGTCTAGTTTGGATTCAAATACGATTAAATAAAGATATATATAAAATATACGTTAAATCCGTTCAAAAAATGAAGAAAAATTAGTTATAAACCTATTCTCAGGCCTACTGAATATACATATAACATTTCATGAAAATCGGTCGGGCCGTTTCGGAGGAGTATAAACACTAAAACTGTTACAAGAGATTTATATATATATATATATATATATATATATATATATATATATATATATATATATATATATATATATATATATATATATATATATATATAATATATATATATATATATATATAGTATATATATATATATATATATATATATATATATATATATATATATATATATATCTTTTATTTTGTATTTTTTACTTCATTTGTTGTATTTTTTGTGCTCCTCACGCTATTTTATTGATATATTTTGTTCTGCCTATATTAAGATAATATTTGTTTTCAGGCTTATGAATTTTTTTAAAAATTATTTTATTTGTTAATTATTTTTATTAAGATGAATTGTGGGTTAAAGTGTTTAAGTACTTTTTTTAGTTTTAATACTTTTTTTTATGATCTTAGTATATTAAATAAAAATACGCTAAATATCATTGAAAAAGCTGAAAGAACTCGGAAGGTTGAGATGAGAATACGTATAAAATAAGATAAAAGTAGAAAATTGTTCTTTGCAACATGTATGGAAAGTTTTTAAAAATATATTTCTGCGCTTCTCCCTGCATTTTAATGTTGGAAAAGAGAGTGCGAAATCGTGATCTTCTTAAAATGAGTCTGCGATGGTGTTAAAAAACAGGACTTCCTACAAACGAATAAGAGTTAAAAGGGAGAACCAGGTTAGTGTAACAAATGGGTTATTGTCCTCTTTACCTTTTCCTTCCTCTCTCTTCACTCACTGGTTAAATTTAATTTTTTTTTCTCTCATTGCAAACGAGTTATATGAATCTCTTTTTTTATTAATTTCTTTCATTGAATAATTACTTGCACTAGTCTTAAATGTAAATACCCGTAAAAGCTGTAAATGGTTCATATATAACAGAGGTTTCCAACTTACATTAGGCCGGGGGCCGCAATTAAAAACATCAGTCAAATGGCGGGCCTCAAAATTTTATGTAGGACTCTTTTATGTTTGAAGGAACATTAAATATCACTATCAGATTTTTATCAAGTTGTACGAAACAAAAGTGTTGAATTACAAATTAAAATAAGAAGTAGATTTTTAAGATTTTATTTGCATATTAATTTATATTTGCAATATATTTGTATATTATTTGCATAGTAGATTTATATTTACATATTAAAAAGTTCTGGCTTCAATAACTTTAATTGTGTACCTATGTATTAAACAATTAATGTACAACAGATGTCAAATTGTTAAGATATAAAACTTAAAAGTATTTAAAAGTCATATATATTTTTTACGAAAATTGCCCGCAGAAAAAATGACAACGAATATATTTTAGTTCGCGGGCCATAAAAAGAGGCTTCGTGGGCAGTAACCACTGATACATAATAAGTAAATAATTTCATTATAGTTACTTCCATGTAAGTTATAGCATAAAAATTATTTGGTAATTTTTTAAAAAATAAATGTTATAGTTCCAATGCAATGATTTCAAGGAAACGAAGTACTAATACTAGTTTGTATGTTTAGTAGCTATTTAGTGTAGCTTATAAAATAATGCATCATCTTTTTTAATATATAACTTAATGTAATACTTTTCATAGGCACCTTTTTTTCCGTTAAAAATTCTTTCTTAATATATTTTGGTCTCATAATCCTCAAGTTTGACTGATTCTGACCCACGAGAGAAGTTTTTAATTGTTGTAATACAAATTACTAACACTTTGTTAAATGTGAGACACTACTCTTTCGGTTCGTGTTAATGAAATCCTCAATAAGGATGACAAGGGATTATTTCAGGTATAAGTATTTATTTCGTCATCTCTGGATTAATTATGAGTAAAAAATAAAATATGAGTATATACATAATCTACATGGCATTAAACTCTCCTGCTCCCTTCCAGTTCATACCTTCGCTCTCCTAGTCCAGCTAATACTCAACTCTTCTACGTTCAAACTAATACTGATCAAAAATATTCTTTCCCATAAGAAAAAGTCCTTCGCTCCACCCCCAATGTAGGGGAACGACACTTCCCATGTCCCTTACCCTCTGACCCTCAGGTCAGGGGTCAATCAAATGCGTGGGAGAGGAATCAGGATCCTGACAACAGAATATTACTCTAAATTGAAGGGGGGGGGGAATTTATTTTTACATTTTTCCCCTCTTACCTAGTATTTTGATTTAATAAAATAATGTATGAAGGTTAAAAGGCTTGTCTAAATGAAAAATAAATTTTTAAAAAATTACTTATACTATACTCCCGTGGATTTATAAGTATAATTTGTTCACCAGAAGTTGGCACTTGGCTCTACCTCCTCGGACGAAAAGTTCATTTCAGCGCGGCAGTAAGAGAAAAAACGTCTCCGTGCTTGAAAGGGAGACAACCCTTAATGCGCGCCAAACGCTAACAGCGAATTCTTTCTCAGTCACTTACTTCGCTTTATCATCTGCTAGTACACATTTCGTTACTCAAGTTAATTAAATATATTGCAGCAAAATGTCTCAAAAAATACAAACTATTCACTAAAAAGAGAGAAATATCATCAAATTTAGGAAATATTTAATGTTAAAAAATGCACATTAAGATGGTGCAATAAATATTTTTGTCATGCGATCGCCAAATAGCAACCTTGTTCAGGATTGTTCACATCCTTCTCTCAAAAATAGCGAGATAGTATCGTCGGATACCACGTGATGAAGCCGGAGTCAAGTGCCAACACCTGGTGAACGAACTATAGTAGACTAGCTGTCTTCATAAGAAATTCATTAGCGGGAGAGAAATAACGCTTACGTAATTAAGTCTTATAATTTCTAAAATTCCGTAAAAAAGAAAAATTGAAATAATATTAATGTAAAATCAAATTATATTATATATATATATATATATATATATATATATATATATATATATATATATAATATATATATATATATATATATATATATATATCTATTATAGTCTGAATTAATAACAAAACAAGATTATATATATATATATATATAAATGGGATTATAATAATATACTAAACATAACTAGTTGTACTACAGGACCAGACAAAAAAATTACATTGCTATTTGACAATGTAAAAGCTCTTAAAGGTGCTTTTTTTATTGGGTGTCTTTAAAAAGTGCTTAATTTTTCCTTTTTGAAAATGAATTTTTTTTTACCATGTCGATTTTCGCCACATATGCGTAAAGCGTGGTTTTCACGTTGTTCTATTCAATGTTTTCATAATTCATTAAAACACAATGCATTTAGGTGTACCGTACCATCGGTCCGTAGCGTATGAAAGTGCCAATCATTGTACTACTTGTTTAGTGAAATACTTGCGGGTCCGCATGTGCGTCTACTGAATTGGGTTTGGTGAGATTCTTGCTCTCTTATGTGCATCTCTGCTGCATTTTTCAAGATATTCTCAATTTCGACTTCATTTTCCACCCTCTGAAATCGAACTGAAAAATCTCTCGATCTTTTGTGGGTGGCTAATATAATCAAGAAAAAAAGTTCTTTGTCAATAACTAGTTATTTTATCATGATTATGTAAAGTCATCGAAAACTATTTTGTTAATGTATATAGTACTTTAAAATATTTTTAGCTCTTAAGAAGTACTTAAAAGGTGCTTATTTTTTGTTGAAAGATTTGGCTACGCACCCTGATGAATCATACGAACTCATAAATCCCAAATCTAGTGTATTACCCATTAAATTTGTTCTTTTTAAGCAATATACCCACTATCTATCAGTTCTATATTATAATTTTAATTTACGGAAATCATTAGATAGTAAGAGTATCTAGTAAGGTATTGTATTAAAAATTGTGTATGTTGTAAAATTTGCAGTTGTCTTAATCTCATAAATTACTAGTACTAAGCTTAATATATTTATTTCAGAGGATGTTAATGTTTGGGTGACATGGAAGGGCGTTTGTCCTCCAGACAACGCTATAGGAACTGTGCAGGTAAATATTTATTTTCATCCAACTTCTCTCTTTGCTATTCATTTATTTTTCGAGAAAGAAAAAAAAAAGCTTTATTGTATTCATTTATTTTAACGAGTCTTGGTACGATCTGTCTTTAGGTCAAATATTTATGTAAACCATGGATGAGCAAAGTATTCTTTAGAGAAAGCGGCTCTCAAGATGGGCCTCAGAATAAACGAGAGCAAAACAAACCTGTACTAAAACAAGCTTCAATAACTCCCATTTAGAAATAGAAGAATATAAATTTGAGGTTGTTGACAATTTCGTTTACTTGGGTTCTGTAATCAACAACAGGAACAATATACCACAATGGAAATACTAATAAGAATTACTATAGCCAATAAATGTTTTAATGGAATTCGAATATACATCAAATCTAATGTAATTTATAGAAAAGCAAAAGTTTTATTCTATAAATCTCTTTTAAGATCAATTTTTACAGATGCTTGTGAAACCTGTCTTGTACGGATGAGGCTATGTTGGGTACCTTTGAGACAGTGATGGGCATCATTCACGAAAATTTTATTCATGACTAAATTTATTCAGAATAAATTTATTCTGAATGATTATTCATATGAAAATTTTGTCATTATTCATCATTCATTATGCAAATGTATAAAAATTTTTGAATAATGATTGATGAATAAACTCATTAGTCATGACTAATTTTTCTGAATAAAATTTGAATAACCAGCAAAAAATGCAATCGATATGTCTTTGTCTATAACGAGATGCAAAACATCGTTTGCTCTTAAACGTCTTATTTTAGGAATTAAACTATAAAACTAAGACAAGTATGACTATTTATTCTTATGTTATTTTAACTTGCTCCAGCGTAACATACTTAGTTGTGCTAAAAAGTAGGTTTATAACAGTTTAGTTACTTAAGTTCATTTTGAAATTTTGTTCTAAAATCTATAAAACGCAATTTTTTATAGTTTTTAAAAGCAAACGATAATATTATTTTAAATTTTTAAATAAAATTTTAATTAAAAAAATTAAACCCTTTTTTGTAGTCAATTCGTAATCGTAGTCAATTAGAGTATTCCGTACCCATTTTTGTTGACCAGTGAAATTATTCAGTTATTCTTGACTAATGAATAAAGGATACTGAATAAGGAATAATGAATGATTTATTCTTTATTCAAAATATTTCTGACTAATGAATAAATCTTTATTCATCATTCATTATTCAGATTTTGAATAATTATTCATCATTCTTTATTCATTATTCTGAATGACAAATGCCCATCTCTGCTTTGAGAGAAAGGTCTTTAGTAGCATTTTTTGAGGAATTCAAAAAAATGGCGTGTGGCTTAGAAGATCAAATCTAGAGCTTTATCACTCATATAATGAACCTGACATCATTAACTTTATTAAACGACAAAGAATAAAAATGGCAGGCCACGTTATCAGAATAGACCAGTAATTATCATGTAAAAAAGAAAAAACTTCAACGTTAACATGTTTTTATATAATAATCATAATCGTATGCCATTAAAAGTAAAGCATTCCCGCAAACAGCCCGCTTCAATTTCGATATCAATCGTATGATTGTGGCAATGTGAACAGCAGTCTCCTTTAGTTTTCAGTGTTTCATTTTTGCATTAAAATTAATTAGGTTTCAGAAAAAAAAATATTTTTCATATTTAATCTATATATATATATATATATATATATATATATATATATATATATATAGTATAAGCAAGGAAGTTATGGGGTAAAAAACACAGTTTTGGGGTGAAAAGTTTATTTAACTAATAAAAAATACTTTTCTTAATTTTTAAAGGTATTAACTAGTAATAGTTATTTATCATCCATTCTTAATATTATTCTCTACTATTATAATGACTTGGTTTTTATTATTATTCCTAATTTGAGGATTATAACTAAAAGTGAATTTCTTTTATTATATGAAGTAATTTTGTAATATTACATTATTACGTAAAATTTAAGAAAAACTTATTAAAAAGAGCATGTAACATCGAAATGGAAAAATACCTTATAAAACACCCTCTGATTTTGAAATTCCTATGAAACTAAGCTTTCGCCATTTTTTATTACTTGTTAAATTGTAGTTCATTTACGTCGCACTGGATCTGCACAATGGGCTATTGGCGACGGTCTGGAAAACATCCCTGAGGATGATCCGAAGACATGCCATCACAATTTTGATGAAACGAGGACCCATACCGCACACCCTCGTTCCCTACGCAGACTGATCCAAGTGGTCACCCGCCCGCTCACAGACTGCAGCCAGTGATGCTTGGCTGCTGGAAACCGTGTCTTAACTATCAGTTCACTGCGGGACTTGCTTGTTAAATAAATTTGTTTATATTACTTGATGTACGTTTAGTCAGTTAGTTATTGCCTCGTTTTAATCAGTTTTAATCAAAAATAATTTGAAAAAACCGCTTAACTTGTTTAATATTAATAATTGTCTTTTAAACTGATTTAATATATTTTAAATATATGTATAAATAAAATTAAAATTCTAAAGAACTTAATAATAAACAAAAGATTGAAATCTTTTGCGTTTTATTAAATTCTTTTAATGAAAATTTACTTTAACCAAAATATGTTTTAAAAATTTTAAAAGTGAGTTTTGAAATATTATAAAATAAAGAGAAGACGATTCCTATGAAACAGCAAGTTTTATTTACTTCTAATATGGGTTCTTTAAAATAAAGTAAAAAAAGAAAAAGAAAAGAATAAACAGGTGTAAAAGATGCTTTCTGGATTTAGAAATCTTTCTTCAAGTTATTTTTCGTTCTACTTTGTTTATTTTTCATGACGTGATAACAATTTCGAATTACTTATATGTATGACAAGGTTAAATCGTACGAAAACATATTAAAATTTTAAAGTTTGATATTTTATTTTTGTCGTGAATCCGAATGACACTATTTGAAGAGTTTAGAGGCATTTTCGTGTTCTATTCGTATTCTATTTCGTATCTATCTATGCCAGAATTTACCAAGCGTCCAGCTAAAAATGTCCTTTAAAAAATGTTCTACTTGAAAGTGGTTTTTAATTTTTCCTATTCTCTCGAGTTGTCGCTTTATGCGAATGTTCATTTACACAGACTATCATTTTTTTAACCTATGCAAATGATTGTTTACACAGACGATTATTTTTTAAATCATTTTATTACATTCGACATGTAATTTCGCAAAGACTAATGCAAAAAAAATGTTTCCTTGAATCTTGAATAATTTTTGAGTTCTATTATTATTTTCTAAAATTTCACTTTTTCAAAAAAAGAAAAGAAAGACATTTTCTGACAGGTTTATTATTAGCATTTTACCAGCTGAATTCGCGGTGTGTAATATACAGAATACAAAATTTTTTTGAAAAATGACGATGTAGGCACTGATAAGGTACAGAGATTCGAATTTCGTGTCGAATGTTTTAGAAAGTTACCGCTTGGAGGTACGATCGATAGAACCGCCATTTCAATCTTCTCTCGGATGTTGGTATTTTGGTGGGCGAGACGTTATGGCGGCCCCTCTTCTTCAACTAATTCTACACTTAGAAGAAGTAAGCATTCTCTTAATTAAATTAAATATTATATTACCTTCACGTCATACCGCCTTATTGCTCTTGAAAAACCCTTAAGTTACTATTGTTTTTTTCAAGTCTGACATTTTCATTTAGATCTTGAAAATTGATATCATATTAATGCGTGTTCAAGTCCATTATCTTAGCTTTTATTTATTTACAAATTGAGAGTTCTTAAGACTTGAATTTTCCCTCCTGTTAGTTGACTGATATTTCATTGTTTGTAAATTTTAATTTTCACTTGCACTAAAAATAAATAAATAAAAAAAACTAAATAAAGAAATTAAAAAAAAAAAATAAAGAAATTTTAAAAAAAAACTTAATAAATATATAAAAACTTACGGAATGATGAAAATTAAATTTAAAAATGAATATTTGTTTATTGATTGAATTAATCGAATTAAAAAATTAGTTTGTACTCGGAAGGGTTAATTTAATTAGCATGATTTATATTATTATTTCAGATTTTTCGGAATCACAATGTACGATACCTATATAATTATTATTGGTATGTGTGCATGCATATAAATGATATATTTTCAATTTCGTGTTTATTTTCAATTTCCGTTTTTTAATTTGACAGCAAATTGAATGAAAAGTATCAGAATATTTAGTTTTCATCATTTAAATTATTGAAAAGTTGTAAACACAATAGCAAAAAAAGCCGTATGTGAAACGAAAACTGGTTTAGAAATATGCGTCTTGTAATTAAAATTTAATAAAATCATATGAAATTTAAAGTTACCTTACAGGCTAATTAAAGAGCTAAAAGCTGTTTTTAGAAAACGGCATTTGAAGTTTTTAAATACTTATTTCATCGATCAATAGTCATTTAACTTATTTAAAAAAAAAAAATTTGATAAGCAGTTTTCATTAGTTATATGTATTGTGAGAAGTGTATTCAATTCTTTTCAATTAAGATGTTACATTTTTATTCTTTTTCAAAGTTTTTCTTTTTATCTATTTATAAAATATTTTTTTACAAATGTTAATAACTTTTTTTTTTAACGTAAAAGCTTGACAAGAAATTAGTACTGACCTTTTGTGAAATTTAAAATAAGTATTCATTGTTAGATCACCTATCATAATTGTGCTTATTGGATACCTGTAAGAGACGTCACGTGTGGGGTAGTAAAACTGATTCAACGCAATAATAAATTAAAGCCGTTAGCACGTAATATACTGCGTTGTCATTAGTTGCAAGTTCCCAACTAGGTACCTGTAAGCGACGTCACGAGTGGGTAAACTGTGGCATTTGTTTATGTCACGATTCAGCAGCCAATCAGGTTCGACGCACACGCGTAACGTCGCTTGCAGGCATCTATTTAAATCTGTTTAAAAACTTATTCCAGCATGATAAAAAACCAAAATATAATAGCTGTAACACCGAAGTGAAGCATCACTGGCTACGGTCAATATGCCAAGCACAACCATGTGATTTCAGCTGTTATCTTCTCTAGTACCCAATCAACAACTAATTAACAGTTTTTCGTCCTTCAATGGACTAATCGTAAAGACGTGATTCCCAGTACTACACCAAAGTCAAACATCACTGGCTGCGGTCAGTAAGCGGGTGAGTGACCACTTTGGTCTGCCTGCGTAGGGTCCGAGGGTGCGCGTTATCGGTCCTCGTTAAATTGTTCTATTGTAAAGTGCTCTCAGGTCGCCGAACTACCAAAGCAGGGAAACGATCCCCTTTGCAAAGGATTAAAATGTCTTTGGATCATCGTCGGGGACAGTCGCCAATAGCCCATTGTGCAGCTCTAGTGCGACGTAAATAAAGTACCTACCTATCGAATAGTTTTTCGGAATATTAGTTTTAGTAGCCTATTGAACGGAATATATCGCGTAACCAATAATCTTTACGGTTTGACACATGTAGCATTAAACTTTCAATAATTATTGATTCTAGTTTTTTTTTTTTTTTTTTTTTCGGAATATAGTGATATTTGATTTATTGAAGCATTTGTGTGTAATATGTCGATAAAATATTTTGAGGTTGAGAAAAAAATCAGAAAAGTGTTTTGTTGATTTTTGTATATGTGAATTTTTTTTTTTTATAATACTTTTTTTTTTTCAGAACATCGATTTATTCTTTAATTTTTCGAAAATAGACAATTACATTAATATGATCAATTCCGATTATCAAATTTCATTTCATTGTTTTACTTTTTTATCATTGAAAACTTAAAGTACCAGAAACTTTGAAAACTTAAAGCAAAATGAAAAGGCATACAGCATACGAAAATACAAAATTTGAGCGAAATCGGTCAAATAGTTTGAATTATAAAATTTCGAAAAAGGTGTATTTTTAAATCTGATAATTTCTTCCGATCTCGTTTGTATTTTGTCATTTAAAATTACTCAGTTTAAAAAAAAAAAATTTAAAATTTGCATGCCATACAATTCAAAAAATGTTCGAACCTTATTTAATAAAATAATAACAAAACAATAATTATTAAAATCTATTTTTTACATTGGGATAAATAAATTTTATTAAAGCGTGTTTTTTTCCCTTCTAATTCGTTTAAAAACTTACCGAGATTAGGACTTCTCGACTGACTGAACTATCGGAAAACTTTTTCCAGATTGCGGCTACTTTCGAAGTTCTGATAGCCGAAAATTGGTCGAAAAAATAATGTGTTTATACACAGATAGTGAAGCATGATTTCTTTTAAAATCCCTATTGAAAAGTATGAATTTAAATTCTGACTGCAACCCTGTCGTCCCCGCAGGAAAGTTTCTAAATTAAGCTGGTATTTACATGTACTAAAATTGCTATTTTGATGACTCTAGCTGAACGCCGTAAATATACTAATTAATTTACGTAACCAAACTCAAATAACGCGTTTTTTCTTCTTACTTTCTTTTTTTTTTTCTAAATCTTTTTTTTTTTTTTTTTTTTGCAGGAAAAGTTCTGTTTTTAATGCTAAAATGAAATGAGCTAGATGAAATTCTGTTTTTAATGCTATTTTATTTTTACATTTTTTGTCGTATCTCTCGGAAGTTATAATATGAATGGAAAATATTTTGATTTGTACAGTTACATATAGCATTTATATATGCAAAGATATTTTTGGGGAAAAGTAATTTAAATTTTTTTTTTCATTATTTAATTTGTTGATGTCAACACAGGCAAAACCTGATGTTAAATTAAATTATTTCGAATACACAAAATTGAAACCAATCGGCTGAATAAAATGTTTTTATAATTTTTATAAAGGACTATGTCTTTTAATTTTTTTTCCTGGAAATATTTTACCAATTTATTTAAATTTTAGTTTTTTTTTCTGGATAAACTTCGTTTACATGTTATTATACAACTCTTTAAAATTAACGAAATATTATTTTTGTTTTATATTTGTATTATTTATTTATTTTTTGAATTACTTTAAATGTCTGGCATAATTTTACTGTTATAGTATGTTTGTTAAAAGTTTCATCTAAATTAACATTTTCTTTTAGGAATAGGATTAAGTTTAAAATGAATCACTACTTACACAGTATTGTGCAAATAAAATTTAATGGAATTTAATGTTATAAATCTTATTATGGAAACAATTGACATATTATGGTTTTATAGAATTGTTTCTATCATTCTTATTCTAGTGCGGTTTTTATTTTCTAATTTCGTTTTAAAATAAAATTGTGTTGGATGACAATATTTTCCTCTTTATAGTTGTGAAGCAAAGGCTTAAAAATTAAGTAAAATTTGAACGTTAATTTGCAATTTTTTTTTTTTAATGTGAGAAAAGCTTTTAGAAAATTTGCAATAACACTTTTTGTTTTTTATCGATCCAGAAAATGTTTGGAAATTATAATTTTCTTTTTTTGTGAAATAACTATTGATCTTTCTTCACATTTCATTTTTGGCTTAAATTTTCCTGCTATATAAAATATATATAGTATAGTGTTTCACAATTAATACCTTCAAGTTTTTTTTTTTTAAATTCTTGAAAAATTGCATTTAAAAAAAGTGCATACTTTAGGAGTCGTAAATTGATATTCAACTCTATCAAAATCGAAACATCTAAACCTGTTTGATTGCTGTAGAAAACACGGATGAGTAGAATGAAGATTATTAGAGTCACCACCAAGCAATCCTGCAATCAAACTGGTTTTGATGTTTTTTCCTCTTCTCGTCTTCCTTCCTGTTTCTAATTTTTTTACTTTCATTTGTGACAAGATGAGCGGTTATTATTGAACACCATGTATATTTTTAATCCTCTAAAACGTTTTATTATTTGTAGGGAGTAATAACAACAACAGTGGGCGAGGATGGATGAAAAAGTATGTGATAGCATGTCTTGTGTGCGGAGGTTTGTCCATCGCCCATGGCATAGTCTTTGTCATCATTTACCTTCTCCTCCGCTCCTATACTTCATCCCTACAATTCTTCGAGACAATACCCACCTATGTTCCAGGAATTGTGGTAAATATTTACTTACATTTTGATCATTGAATATGAATATAATGTTGGATTCAAGAATTGTGGATGTTGAAACCCAAATTTTTTAAATTACATTTTAAAAAGTAAGTTGTATGGGCTGTCAGTTTCTTTTTAATAAATAAATAAATAATTGCAGAGATATATGTGGCTAGTAATTATTTTTTCTGCTTTAATACCTGTCTTAATCTTTAACCTAACAATTTCCCAATGGGTGTCGCTGTTAATTTTGTTATTTTTCCTGGCTGTATTTTGACATAGAAAAGTTTTATTTTCAGATTAATATATGTGATTGTGGTTGATGGGTATTTCAAATATAACATGAAGTAATTTTCTTTAATTTAACCGTTAATTGGCAGAGATATCTTTGAAAAAACTTAGGAACTAAAACAGAAACTCGGAAAGAGAAAATGCACGACCTGTCACAAGAGTATATATGTGAACTTTTTCCTGTTAAAATTTTTTAAATATCATCATTCTTGACATTTTATTTACATATCATAATTTATTATGAATTATTTTAAGTTAAAATAATTAAATTGAGAGTATTTTTGGCATACTCTTTAATTTTATGTGGAATTATAAATTAAATAAAAGTGAAATATAAGCATTGCTGAAAGATATTTATAAGAGCTATAATTATATATATTTTTCTTGTCTCTATTTTTTTTCACTCATTGTGATAATACTGCAGTGGTTTTACTACATCTTTTTAAATTTTTTAATGCTTTTGTCTAAGAATTACTAACCAATTTGGTTATATTTGTGGAACTGATTCGGTTTTGTCTAAAAATGAAATTAATGAAAAATTTATTTTACTTCTACTTGAATGGATACAGTTCTCTGTAGAAAATTCTGAAATATTTAAGATACAAAATGCTTGTTCATATTTTTTTTTTTAAAATTTCTTTGATGATAATCAAACTTTCACTAATTTCAGACTTTAAAAAAAATGTGTGTGTGTGCTACTTATTTTTTAATTTATGTTTACTTTATTTTTAGTTTATTATAACTGGCCTCATTTTAACATGTTTTATCAAGCGAAGGAATCGATATGCATTTCTGGTAAGTTTTTATTCCATTGATTTTTTTAAATATTTATAATTGTTTTAAATATTATATTTTTTATGTACATTATAAGTGGCATAGTTAAAATATGTAAATGTTTATCTCCTTCTGATATACCTATTCTTAATTGTGACAAGGGACTTTGTCTTGGTGGAAAAGAACTTTTTTTCTTGTCACTTGAGGCTGTTTTCTCACTCAGGAGATTCAATAATGCCATGTAATATTGATACATTTATTTTTTTTAAGATAGTCAATGAACAAAACAGCAAGCACGTCCCAAATAATTGAAGCCATAACCTTTTGAGTTTTTGGATGACTTCAACACTAAACATACCAACACTTAATCTATACCTATGTCTACCATACCCGGTCAACTGACTGGATTTTATGTTTCTTGATTGAATATGGATGTTAGGAAGGAAACAAACTAAAAAAACTTTATTATAATTAAACAAAAAGCTGGGGCAGACAAGGAAGGTGATCGTCAATTTTTATGTATTGCAAACACAAGAAATAAGAATATTTAATTCATTGCTCAGCGCATTTTTTACATATACAGGGTGTTTCCGTAGTATATTTTCCGCCAACCTATTTCTTCTAATTATTATTATAATCAATATTATATCTACTAAGAACTTGTGATGCCTTGATTGGTTCGACATTTTTCTGTGTCAAAACTAGCAGTTATTTAGAAATGAAGTAAATCTATCAAAATAAAATATAAGCTGCTTACCAAAACATATACAGTGTGCGTAGCGTTTGTAAAAAGTACTTAAAGGTGCTTTTTGGGGGATTTCGTTTTTAAAAGCTTTTAAAGGTGCTTTTTTAAGCTGGGGTTTTTAAAAAGTGCTTTTTTTCCCTTCAGTGATATCTGATGGATCCATGCATTTCACGAAAAATGGGGTGTTTGCTACGTAATCATTCATGCGGACTTCATGTCGTACCCACGTTAAGACTTGCGCATGCGCGCACACTTAAAACCGAAACCTGAGTGCTCCAATTCGGATAGAGAATATCAGATCTTTATGAAATGTTTTTCTTTTTAATTTATTTTAATTTTATTCTTGTTTATTTTATTTTACTTCTAACACTTTTTTGACATAGGGGGTAAGGGTACTTTTGTTCTGAGTTCAGGGTCAAGTTGAATTCACTCGGTGATGAGGGAGAGTACTGATTGTTTCGATTTACGCCCGTTTCTTTTGGGGGTTTTTTTAACGCTAAAACTGTTTTTAAAATGTTTTTGTTTTTCAATGATATCATTGATTGAATCTGAATTTTTTGAGTGCTTGAAAAGTTTTTAAAAAGTGCTTATTTTTGATTCAAAGATTTGGCTACGCACCCTGATATAGTTTTTGTCACTTTTTCTTACACAAAATTGCCATTCTAAAATTTTAGGTACTCTCTTGAAATTTGAATTCACAGTTATTCTGATTGAACTAACTGCACAACAGTCTTTGGAGAAATGTGCAACTAATCAAATGCAATACGTTGGACACGCATTAAATAATAATTTCTTATCTGATAACCTTACAAAGCAATAAATTGTTCTCCCGATCGTGGTAGAAATAGGTATACGACAAGTATTATTCGAAACAAAAAAATAATAATAATAGACTATTAACTGTACATAATTGTTAATAAAAGTTAAATGTGCAAAAACGATAAGATGATAAGCGCTTTTTCGATGCAATCGTTCTTAAACAGTCATTTGACCGGTTATGGCATGTTTAGTGTTAACCAGCTGTTGCCCACTCAGCTGAAGATATTTTTGATTCAGGTTTGTAGTAGTGGATCCATGTTTCAGCCACTGTGACATACCGACACAGATAATCCTTTTTATATAGCTTTAACAGTTCCAAACAATGTTTTGAATTGTCTACTCATTGTTCTTTTTTGTCGGGTGTGAGTAAACGCAACACCCATTTCGAAAACACCTTGTGCAGGCTCTAATTTTCATGTAAAATTGTAAACACTCTAGGTTCTGATGGAACGCTAGATATACGGGGGCACCAAACAACAACCAGATTTAATGTTCTGTAAATTATTTATGTTCTCCTTTTCTAAAGCATTGTTTGCTTTAAAAATATATTTATAGGTTATTTTTAAATAAATATATATTATGAGTTCAAATTTTGTGTGAATTGAGCCTGTGTGTCAAATGTACTTTTAATATAATGTGAATTTGCTGAAGTAAATATTAATATTTTATGCGGGACATAGTTCTATTTCATCTCAAAATGCAATTAAAGCCAAAAATATATTTTTAGAATGCAATTTTTTTTTCTTCAAATTTTAAGTAATTTATTTTAGAAGATTTATCACACAAAAATTAGCTGCATATGAGAAATATGTAATCCTTCTTGGATTCATATTTAGTTTTGATTGGATGATATCTGAACAATTATGCTTAATGTGTTAATTTAAATTGGCTGTAAATTTTTGACTTTTTATATATTTATTAGTAATTGATTAAAAAATATAGAGCTCAATATTAATAAAATTTCAAAGGGTTAAAACTATATGCTAATAATAGCTTGCAGGTTTCAATATTTTTGCATGTTAAGTTTAATAGTTTATTACGCTTCTTCCCTCATAAAGAACCCGTTCTGGGCAAACTGGAATCGCTATTTTTTCTACTTTTAAAATTAAGTGTTTAACTTATTGAATAATGCTAAACAATGATTATTTATATTATTTATTGCATGAAATATAATAAATAAAATATTAAGTTATACTAAGTGCTTTTGAGAACTGAAATTAAAATATACTTACAGGAATAAAAAAGTATTTATTAAATTTTTTTTTTTGTTATTTAAACTCATAAATTTGATTTAAAAAAATATGTTTGAATAAATTTGATGCTATGATTTTAAGTGTGATTAGATTATAGCAAGTGAGAATTGATAACAAAATCACGCAAATATATAATAATTTATCTGAACCAAATTTTATTTGCAAATATCTTTTATTCCTACCTAATATTTCTTTACGAATTCCTAATCTATCAAATATTATTTTAAGGTTTATATTCCTTACTCATTTGTATAAAAAAAAAATTGGAGAAAAACTTATCTTAAAAAGCTCGTGGAAATTTTCATATTATCCATTATAAGGTGTATTTTTTATATTTTTCATATTATCCATTATAAGGTGTACAAATCAGAAGATATTTTAATTTAAAGAAATATTTTATTAAAACTCAATGTTGTAAATTGAATTAATAACTTGAAACAATATTAATAAGCAATATTTTACATAGAGTTGTAAACAGTATTCAAGATCTTAAAAAAATTAACTCAGTCATATTTGATAATTTTTAAACAATAACTACCTCTTGTTTAATTGTATAAATTGTCTTGTATTCTAAATGTTAAGTAGTGTTTTGCTGATAGTTTGCAAAATAATTCATTTATGTAAAAATTAAATTCTATAGTTCAGTATTTTTTTAGTTCAAAATTAAATTTTATAATTTCACTAAAATATAAATTTTTTTTTAAAAAATCATTTTTATTGTTTCAAATAAGAAGCAGAAAAAAAACTGTTTAAGCAAAATAACCAATGATTTTAAACTTACATTAAAAAAAAAAACTCATTTATTTTAAACAAAATAGTTTCATAGTTTTTTTTAATTAAGATATGAAATTTCTAGTTTAACTTTATCACTTACATTAAAGTTATAAAATTAATAGAGAAAACAAATTTAAGAAATTTTGAACTTGTTCCCTGTGCTCATTCATTTTTTCAATTTTATCCAGTTTATATACACCATTGTCTTTGAAAAAAATAATTTTTTCTTAAAAAGTGCTTAACCTTCACTTAACATAAAGTCTACTTTAGACATAACACAACGCATGCCTTTTTATATTACTTTTTTAATGCAACAATGTAGCTCTTCTATTTATAGTTTTTTGAGATATTTTTTCTGGAATAGATATATTTTAAGCTTTAATGTTTCTTTTTGAAACTTAAGAATATATTATTTCCTGAACTGTAAACAAGACAAATAATGGTTACATGCTTTAAAAAAATATCTAAAGTTATAAAAACCCTGATTTTGAGTATTTACCCAAGACAGGGGTAAATACCTATTTATAAATACTCTACCCACTGGGTAATTAGCTGACCTACATCTTTAGACCTCAGCACCAATCCAAAGGGATGGTAGCCATTTATGTTTTTAGGTTTCATGTTTCGTTCTGTATTTTGTTACAAAATAGCTTATTTCTAATGACTATTTTTTAAATTCAATCTATTAACTTTAAAAATAATAGAGATATGCAATCAAACCAGTGAAAAAGTTTGTATGATATCTTTCAGTTACTGTTATCTATCAGCAACTAAATTTTGTTCCCCTGCTAAATTTAAGAAATGATTGAATAAGTTGCTGTTTAAGTTGTTCAAAATTGCTTTGTCTTTTAGATTAAAATGGCTGGTGGCTGCTGCCTTGTTTGTGCCCTTCTTTGTGTCGTCATCACGGTGACAACAACTGTCGTTCACATGAATCGCCTTCAGACGCTGCACGAGTGCGTGTATACTCCTCAATCTAAGACGTGCATGTGTATTTCTGCAGTTGGAGACCACGATAACCAAGAAAGTTAGTTCTATTCTTTTAGAATTTTTATAAGTGTTGAAATTTATAAACTTATTCTTGAATGGTTAATTACAACATCTCTGAAAGTTTTATATTTTCAGTCCTATCCTATTGGAAATTTTCTCCTGAATTTCACTATGGTTGGAAATTATTTTTATTCATGTAGTTTAATTTCTCTTTCTGAAATTTAGCATTTACAAAGTATGGTTAATATAAATTTATCATCCTATTTTTGCTTATAAAAAATTTTGTTAGTGCTTGTAAAGAAGAATTCCAAAATGTAAATTAATGCATGTAAAATGTTTTACAAACAAATAATTGGAAAAACCACTGGCAAAGTTGTTATTGCCAAAAAGCAAAATATTGCTTTCACAAATCTAGTCCATTAAAAAATTTCAGTCCATTAGCATCATCCCCACAGTCTAAATGCTTGTGCTCAAAACTTTATTTGATATAATTTAAATTTGTCACATAAAAGCAGTGAATCATTTAATCTAGACGTTTTTGTGTGACTAAAGCTAAAGAATTAGAAACAAAAACCTTCATGCAAAATAAACATAATTTTTAATGCACTTTTTTATTATTTATGAAATAATAAAATTGACAGAAAAGTTGATATCAACATTCTTTGATTAAATAGAAATTTTTGAGTATAAAATGGGTTGTACCCATGTAATTTTTGTACCTTTTCATTATTTTCACCTGTTGTTTCATAAATATTAATATAGAATATATATGATATACGACCTTAAAAATATTAAAATTTTTATTGATTCAATTTCATAAAACTTAATTAAAAACTAATATTATAAATTGCATACAGCTAAATAATGGTATTAATTCAATAACACTAAAGTTATGCATTTTTATATTACAGACAAGCAAAGGGGGAATAATCTCTTTTTAACAAATATTACTAAAATAAATGTTGTGTGATCATTTGCCTATTAAGTGGAGTAGTAAAATAATATAAAAGCTAAGTGAAAGTATTCATTCTTTTCTTTTTTTGTTTTGTTATTATCTTAGGAAATTTAAGGAATAAAAGTGTATATTTCTAAATTGTTTTTTAGAAACATTAATAGTTAAATCCTATGAAGTACTTTGGAATGGATAGATTAATTTTAATTATGAGCTTAAAATATTATTCAACATATTGCTTTAAAAAAAACATGTTTTAAACAAATAAAAAAATCTATTTTAAACAAATAAAAAAACATTTGTTTTAAACTCTGTTTGAGTATGCAAAGATTTTTTAATCCGTGGAAATTTTGTTTCAAATATTGTTGAATTACCTAATTATGAATTTTGTAATTGAACATTGCATTGTTATTATTAGAAAACATATATCTATGCATATTATTTTTAGTTTTCTCTTTAAATGAGTTTTTGAATTTAAAATAAAAACTGTATTGTTCAAAATATGATTTTCAGAATTTAGAGTAAAAATTTGTACACTGTTTGTATTTTTCTAATTGCCCTTTCCTACCTTGTTACAGCACACCGCTTTGTTTTCAATAGTACGCCAAATTGTGAAGTTGTTCACGGAAGTTTATATTCCTGTTTGCGTGTGCTCTTCAGTTTCTCTGTTTTAGGAATACTTTTGTGCATTTCTTGTTCTATGTTGCTATACCAACTTCTTAACCATGAAAAGAAACGACTCTATTGGGAACAGGTCAGTAAGCTTCTTCTCTCATTCAACACCTCATATCTTATTTTACCCAGTTTATACACTTGGTTTATGTCACTGCATATTTGTAAATGCAAAAGTATATTTTATGATTTTTTAAAAATTTATTTCTTATGTACTGTTGAAAAAAACTATTCCTTTAATGTAACCGTTCATTGCCAATTTAGTCAGCTCAATCAAACCCAATTTTAAAAACAGCGATTCTCCATAAACTGCATTAACTTTACTATATCTCTGAAGCAAACCAAAATTGATAGATTTGTTGGATTTATTTATAATGCTCCTTGATCAATTTAAAATTTTCTTTTTAAATAATAAATACTAATTTACACAACTGGTTTCATGGCACTAATATTAACTATATATTGGTAAATGCAAAAGTATAATATATGATTTTTTTTTTAATTTCCATATTCATTTCTTATGGGCTGTTTAAAAAAAAAATATTCCTTTAATGTAAATGTTCATTGCCAATTTAGTCTGCTCTATCAAATATAATACAAGACCTGTGGAACCCAATTTTAAAAAAACTGCAATTCTCCATAAACCGCGTGGACTTCACTATATCTCAAAAGTGAACCAAAATTGATAAATGTGTTGGATTTATTTATAATGCTCCTTAATCAATTTCAAATTTTCTTTTTAAGTAAAAATAATTGTAACTAAATAATAAAATAATTTCCTACATTATAAAAAAAAATTATTTTTCTGCTTATAAATTTTATGCATTAGATAATTTATTAAAAGGTAATTTAATTCTTTGATCCAAAAAACTATACATTATATAGTTTAATAAACTATACATAGATAGTTTCTAATTAAATTCACTTCGAAATTATTAAAAATATTTTATTTAATGCATTAAAATAAAGTTAAATGCTTGTGAAGTGTAAAAGGTTTTCCTTTTATAAATCTTTCTCCACTGCTAAAAAGTACAGCAGTAGGTGATTATTTTTTGTTGAATGTTATAGTTTCAAGCACAATTCAGCAATCCACCTCCATAATATAAGGCTGGAGAAAATATCATTCCTGTATCACTTAACAATGTTCTTTGCAGCTACTTCTCTCTACATAAATTAATCACTTAAACTTAAAACACATCAAAAATCGTCGAGGGAAAGTGAAAAATAAGTCATTAACTCGTCCCTTAGGACATGTAACTTTCACACATGGGGGGATATCCAAACATCAGATGTATATAAGCAAATTAATAACCATGCTTTAAATACCTACTTAAAAAAATACTCCTCCTTATGTCGTGTATAAGCGATAATCGATAAATATTGCGAAACTTACACATGAAACATAATAGTGGAAAAAGCAGTGCCAAAATATAAAAATTGAAAAAGACTACACTTGTCTTTCACTTAGTTTTATGAGCTGAGAGTGAAATTGAATCCTTATGTAGCTCAGCTTGGTTTTTTAAACATAGTGCTTTCTGCCAAGTTAAACAGTTGCTTACGTCTATACATAATGGTAATTGAAAAGCCTAGCGGAGGAGAGACAGGGAAGCAAAAACAGGTAAGGGCTGATGATATGACGTTAATCCTTGCTGAAATGCTTTTGGAGAAAAGAAGTGGTACAATTTTATTTCCAAGCATAGCATTATTACAAATAAAAAATATTCAAATTAAAATTTACAAGCAAAAAGCATTTTTTTCCAGCTTACACATGAATGAGCTTATATTCGGAAATGTACGATAATTTTATTCATAATTTCTTAAAGTATTATTAACCCGTCTAGCTTCAACAACACTGCCAAGTTCAGTTGACATGAAGTCTAGAAAACTTACTTTGTTTTGGGAACATCTATAAGACTTTAATTATTTTAATTTTTTACAGCTTGAGCTAAGGCGGAGATTTCTTTATCAACGTCACTCTCATCACAGTGTTTGTGGATGTTACGACGAGTTATATCCGTGGCATATTTGGGACATGATTGATTACCGACTTCTGGCATCTCATAATAATATGGCGAGTATAGGCAACGAAGAAGAGCAGTGTTCTCCTACTAACTCTGCCTTCAGGGATCAAGCATCCAGATCGGGAAATCGCCCGTCTGGCTGGAATTGGCTTCCATGGCAAAGGCAAATGACGGAAAGAACTCAAAATGAAATTGAGGATACACCTACTCAAGCTAACTTCATGCAACGATTGATGTCTCGGGAATCTTGGAATCAACATCATACGAGTGCCAGCAATGAGGATGTAGATTCTCTTCCCTGGCGGAGTGAATGCATTCACATTTTCCGCTCCCGGAACACTAGTTGCTTTCCTCCGTCATCTCACTTTGGAATTCGCTCTAGAAATTCACCGTATGGGCGGCCGCAAGTCAGTCATCGGAGAACCCGGTCCAATGATGGAATATTTCATCATTTGCATTTAAATTCCAGTCCGCGTTATGCCCAGCCTTACTCCTTAGTGGACCCATGCAACTTTTCAGGATATGAAGTACCACGTTATATGTGGGGACCACCGCCTCCCTATTCTCAACCACGTTCAGCTGAAAACATAGTGCTCTATGATGAAAATCAGTGCAGAAGATCTGGTATCGAGCAGCTGAGGAGCATATCTCACTGCGACCCGGTTCTCACTGGTTTAGAATTGGAGCAAGTAGGCAATGGATCGATGTCTTCGAAGATGAGTACGCCTTTATCCGAAAGACGTTTTGTGTGCCATAATTTCACTTCAGATGGCATCACTTTAACTATTGGTGGAAATTATACCAACATGTGCTCGCAGAATACTGTACCTAGAGAACATAAGAATGAAGAAACCTGTATAGTTGAAGTACATGTGCCATATTTACTTCAAAAGAAAGATGTATTTTTCAACACATTACCTGCGAGAAACTGTAAGAAAAAAAATATTAATCCATTTAAATCACTTTCAAATATACCATTAGGACTATCTCGAAAAATTAATGTCCAGAAAAGTGAAAAGTCTGACCCAGGTCAACTCTCTGTGATCAAAGCTGCATGTGATCTCCAAGAAAATACTGTATCACTTTACCAAGGTACAAATGTCAACAGTGTGGAAACTTGTATCAATCGCTCTAGCGGATTGAGAAGTTTATCCACCCAACTGTTCTGTGATGAACCCATCTTGAACAATATGACTGTAGACATGGATGCTACACCCAGTTCTGTGAGTTACCAACCCACCCTGGTGGAAGTGCCATCAGATTTAAAGTCCGGTCTTGTGATAGCCACTAGCCCCTCCACCCCCGTGACTGAAAATGTCACACTGACTAACAAAATTTATGCCCAGTCAATGCCTAATTTAAATATGTCCAACTCTTCACTCCCCTGCCATATTCCTAGAGCCCCTTCTAGCGGCAACACATCTACATCTCAAGACTTTGCAGATTTTGAGGATGACAGCTCTCCCATAATTCTGTGCAGCCCGGTATCATCACTGCCACCCTTGCCAGATGACGATGCGACAGACAGTTCCTCTTCATATCCTCCTTGTCTGTTCAGGTGCGACGCTGCATTTTCAAATGAATCGAGTTCAGCCGGTAACAGTGATTCGTCATCGTGTGGCGTCATTGTTATAGGAAATATACCAGAGTCTAAACTGGTCGCACCATCCATCATCATAAGCAAACGTCCTCCGACCGAATGCCCGATCAGCTGCAACATCCGCCATCTTCATCGCTATCACCCGGATGGTGGTGATCAAAAATTTGTAGTTACTATTAAAAGTGTCAATGTGTGATAAGATATTTCAAGAAAAGGTAATGTGGCTTAGAGACATTGTATGGGACCACTGTTTTTTGAGCTGCAATTCATGCCTCCCATATTGGGTGGTTTCTTTTGCAATTCTTGAATATATTTTTCTAGCAAAAGAGCTGTAGTTTGAAAATAATTTTCTGACTAGTGACACTTTTTGGCTACTCAGTTTTTTTTTTTTTTTCAAAGTTTATTACTACTGCATTAGTTTCCTTGTTTTGTTGAATTTCAAACTTTTATTTGTTTTTGTAGATAGATGTTTTTTTTTCCCTTGAAATGAGATAATAAATTAATTTTTTAATGATGCAATTGCTTGTGATCCTTGCAATATCATTTATTTCAAATTACTAGTTATAAATGTCAAAACTTAAATGATGATCACAGATTAACAGTAGTGGCTCAACTACCGTAATTGGCACCTGCACTGTCATATTCATAATGAAAGGAAGCTTTTTAACTAGTGTCTAGAGTCAAAATTCTTTTGCAATTTTCTGAAATTTCAAGAAGCAATCTTAAAGGTTTAAATGTCTCTTATTATTAGTTTATTCTGCAGGTACTAACCCATTTAATGAACATACTTAAATTCTACTTATACGGTTCTATTCTATAATTCTATTTTAACGGTTGCAAATCAAAATTACGTACAGCTATAAAAATTTGTCACTATTTTCAAATTAAAATTCTTAAACTTGCAATGTTTGTGCATTCTTAAGATTAAACAGAAAATCATTTTATTGCAACATTTGAAAAATAAACATTATTTTAAAATTGTTTTTGTTACATATTTATAAAAATCTCTAACAAAAAAAATTAGGGGATCTCCAATCTAAAGCCTTGTAGCGATTTGCATACAAAATACTAATACCACGAACCAAAACATTCTAGTCAAAGGCATTAGGAGAAATGTGGTGTGCTAAGCTTGTTAACTCTGTGATTCACAAAAAGACTTAGTTTTAAACTTTTTTTTTTCGAGATTTTTACCCCTTCCATTAGCATTTTAACACTAAACATACCATTACCTGTCAAATGACCATTCAAGAACTTTTGCATCGAAAATGTGCCTAGCATCTTATCGTTTTTTGCACATTTGACTTTTTCTAATAATTATATACAGTTAATATTCTATTATTATGTTTTTTTTGAGGGGGAGTATTTTGTTTGTTTCCAATAATACTTGTCATATACCTATTTCTACCGCAAACGGTCATTATTACGATGTTGCACATACGAATTACGATGTTCAATGTATTGCGTTTGATTAGTTGCAAAAACTGTTGCGTAGTAGTTCAATCAGAATAACTCTGATTTCAAATTTCAAGAAAGTACCTAAAATTTTAGATTGGCATTTTTTTGTCAGAAAAAGTGACAAAAACTCAATGTTTTGGTAAGTAGCTTATATTTTATTTTGGTAGCTTTACTTCATTTCTAACTAACTGTCAGTTTTCACCCAGAAAAATGTCGAAACAATCAAGACAGCGCAAGTTCTTAGAAGAAATAATATTAATTATAATTCTTATATATTCTTATAATTATAAGAACTATAGAAATAATAATTAGAAGAAATATGTTTTCGGAAAATGTACAATGGAATGAAATAAAATTCTTATTCTTAGTGTTTGTAAATAATAAAAATTACAATTTTGTTTAAGTATAATAAAGTTTTTTTAGTTTATTTCCTTCCTAACATCCATATTTCATACATTCAATAAAGAAACATGAAGTCAGGTCATTTCATATGGTAGAAATAGGTATATATTAAATATGTTTAGTGTTAATGCATTCAAAGACAGCAGTGCAGTTACAAAGCTGTGACTTTCTTAAGAATAAGTTTAAACAAAATGCTCTGCTTTCTTTTATAAATAACTTTTATTTGCATTTTATATTTCTCTAAAAAATAAAAAACAATACTTGAAATTTTTATTTTTTGAGTCTAAATAAAATATATAATTGGTTTTATAAAAACACTTAAAATTAGTTAATTCCTTTAGAGGTAAGCAAATTATAATTATTAAAATAAAGATGTGTAATGTCTGGAATTTGTTTTACGTTTTAATTGGATCATAGAGCAAAACTGACTTATGTCGTAAATTAAAATTAGTTCATGATTTTATATTTAATTCATGGGTATTTATTCAAATTTTATATATTTTTAAAACTGATAAGGCTTTAAACTGAAACATCAAACTGTATGAAACTAAACGAACTTTGTTTCCATTTAATAAAATGTTTTTGTGTCATTTAATTTTAAGAAGAACGTGAAGTAAATTTCGTTAATTTTAGATGAGCAAAAATTTGCTTTAAAGGCAATTTGTTTCAGTGATCATTCTTTTCTCTAATCGGTTCTTGATAATATTTACCTTGTGGCGTTTTTTAATGATATAAGTTCTACTTCATAAATTTTTACTCTTTGTATTCCAATCGCACCTTTGAAACACCGCCAAAAGTAACCACTCTAAAATTAAAATTTTTTATATCTTAATGAATTTTAATAGTCATGTAAAAATACAGTATTATGTATTTTAAATGATTTTTAGTGCTTACAAAAGCACTCAGAGTGCTGAGGCTTAAATTTAATGCTGCCATTGCTCCGAAGTGATATTTTGGCAGTCTATAATCTATAGATAAAATTTATTTAAAAAAAATCCCATTTTTAAAAGTGGTCTAATCAAGATTCAATAAAAAAAATGTGTAATTGTTATAAATGACTTTTGGCAGGGAATTACCTTTGTATAAACCATTCACTAAGCAAACACCCTGAATAACTTTAATTATAAATTATCGGATTTTTACAAAATTTAACCTTAGATATGCTAATTAGCTCAGACTATATTTTAAGTTACGAAAACATACTCTTTTTGGAAGAAAATATCTTAAATAATTACTTTTATTATTTGCGATAATAAAAGTAATTAGACGTTGAGATAATTATAAATATTTTAGATAAATAGAAAACTGAGTAACCGCTCTTATAAAAAAAAATTTAAAAGGAAATTATTAAAAAATACCTCTTAATTCTTAAAACAAAACTTAATGCTAAAAATAATATTTTCCGAAAAAAAATTATCCATGAAACATGAAAGGAGACAAAGTCTATCAGAAACGCTTTAAAAAATGCCACGCTATCATAAAAACGCTCTCAAAAAAAGATTACATGTAAATAAATCTTAATTTTCGAAAGAAAATTTTAAAGCTAAACATCTGCCGTCTTTTCCAAGAAAAAGTGAAGAATAAAGTCGAATAGAAAACCTCTTAATTGCCACGTCTTATTAAAAACGTTTAAAAAAGAAAAAGCTAAATAGAAACCAAAACAAAAATCGTTCTTAATGTTTAAATGGAAAATTTAAACTTTAAAAATCGCAATTTAACTTTTTCACATTACCGTAGTTTTAGAAAAAAATGACCATAAAAAGAGTAACGTTCATTAGAACTCTTTTTCTTCTTAGTTCTGAAATGTAGCTCTAACGTTAATAATCACACTTTTCTACGTTACCTGTTATCTATCTTACCGTACAGGAAAAAAAAGGGACGATAAAAAAATAAAGTTTAAATGCTGCTCTATAATTAAAACAGAAGAAAAATCTAAACAAATAATAGCTTTAAAAATTTAATCCTATCATTTCTATTAACGATGGAAAATTTTTGAAATCGTGAGTTTATAAATTTTAAAATCGTTAAGAAAGATTAATGAAAATATTAGCGAGTAGAAAACGGCTATTACTAACAATTGGATTAGTCG
The DNA here is from genome assembly GCF_982258835.1 of Parasteatoda tepidariorum. Taxonomy (NCBI): domain Eukaryota; kingdom Metazoa; phylum Arthropoda; class Arachnida; order Araneae; family Theridiidae; genus Parasteatoda; species Parasteatoda tepidariorum. Next base: position 116,232,199 of record NC_141756.1, on the reverse strand, counting down.
AAATTGTCATTGCCCGGTTTACCCTACGCTAATGTTTTGTAAGGTTAAGTGCCACTACCCGTTATATCCCTACACTGATGCTTTATTTCCCTTTTAAATTAAGGCCTACACTTATGATTTTTTTTTTTGTAGGTTATGTGCTTTGAAAAACACAAAGTAAAAATAATCGGAAAGAATTAAAACCGTCTAGCACAAGTATTTATGAAACTTATGAGCAGCGTACGCAAAATACGGACGTCCGCATCTAATTTAAAGTAAACAAGAAACTGACACCGTCTATTTGGAAATCACCATGAGTATTAGATACTCTAGCCAAATGCATTAAAAATTATTACACTAACCAAGTTTCATATATAATTATTGATAATAACAACCAGTAAATGTGATAAATTCTGATACATTATTCACTTTAACCACATTTAATCATACTCAGAGCCTGGCTAAGCCCTTTATTTTACGTTTCCTTCTTTAATGAACTTTTTTTTTTAAACAAAATATCAATACAGTGTAAAATCGAACAGTTTTATGTCAGCTTCTTCATTAATCTATCGTATGAACACAATCTATGTTTCCTAAATCCACGGCTTTTTAAGGCGGAATTCAACTACATTTTCGCAATTACGATGGACACATTGGGCCAATCAAAGGCCTGTATTTTTTACATATTGCAAAATGCAATATGTTAACAAAAATGCAGACTTTTGATTAACTTTAATTGAGCCGTCGTCATAGCGAAAATTTAGCTGAATTCTGCCCTTATGTCAGCAAGGATATGAATTTTTCGCGGCTTGAGGACTAAGTTAACAATCAAAAAACTGCACCCAGCATTATGGACATAGAATTGACGAAAAATCAATAAAATGGACAGAACAATATTTCGTCGAACTATTAGAGGGGGGGGGGACTTTATAGCTATTTTAAGTTCTAGTCAATCTTCTTGTAATTTTTAATGAGGTGAAGAATTTAAATACCCCCATAAAGTTCGGTTCTTCATTACTGAAGTTGTGACGCAGCGGGGGGCCCCAAAGAAGTTTTTTTCCCGGGCCCCGATTAGGCTAAGTCGGGTCCTGATCATACTTGAGTATCATGAAGAACATAATGTTCCAAAGAGGGACTAAAATTTTCGAAAATGACAACTAGACAGATGTTAAGTTTTTAAAATCGTCTGCAGCAAAGAAGAAATCTTAAGTAAAATTTCCTACACGAGACACTACTCGCAAAGATTTAAAAAAAAAAAAAAAAAGACATCCTGTAAGAAATCTTAGAAGTTTTTTTTTATTCTTGAACCACAATTTATAAAATCATCTGAAACATCCAAAGATTTAATTGATCACTGATCAAGTATTTTTATGTAAATATTTACATTATAAGTAAAATTAAATGAAATTTTCCTCACCATAATTTCGTTATATCTCTTTATTTATTTTTGATAACTTGGGGATAAAAATCTTAAAAATATAATTGAAAAAACCATTGCAAATAATGGAAATAAATACAAGAAACATGTTGAAAATAAATAAATAAAAAACACAGAAAAAAAGTATATCACGGCATCGTGAACAGGTAAAATGTGTGTTTAATGTGCTGACGTATAATCGGTTGAAGAAAAACATGGTAACTCGTAATTTCTTTATAATTATTTATGCATCACAGATTAGTAATTTTTTTCACATTATAATTACTGTAATATCAAGGTAGGTATATATAGTAAATTTGAAATATTTCGAATCGATAGTATTGAAATGGCAAGAAAAATTGCTGTAAGTCGTTTTTCTCGAAATCTTTCTCTGTTTCTTCGATTGCACGGCAGTAGACAGAGTGAAAAACCTGATAAGAAAATTTCAATAATCTCACCTCATTCATTTAGGCAAATATCAGCATGGTTTCCTTTCATTACTAAACTAATAAATTTTTATTTTTAGAAAAGTAGACATATATCAAAGTTATTTTCCGTAAAAAAGTGAAAAAACACAAATTTTTGTTAACCTTTTCGGAACATATGAAGAAATATATCATAATGGATCGATACATTAAAGATTTTAAACGAATTTCAATTTTTTTGTTTAAATAAAAAAGCAAAGATGCTTTGTACTTCCTGACACATCATGCGTTCATGGCTATAAAAAATGATTACAAAGAAAACCATAAAAAAAAAACATACATACACAGTTGGGAACCGCTGGTGCAGACGAAATTAGTCTCAACTATTTTAGAAGCGAAAAAGCGATTTTATACACAAGCTTTTCATGTTAACATAATATTACAGAGAGCCACAGAGTGGCTTGCCCATGAATTATTTCTACAGTTTGTCTACAGTAAGAGCTACTCTAGCCATTCGTCGGGACTAGTGGCGGAGACTGTGGTAACGAGGCATAACTGTTTCAAGTAATGTCACTGTTATCATACTTGAATAACAGTATAAATGGTAAGTAATGGGATCACTTTTTAGGATAGGTTTTGGCTTGGGTCAGCGATCTTTTTCCTTCGGTCTATTGTGTTAGCCCTAGAGTGAAGAGAACTTACCCCCTCCCCTGAAATGCTCTATTTTTTCCCATATCAGCAGACAGCCTCTGACTTTGTAGGAGGGGGTGTTCTTACTGTAGACAAACTATATCTTACACATTTATACTGAGTACAGTAGCACTCAGTGCAATAATGCCAAAAGAAACGAATAAAATTGATTATCAATAAATACAAAGGTGAAATGAAGACAGCTTTAGTTCAGTTTTTCTCTGAAAACTGTCTTTCTTAAGTATAGCATACCATTTTTTTTAAAGTTGCAATTTAAAAACAATAGCAGTAACATGGAAAATTTTGGAGATTTGTTCAGATTATAGAAAAATCAACTTATTGTATTTCAAGCAATAGAATAAATATTCAAAGGTAAGGAAATCTAGGATTCAAAAATTACCACAAATAATTGAAAAATCAGGTTACAGACATTGAAGTCATAGTGCAGTAATTCTTCATAACCTGGAAAAGCGAAGCAAATTTTTAATTTCCAAAAAATAGAAAACAAGAAAATTATTTTGAAGAGTAATTTTAAAATCTGCATTTTTTCAATATCAGGGGGTAAAATCTATTTTCACTCACTATAGTGCAATTATTATTTTTAAATTTTATGGTATCCAAATGTACATTACTTTGATCATTTTATCCCTGTATCTACAGAATTTTTTTTTCTTTATATCTGGCGTGTACTATTAAGAAAGACAAATTTAGTAAAATTGTTACTCTTATTGGAACATCTAACGAAATAGACACTAAAATACATCGTAATAATATGTAATATTTTATTAAATATTTAACATCTAAATAATCTATCAACAGGGTGGGTATCTAAAACTTTCAACAAAAAATAAGCAAAGCACCTTTTAAGTACTTTTTAAGCACTATATGCATTAACAAAATGCAAAATAATTTTTAAAGACTTAAGATGACCATGAGAAAATAACTAGTTTCTGACAAAGAACTCCTTTCGGGATTTTTTTTTATTTTAATGGCGGGCACTTGGAACAATTGGCCACAGAAAGTGCCAGAACTGCTAACTCTTTTTTCGTTACCCCGTGGGCACTTGTGGCGAAACCACGGCGGTGGAGCAGCGTCGCCCAGGTCACACTACAACCCGTTTATAGGGCGGGTCACATTCACACACAAAGAAGAAAGGACATAGAACACAGATAGAGAGAAAGAAACATCCATGCCTTGCCCGGGATTCGAACCCAGAACCTTTCCGATGCAAGGACAGTTCCCTGCCACCTACACAGGCCGGTCGGCTTGTTGATTAAATTGGCCGTTATAAAATGATTGAGAAATTTTTCGGTTTTATATCAGAGTGTGGAAAATAAAGTCTGAAATAGAGAATATTTTACAAAATGCAGCAGAGTTGCACATGAGAACGCAATAATCTCACCGAACCCAGCTCAGAAGATGCACATACGGACTCGCAAGTATTTCATCAATCATGTAAAATGATTGTCGCTTTTATACGCTATGGACCGACAGTACGCCGAAATGAATTTGAAAAATGTTGAATAGAACAATGAGAAAAGCACGCTTTTGCATAATACGTAGCGAAAATCAACAAAGTAACGAAAAAAAATCTAATTTTTGAAAAGGGAAAATTAAGCACTTTTTAAAAACACCCAATGAAAAAAGCACCTTTCATTGGGTGTTTTAAATTACGAAAATAAGCCGAAAATAATCGAATTGTATCGCTTAAAATGAAAAATAATAATCGAAAAAAATCAATGAAGAAACTTTTTTAATTTGTATTTTCTTTTCATTGATCTATTGAGTTCAGAACGAAAGTTTAAGATAACAGCGATTGTGCAGCAATCGCAAAGTAACAGTAGGTCAACGAAAAATAAGTATAAAAATAACTTCGCTAAGAGTAAAAAAGTCTCCCAATAGTCGCCTATTTCTGAAAATAGTTGCCTTTTTACCCTTTTCAGGCAAAAAAAAGTCGCCATAGTCGCCTAAGGCCGAAAATAGTAGCAAATAGTCGCCTGTGGCAACCCTGATTCAAATTGTGATACACGTTGTTCAGCAAGCAAATGATATAGGAAATAAGTTACAACTTCAAAGCAAAACAACAATCCTGCTATTTTTCTGAAGGAAAAAAAAATCTACGTTTAAAAAATATATAACTTTATAGAAAATTATTATTTCTATTTTGTAAGAGGCAAAGATCTTAAGTTTTTAATTGGAACAAATCAATGGCTACCGTACATCCATATGTTGTGTATTATACTAGCAACAAAAAATGCTAACATTCATCTTAGAGAGGTATTCTGTGCGCTGTGCAGCGCAATGAAAAAAAAAAAAAAACTACATGTCTTTCAAACATCAAATATTTTTGTTTACCCCCCCCCCAAGAGGATATTTATGGAATTGTGGCTGCATAGTATTTTTACAACGCTACAAGAGTATGCAATGATGTAGATGGCACCATTAAAAAGATTAGCTAAAGCTAGAATTCAAAATCTATTAGAAAATCAGATATTAATTTTTGTCAACACAGAACAAAAAAATCTGCCACCTAACATATACAGAAGGGAACCGATTATCCGGAACGATTGGGACCATCGCTATTCCGGATAACTGATTTTTCCGGTTTTCGGAATCGCTACAAAAAGCCGTTTTTTTATTGTTAAACCCAACTAAAAAAAAAAAAAAATTTGGAAATAATCTTAAAAAGAAGAAAAAACGATGAAGTAATACACTAATGATTATTTCCAAAATGATGGTAAGGTGAACATCTTTCAAAAAAGAAAGAAAAATCCTAAAATCTTGTGAAGAAAAAAAAAAAATTAAAAATGGCGGGAAAATTTATCGAATTTCGTTCTGGTTTTTGGTTTTCTGATTTCCGGATAACGGGTTCTGTACTGTATATATTTTAAGCCGACAGGACTGTGTAGGGTTCAGGGAACTGGCTTTGTATTGGAAAGGTTCTGAGTTTGAGTCTCAGGCAAGGCATGGGTGTATTCTCTGTACTATGTGTTGTTACTGTGAGAGCAACGTTGGCCCACCTGTGCCCCTGAAAGAGTGGTCAACAAATCTGCCCTCTAAAATGTCTGAATTGATGAAATTTTAACACAGATGGGCACTGGAAATAAAATAATTTTTTTTTTTTAATGTGGCTAATGATCATTATATTGATCAAATGGAAGTTTAACTGCGGAAGCAATGTCAATTGTTGGAACTCAAAAGTTTCGTGCACTAACCCCTCATAACTGTTAAATCCTAAATGAGAATATATTCTTCTTCGGACTAAGCTGAAACTCACAAAAGTCAAATAGGTTCTCCAGGTTAGGCCTGATTTAAAACAATTATGATAATTTCAAATAAAAATCATTGATTCAAAACAAATTTTTTTTTTTAAATAAATCATTTAGTTTAAAATAGTTTTATATAATGTTATATATAAAAATACTCTTCAGGTTTGTGAAGATTAGATTATTTCCTAGGATTTCTTTTAAAAAAAATATCACAAAATGGTCAGCAGCAGACATAGGAATTTAGTTTTATAATGTTTGGACATTATCAGGTTAAATGCAGAAAGCATTTGAAAAATACAGAAAAGTTGACAACTTATAAAGACTTAAAATTTTTTCCCCTCTTTTGATCATACATCAGGAAAGAGTTTAAGAACAACTACTTCCCTCGAGGTGCAAATTGTGCTCAGCAACAGAAATGTTCATCTTGGAGGAGGACAAAACAAAGTATGATTAAAATTCACTTAGTTCCCCACGAACAGCTCAGACAGTCCAAAGACGAAACACAAATGCAATGTTAAATGTCCATGCAAAAAGATTCTGAAGCTTGCAACTGCAATGTGCCTCCAGAGATCTCGAATAGGTCTAGACGGAACATTTTCAACATGACGTGGGTATTATGTAGAATTCTGATCGCCTCCTATGGTTAGCTTTTTTAAAAGGATGTAAGTAAGAAAGTTGATGCAGTTAACAAGCTCCCTTAGCAAATGAATAGCAACACATTAATTGCCTTCGATACTGCAATAGCTAGAGAAACACTGGGAACAATTTTCCAAATTGAGATTTTGATATTGCTGGTGTGAAAGAGACTGGTTATGTATTGGATGAATAAACCACTTTTTACAATGCTTCCAGAACAAAAACTTAAAGAATCCTTAAATGAAAACAATCACTTCATAATAATTATTACATTATTAGCTATCACTTTCAAATTTAATAAATAAGAATTTGTTACATAAAAATATTAAAAAAAAAGACAAAATTCAAATAAGTTTTGAAAAATCAGACATTCTTTTTAAAAGCAATTAACAGTAAACATATCATAACCAGTCGATTGTATTATAAAGTATTTGTATGTCTAGCATTAAAATAAGATAATAGAAAAAACTATAGACTATTGTATTTCTAACTACTATAATTAATATTTCTATTTGATTAAGATCTGGGCTGGGGTTTTGGATGTCCTTAATTGGTTTTGGACATGACACTCAGGTTTTACTGCCTAAAACTGTCTTCAAGTGTCCAAAACCTTGATAATTGGTAAAATTTTTACATTTGTCCATGTGCAACCATTGTACACATAATATTAATAAATATTTGATACTTTTTATACAATTTAATGAACATATTGAAGAAAAATAATATAATAGGAAAAGATGTATAACTTGTGAAGCTCCACAATTCACTGAACAATAAAAGTGAATACCTTATCCAGTAAATATGAATAAACATGCTTTAAATACTGATAGATTATGTTTTTGCATAAGGATAAATAATTCAATATTAAAAATAATAAACTTTTTTAATAAAATCAAAACTTGTCTTCATTTTGTTTCTCGTTCAAAAATTAACATCTTATTTTTCACAATATTTTTTTTAAAATTGTGACATAATTTGTGTGAAAAGTCTTTGGACAAAACCGTGGGTTAATCCATTCTGTCCTAAACCTTGCCAAGATGAATCCAGCATTAAACAAACAAAATCTAAAAACATAAGATAATAGGATTACTGAAGTCAAATTGGCTACTAAACTTTTGGTCTCGATTGAAAATTTACTATAACAAAAATGTTGTAACACTTGGAAAAAAAAAATTTTTTTTTCTTCTAAATTTAATTATCGTAATTTCTCAATAAAAATCCCTGACAAAAACTAATAAATAAAAGCACCAGCAAAAATATGAAATGTAGAACATTAAGATAATGTACCAAATTTCTTAGCTGGTGCTCATAAAAGTTAGCACCTCCTTTGGTATAAGGAACACTTTTTTTGTTCATTTTCAAAAAGAGTAAACAATGCTGAATAGGGTAAAATAAATGATAAAGAGCATATAAAAGAAAACAACATACTGTGAAATACATTACTTTTATTTAAACACTTTTCTATAACAATTTACATAGGTATAAAATAAAATAAACTGCAGCTTTAATAAGCACTTGAGATGTTAAATGCTTACATGAACGTCACATATGAAGAATTGAGACACTAAAGAAATCAACACAAAAAACCATTTTTTTTCTTCTTCCAAACTAAAAAATATTAAGCCACTTTTTCCTCACAGTTATTCAATAGTTAAAAGCACATTTCTGATAATTAATTAAATAGATTTATAAAACATATTTCATGGTTATATCACCACTCATAACCCATTCTTCAATAAAAGCTTACGTAGCATTATGAACAGACTAAATAACTCTCTAATCACCATTTTTTACAAAATTATGACAGAACATGGACTAATTTTTATTGTCGATACAAAATAAATTCATTTTTTTCATTGTAAAATGTCGCAGATGTTGACCAGAAAATGTTTATTTCATTTAATAAATTGTAACAGCTTGTAAGTTTACTGTAGTATAAAGGCATTGCAAAAAAATTGATTCTTTGATATTTCTAATTATTATTCATTTTGGTGCAGAGCAGAGAATTTGTTTTCTAAATCAAGCTTCAATTCCCTCTGAGTATTATCTTTTGACCGCACACCATGCTTAACTGATTGAAAACTACGATCAGATTCCCTAAAAAGAAAGAAAAAATATTGGTATAAAACCTAAAAATCAAAATTTTAGAAATATTTGAGATTCACAGAAAAATTTAGTTAAATTAAGGTTGTTGCTTAAGATATCACCTTTCTTTAGACATGCACAGGGTGCGTAGCCAAATCTTTCAACAAAAAATAAGCACCTTTTATATCCTTTTTAAGCACTTAAATATTTTTAAGCACCATATATAATAACAAAATGCAAAATAATTTTCAAAGACTTTACATGATTATGATAAAATAACTAGTTTCTGACAACAAACTCTTTTTTTGATTATATTAGTCATTATATAATGATCGAGAGATTTTTCGGTTCGATATCAGAGGGTGGAAAATGAAGCCTGATATTGAGAATATCTTACAAAATGCAACAGAGTTGCACATGAGAGTCTCACCGAACCCAGCTCAGTTGATGCACATGCGGACTCGCAAGTATTTCACCAAACATGTAAAACGATTAGGGTTTGCTTTTATATGCGATGGACCGACGGTAGGCCAAAATGGATTGCGGTTCAATGAATCGCAAAAATGTTTAATAGAGCAATGTGAAAAGCACGCTTTTGCATAAAACGTGGCAAAAATCGGCAGGGTAAAAAAAAAAATTTCATTTTTGAAAAGGGAAAATTAAGTACTTTTTAAAAAAATCTAACAAAAAAGCACCTTTAAAGGTTTTTAAAAAAACAAACTGCAAATAAGCACTTTTTAAAAACGCTTCACACCATGATGCATAAGCAGATATGGTACCAGTCACTAACTGATACAACTGAGTATCAGTTAAGAAAATCAGCTATTTTTAGCATTAAACTTAATTTATAAATTGAACATTTTTTGTTTTTAACATAATTTTAACATTGAGTTAATTATAATATCAATCTCTCATACCCCTTTAATTAAAAAAAAAATTCCATTACGTTATTTTCTATTCCATTATGCTACCTTTAATAAAGCTATAATATATCCTAGGACCATAAGACATAACTAGCACAAATCCATACAATTATTATGGCTAAATAGTAAACTAAATGAAATACTTATCATTTTCATTTACTTATATCTGGGATTATATAAACATATTTAAAATGAAATTAGATAATTCAGCCAGCTCAGGAGAAAATATTTCAGGAATCAAATTAAAATGAATTATTCTTATAAATTGCTTTGAAAAATTATTTAATTGAAGTTAATAAAAAATCTTTTCTTGTTTTTTCATTTTGGCAGTTTAAGATTTAAAACAAAATAAACAGATCATAATTTGTCAAAGTAGAAAAGTGAAAGAAATATACTTTAGGCAATGTATGTGAGGAAACTATTTTATAACTTTGAAAGTTGAAAATAAAAATATTAAAAAGTTGAACAACACAAAAATACAATCTTGTAGAACCTCATAATCATTAATTTATGATTGTTTATAAAGTAAAGAAATCGAATCTGTGTCACTCTTCAAAAATCTACTTCCTAGCATTGAGTTCAAAGAAGGAACTACTAGTTCAGTACTAATTCGTAAACTTATATAATCCTTAAATGTGATTCTGTAGAAATTGATAATCGTAAACATATAATAGTTTTAAAAAGTAACGAAATGGAATTTGTACCACTCTTCAAAAATCTATGTCCTAGTATCAGTTCAAAAAATGAACTACTAGTTCAGTACTAGTCCTTCAATGTATATGAATGCTAGTAATCCTGCTAGAATTTGGAAATTACAAGGTCTTCCGTATCCTGACCTAAAAATTCCAGGTCTCTATTTAAAAAATATATAAACCTCTTTGTGAAAGATATGCATCTACAGACTGAATCTACAGATGAATACAAGTGCAAGAAATGATAGATACTTTTGGGAGTTCATACTTTTTTACTGATACAAACGGAATGCTAGAGACGTCAGTGTTTTCACTACAGCGCGAGAATCTCGCATATTTTTTTCTTTTCTCGCATTAAAAAATGATTACCGCAAGAAATTCGCGCTATCTATAAATCAATTTCAAAATTCGCGAATTTCTCGCATTTTGGAAAAAGCTTTGAATTACGCCATTTAGAATAAAATCCGTTTCACTTTTCTTCCTGGATCTTTCATTATTTTCAACATCTGCCCCCATTATCTAGCTTCCCTATTTACCAGTATTGTTCAGAACCTTTTCGAACAACAGAACACAACCACGGAACCCCTTTCAGAACACATTTCTCTGCAACCACGTGTTTACCGTAGGTAAGGTTTCTTCATGTAAGACGCTCAAATTTTTTATCCACTTATGTAAGATGGACAAATACCTTGTAAAGGCAAAATCTTCTATGATGATGCACCAAAATATTCAATGCTTTAAAAAATAGAAGACATAAAAAATGTATTATAATTAAAGAAGTGATTTTTTTCCCAAGAGTTTTTGTGTTTTTAGACATCTCACTTAACTTTTTGAAATCTCACCCTGTTTTTGAGAAAGGGTGAGAAATTCCCACCCATTTTTTTTCTATGATGAAAACACTGGACGTTGATATTTGGATTTATTTCTTAAACAATGTGAGTACATATTGGATTACAAAAGTTAAAGTTAAAAAAGATGCTGCCATCCAAATTTATAAAATGTATAATTCATTTCAAATACTTTGAAATACTAACAAGGAAAAGCTGCCAAGCTAAACTCATAGCATATGAAATTTTTACAGGTGTTAAAAAAACTTACATTATTATTTTATCCTGTACTTAAAATTTTTAGAGAGAAAATTGACCTCATTTCATCTCTGGAAATTGTCCTCATTTCATCTCTGTATTGATAACCAATTTTATTTGTTACTCAGTACAAATGGGAAAGATAGAAATAATGACACTAATAATTAAAAGGATTTTTTAAAAAACAACCAACAAGAATTTTCAACATAAAAAAAATAACATCTTATAGTTTTTATGACAGACAAGGGGAAGAAAATTGTAAGTATGCATGATCAAACTCAAAATATAAAAACTAATTTTCAGTATGAAACGAAACAAAAAAATGCACTTAAGAACACAAAATGCATACTTAAATTCGGGGTTTGTTGATTTAAAACAGCTTGATTTAAATCAAATGATATTTTTAAATATATATATATATATATATATATATATATATATATATATATATATATATTATATATATATATATATTGATTTCAAAAGTTGAAAAACAGTGTTTTAAATTATTGATACTTTTATTACTTTCTTTTCGTAGTTTTAAAATTTATTTTAAATAAATTGCTGTGTTAATTAATTTTAGTTAACGAAATTACTTTCTTCGCGTGTGTTAAATTCCGACACATTTGAAATTACATTTTTAAAAATCTTTTGATTCTTTAGATTGAAAGTACAGATTAAAGTACACATTTATTGCTGTCTTAATATAGACTTGCATAGCTGTAGAAAGTAATTAATAGACATGAATTTTGAAGGTAAAAAAATGCAAATAATTTTTATTAAAATTCTACCTTTTGATAGAAACAGCATGGAATTAAAATCTACATTATATTTTATTGGTGGAAAATGTATATTTCTAAAGCTTGAGGTTATATTAAAAATAAATTATCCTAATATGCCAAAAATAGAAGAAAAAAAGAGGCTAATGAATTCAGATAATTTTTCCTGATATAGTGTCATTCTTCCCTTTCAAAGTCTATTTGAGGCAGTAGAGTTATTAACTGGTAACTGATTTTTTTCTCATAATATGTTTACAGTATCTTCGACATTATCAGATTTTCTATAAAGATATTTCGTGAAAAAAAATTCCAATGAGAGCATATTCTTTAAAAAATTTTTTAGCTGATCTATTTTGATATAGAATTAAAAATGAATATTTTAATTATAACATATAGATGAAATATTTATTTACTTTTTGATGAATTTATAATTTGATATTATTTGATACATTTATAAGTACAATCTATTACATTTTTTTTGTCATATTAAAAATCAAGAGAAATAAAAAACACAATTTTAAATTAAAATTACGGTTTGCTAATTGAAATTTTAATTTAATAGTTAAAGAGTCTGTCCAAGTCAAATTTGCTACTGCTTAGGGTACCTTCACAGATTCAACTTTAGGAAAAACGATAGTTTCACAAAATACTTGTTTTTTAAATTTTACTTTTATGTTTCATAAAAAACGAATAAATCCATATTTTTGTGTTGATTTTTAAATATTAGTTTTAATTTTCATAAATTATGTCTAAATTTTCACAAAATAAAAACCTTTCAGACAAACCTAGACAGGCGTCTTTCATTAAATTCTCTATTTTATCTTAGTCTTCAAATTTCAATTATGCATTTGTTTCAAAATGGTTGCTATGCATTCAAAGCTATGAATTATAATGAAAAATTATATTAGTAAGTTAGAGTTTCCGAAATAGTGTTATAATATTGTTTTAATATTAATATAATTTTGATTAAACATTTATAAAGTATTTTTAATCATAAATTAAAGTTCTTACAATGTGTTTGAATAAAAAAAATCTGATTTAAATAAAAAAAAATCTGATTTTTTTAATTTAAAAAAAAAAAAAAACCATGAACCCTGCTTAAATCCCAATTCAAATAGTTTTGAATGCAAACAATAACAAATTTAAAATAACACAATAAAAACTTGGATTACTTGATTTCAGAAATAATTCCCTGCAATTGAGCTATATTGGGCTAAATATAGTTTTAATTGGTGGAAAAACAGCTGAACATATTTAAATAATGCTATAGTAAATGAAACAGTTTAACAGAGCTAAAATATCATGGTTCAATATACCATAGATTACACTTTAAGAGGTAAAAAAATTTTTAAGAGACAAAAATAAGGAACAAAATTCCCTGTATTTTCCCAGTTTGTTTTTTAAAAAAAAATCCCAATTCCCTGCCTTTTCCCAGTTATTTTAGGAGATTTTTAAATTCCCTGTATTTTCCAGGTTTTCCCTGTGGAGTGGAAACCGTAGTTCAGAGGTCTTAATTATCAGAGTCTTCAACCTTGAAACTTTAGTTCAGAGTACTTTATTTTGATAGGTACTAAATTGGCTATTCAAAAAAATATTGTACAAGTAGTAGGTCGGATAACTCACCCAAGTTTCCATTTGTTGCTATCCACAGCAGAGGAGAGGGAAGGAAAATGAAGTTCACTACTTATTTGTGGGGCATTTTTTGGGTGTCTTCTACCTCCTCCAGATGTAGGTGTAGATGCTGGAGCATTCCTCAGAGCCGGAGGTCTGTACGTTCCAACAGGTTTGCTAGCAGGCGTTGTTTCTTCCTTCACTTCAGGTTCTTCTTTAGATGGTACTAAAAAAAAAACTTAATTTAAATTCAAATAGATCACACAATTAATATTCACACATATATGTATATATAGCACAATTAAGACAAAAAGGATATAAAGAAAAGAAAATGAATAAGTTTCATTTACAGCACATAAGCTGCAAGTGTATAGAACTCATAATATAAGTTAAAAATATAGAGAAAACATGGAAAATATTAAAGATTAATGAAAAGAGAAGAAACATTTTTTAATACCTTTTCTTTAATTTTTACCATGTTTTCTTTATATTTCCAACACACACACATATATACACCGTGACAGAATTGCAGTGACACGGCCACATTGTCGCAGAGCGTAATAGAGCTCTTGCAGAAAAATTGCTCATTTAAAAAGTGAAAAGAAATTTTTTTTTCGAAATTTACATGCAATATTTGAATTATGCATTTAAGTAACCACTTAATGATATGCTCAATTTACTCGATTCGATTGTACTCGGACCATCTAGTAAGGCAAAATGTTTCATCTTGTTGCAAGATAAATGGAACATCTTGCGCTTCCTGATTCTAGCTTCATTTTGAGTGTTGGTTATAGCTATAGCCGTCAATCTTTCGTAAGTATTCTGTTCACCACTGATGATGATATTTGCATGTTGTTTTTTCATAAATACCTCAAACAGACCGGTATGGATTGCCCCTAATTCATTCTCTTAACTGTTCTTCTAGCTCCATCTCAATGATGAATTAAATAACACGACTATTACTGATTTTTTAAGAGTACCAAAAACAAAAAAAATTTTGTTTCACACCAAAAACTTGCACTCTTAAAATTTCACAAGGTATCAACTTCGTTGCTAACAGATTTTAAATAAGTTCTCAAACGATATATTTGGACTGTATAAATTTAGACTGAATGTAGAGTCGGAAAAAAATTCAGACTTTAAACTATGTGTCCAAAATGAAGTTTGGTATTATGTGCCAGGTCAAGGGGAAAATTTATTGCCTTATATAACTGAGTAAAGTTGGGATCAACAGCCAATCTAAATGGTTAACTTAACACTTGTTAACTAAATGATAACACTATACAGTCTACGCTTTTTAGCACGATCCACCAATACGACTCTTCCATAGAGGCAATCTCCATGGCAGAATTGTGACGACACTGTTGCAGAAAGCTACAGAATTCTTGCAGAAAGATTTTTTATTTGGGAAGCTGAGAAGTCTACTGTCCTTTGAGAATAAAAAAAATCCGCACTGACTGGTTTTAGCTAGAATTTCGCATTAATATTATAAAAAGTAATTTCCAAATAGCAAAAATTTAAAAAGGTTAATTAAACAAATATTTTTTAGAACATAAGAATATCTATTCTTCTATATTTAGATTTTAAAATAAATTCTTACACATATAATTAAAAAAGATATATACTGTTCTATTCTATACATAAGAGCTTTTTTGTAAACAGAAAGCATTTCTGTTACTTTAAATTAGTAACATATATATTTGCTACTATTAAAAATGTCTTACAGAAAGGTATTAGTACAAGAGAGAATTGTCGCGAAAAGTTCAAAGATATTCTGCCACAGGGGAGGCAATGTTATTTTAATGTCAATCAGAACTTCCAATAACCATTTATTCCAATAAAAAAGACCGAAAATTTGTCACTTTTACACTATCAAAACTAGCATTTTTCAATTAACAATGAATTAATCCATAACAAAAGTCCCAAGAAAACTATTCAAACCTATTATTCCTGGGTCTAAACTACAGTCAAAAGAATTGGATTACTTACCAGTACTGAGAATTTGAAGTGTATATTGTACCTTCATTTAAGAATCAGAGTTCTTTGAAAAGGTTCAATATATTAATCATTGTTTGAAAATTGCCTTGTAGCAGAATTTTTTAGATCTTTTGGCAATTCTCTCTAGAACTTACCTTTCTGAAAATAATTTTTACTAATAGCAAATATATATAATATAACAAACTTCAAGTAACAAAAGAGTTTCCTGTTAACAAAAAAAAAAAAATACCCTTCATGTACAGAATAAAACAAACAGTACATAATTTTTCTAAAATTATAAATGCAATTTTTTTTTTAATATACATATAAAAGAATACATATTCTGATATTACTGGTGATATCCTCCTGTTCTAAAAATTTTTTTGTGTCATTAACTTTTTAAAATTTTATCAATTTGGAAATTACTGTTTATAATATCTATCAGTCATTGTGGAATTTTTTTTTATTTTCAAAACAAAGTAAATAAAAAATCATGACATTTAAAATCTGACAGCATAAAAAAATAATAAATAAAAAAAATAGTGATCGCCTTATTACGATCACTGGTAATCCAATGGTCAAATTCATTTTGTTTCTTTTTCTTCTTTGGTTTAACTTCGATAAACGCCGTAACATTTCAAATCATAGGTTGCAAAAAACTATCTCAGTTGATGTTTGTCGATGATTTGGTTTTCAAATCCTTGCTATACATGTGTTTCAAGATGTCACATTCCTTCTTCAGTATTCATATTTATATTAAAATCACCGTCAAGACAGTAATTATACATTAATAATAAAAATACTTAAAATTATTACGTAAATACATTAAGAATGACTGCTGGTGAAAATAAAATGGAAAAAATACATAGATACAACATAGCATGCAACCATGTATGCACACGCCATCAAACCCAAAACAAGACCCATTTTGCCAATAGGTGATAGTAATGGTTATTTCAAAGAAGTATACACATACTTTCTTCTTCCTCTTCTATCTCAGAGACTGGCGTTTGGACAACTTTCCATGGACCAGATTGACCATCAGATTCTTTTCTCGATTCACCATTTTGTTCTGATAATAATTGTTCCTTCAACTGTTCTTCTTCTTTCTCTTTTTCACTAAAAAGAGAAAAAAAAACTCTTGTAAATAACAAAAAAACAAAATATGTGCCCAAATAAGTAACATAACCAAAATAAACTTGATTTTTTTTTAAAAAAAAAGTTTCTAAAATACATTTAAACATAAAAATGAAAGTTGGTGTAATGTACAGGTCATCTGCTACATTTTAGATTTTCAATTCATAACTTTTCTGACTAATTCTAAGAATTTTTCATGGCTTAACAAAGTTACAATTTTCTCCGACGGAAACAGTAAATTTAAAAAGCAGTATAATAACATTATTTGAAATTATATATTCTGCATCTTCATATTTATAGATTTAAAATTCAAAACACAGAGTAAAGAAAGAGTTGAAGCAATAAAATAGCTGAAAAAATACAAAAGCAAATAATTATAATTTTTTCCCCCTGCAGAATTATATTCTAAAGATACTTTTTATGTTCATTGAAAAGGAAAGAAATACTCCTGATTTTTCTGTTCTCATTCCGGAATAAAAAAAAATTCACCAAAGACTGGCTTGCTTTAGCTGGACTATTTAATTGATAAAATAAAAAAATTAAATAACAAAAATTCTGAAATCACAGAAGTTTAAAAGCTTACCATAATTTTTAAAGAACATGAAAAAACATTTTATATTTTAATAAAATATGACTATGAGTGGGGATTTCATTACAAATTCAGATATTTGGGACACCATGAAACTGGGGGGAGGGGGGTTGAATTCCATTTTAAAAATTAGATCTTTCAGTTACCTAAATCCATGATTTTTCTTTAAAAAAAATAGTTAAAATCATGACTAATTTTGCTCAATACTGAAATTCATGATTTTCCAAGTGCACAGATATCCTGAATGTAACACTACAAATTGTAACAGTTCACAGAGAAGTGCACACATATGAATAATGCACATTCAAAAAAAATCTTAAATATGCTTAACATCAGCTGACTCAGAATTAGCCCTTTCCAATGTAGTTACGTTTTAAAAAGTTTTACAATGCAAATTATACCTTATATCAAATTTTCTTCCCTAGATAAAAAAAACAATTTATTAGAAAAAAAAACAATTAACTAGATAAAAAAACAATTTTGGTTATAATAAAAGAATGGCCACAGAAAAGCATCAGGGAAAAATAAGGGAATATTATTTATCTGTAAAAATTTGGAATGTGTCAGGGAATTTAACTAAAACACTCAAAAAATCAGAGGAAATGAATTAATTTGATTTTCAGATAACTAAATATCCAATATTTTCTCTAAGAAATTAGCAAAAAATTTAAAAAACAAAAAAGCTTTAATTAAAGGTAAAAGGGTTTTAAGTTATTTAAATACTTTGTTATACACACTGATGGAAAAAAAATCTCAAAATTAAGCAGGAGTTGTACTAGATCAGGGGTGACGAAACTTTATACACCAACGTGCCATTTTCTCTAAAAAATTGCTTAATGAGGTCATAGACGTGCTGTCAAATAAGTTTGACTTCGTGATTATTGGGAAAATAATAATACTAAATACTATCAACTCAAAACTCTTTATTTACATTGAAAAAAGAATACATTTTGCAATGTCTCTAGTCTCAGTTAAACACGTAATTCAACTTAAAGTAACATCAGTGTGACTTCTGTAGTTGCAGATTAGATGATCAATAACTTATATTAGGTTGTAAGATGTTAGTTTAAGCATAACTGTTGATTTTTTTCGCTAGTTATTTATTGTTAGTTTGTTTTTTACGGTTATTAATTGTTTTTTTAGTATTAATTTTTAATTTTTTTATTAATAATTGTTTATTATTTTGTTTGTTTTTTGTGAATTTTAACGTAATTGTTACATATGCTTCATAGCGTAATAAAATTTGTGTAATAACAATTCATAGTGTAACAACAAATTTGATCGGTGGAGTGCCCAAAATATTGTGTCGCATGCCAGAAATGGCACACGTGCCATTGGTTCGCCATCCCTGTACTAGATAAACTAAATTTGCACGGCTTGCATTTACAACTAAAAGATGTCTATTCAAATTTCGCATGAGTAACACCACAGTGAACATGCAAATCATGGTTGCTTTTAATATGTATTCTATAATTCTTAAGCATTATTTTTCCATAAATTTTGACATAGTTGCTGTTAGTCAAGAATACCTTTAAGAAGACAAAGAAGCCATTATTAACAGCTCAATGACTTTTAACGTGGTCGTGAAATAACGCTGGGAGAAGGTGTATTTTCTTTCCGCAACACTAAAGAAAGACTGGAGAGAAATGCAACCCTTGTGCATGATTTTATATTTTATTACCGTTGTCGAACAGCCGACCCAATTTTGAGTTTACGGCGAATGATGTTCAACTCTGTAGCCCTGTTATATTGAATCCAATCCAGAAGACAAGGAAACTCCTGGATCAGTACCCCCTATAGGTATTGATTTGTTACGGGTACAGGGAGGACTTTGCGACTCGACAGATTTAATGTGTATCAGTCACCACTTACAACACGGGGTGTGTTTGGATGACAATGCAGCACTACTCAAAGGGAAGACCACAGTGCACGGCGTATGGATGTGGCACACCATACTGCATCTGCACCAGAACTGTAGCTTACAAGTCACTCACTCCAAACCACTGCCATTTATGAGTGGTGTCCAATTACAGCTCACTGGAAGACAGAGTAAAGATCTACTGTATTTTCTGATGAAAGTCAGTTCTGTCTTGGTGCCTATGATATGGATTAGGAGGAGGCCAGGTGAAAGCTTCCTACACCCAGAGTATGGTCAGGGGAACAATTTTCTATGACAGCAGGAGCACCATGCACCTTCACTGCAAATTTGTACATCAACCTAATTTCTTGCCGTTAATGAGCAGCATTCAAGGGGGTATTTTCCAACAGGATAACGCTCGCCCACGTACTGCTGTTGTAGTCCAACATGCTCTTCAGAATGTCGACATGATGCCCCCGCCTGCATCATTGGACGACAACTTCAGCATCATCCACAACCAGCATTAACTATCCTCTTAATGACTGACCAGGTACAACAGACACGGGACTCTCTCAAACAAAATGACATTTGGCATCTATACGACACAATGCATGCACCATTTGCATAAAAAATTCTGGTAGTTACACTAGTTATTCATTTACCTTTTTTTCACATTTGAAATTGTTTTTTCTTCTTCTCGTAAATGCATTAACCAGTGATCTTGAAACTTTATTCAACTATATTTAATAACACTCAGACAAACAACACATTGCAAAAATTTTAAAACTCTACAATAATTTTTCCTTGGTGTTGGTAATCTCTCCCTCATCAATGTATACATTATCGTGACAGGTGAATTTTTAATTATTAATTTTTAAAGCTTTTGATTTGCGATGAATCCATAATTAATCAATGTCGTTTCTGGCCATTTCCACCTGCTTATTCACACTTTGATTATTTTCATAAGATGTAGATGTTATAACAACAAGGCAGTTTTTCAATTTAAGGAGCCACTTTTTGACATGCCCAAAATAGATCCATGTGGTTTCTCACGATTCTGGTGTAATTAATATGAAGTTGAGGATAGCGAATTCCATATTTTAGTAACCACTTTTTCACACGCTTGATTTGCAACGATTCCAGCTTAACTCCACATTAATTTTCTATTGTCTTTTCGGCAGTTCCCATCATTTTTTCATTCATTTCGATATTGTTTTCAAAATCCTGATATTTTTAATAATAAGCTATCACGACACATTTTCAACACATTACACTCATTTTAAAGGTAATGTATAAAATGAGAAATTATTTTTAATTTAAATTAATTATCTGAAGAAGAAAAAAAGATTTTTTTAATGATAAAATTAAAAGCTTTGTACCTTTTGGGTGCCATAAAAGTTATGCAAACATTAGTGAGCAATGTCTTTTTTTGCTCTTTTCTAAGGAGACCTTTTCAGTTTCTAGTGCCCAGCCCTTTTTAAGGTATGGAATGAACACAGTATGTAAGCAATCATCTCTGTAACACTTTAATAATATAGTAAATTACTTAAACAGTGGTAAATTATAGTAAATTATTTACAAAATGTATCTGACACATATTCTTATTGACTTTTCATGAGTATCCCTGTGGCAGAATTTTTTCTGACTTTCTGCGACAAACCTAATTAGAACCAATATCTTTCTGCAAGATATTTTTATCGTTATAAATGTATGTGTAATGAATTTATAATAATAGATGAAATTCGTGTTTATAAAATAAGTCTACATGCATAGAATAAAACTGTAATTTCATAATATAAGTTTACATTTCTTAATAAGTTTAAATTGTTTAAGTATAAATTTGTATAATCTTCGATAATAACGAAAAGTTATAAATGTATAGATCTGCAGACAAAAATGCTTACTAGAGCATAAATAAAGATTACCCAGAACCTGTAATAAGATAGAACTTATAGAATGGACAATAATGAATTTTGAATGGACAATAAGATTAAATTTATAAAACAAGATAACTGAATTTGAAGTATCAGTTTAAAACAGTATGATTTAATGTTTCACTATAATAGTTATATCAGGTACAGAAACAAATCAGGTGAAAAAATTAATATTGAAGTTGAGTAATCAAAATAATAAAATAGTATTGACTATAACCGAATTCTAAAAGCAAAAAAATTAAAGCAATGTTTGTTTCAATTTTTTCTACATCTAATTAATTTTACCTAATTAGATTCGATTAATATTGTACTGACTTATTGAAAGATTTTTTTTTTTAAAAAAGGAGGTAAATAAAACTTTTTTCGTGATCAGATTAAGTTCAGAACGAAAAAAATACACAGCGCTTGTGATTTCACACTGTATTTTGTAAATATATAGCACTGATTCCACACGAAGTATGCAGAAGCAGTTTCCGACTCAATATGCTCAAGTCTATTCAACATCTCGAAACGAAATAGTCTTTATCAGTACTGAAACATCGGTATTAGAGCCATATTCATTGGATGCGATTTTTTTCGCATGCGTATAAAATGCTCTGTTCTCATAAAAAAAACACAAAGCAAATTACTGCGCCAGCGATGGAGGCCGAAGTTGGCAAATTTCCAAAAATAGCTTAATAAAGGGGCAAAAAATTCTCCCCTTTTTATCCAGTAACTGTTTGTGTTGGAGATTAACGGAGAATTACGAGCACTTTCTCCTTCCGCGGTACGCTAGAAAAAAAATATTTAAAACAATTCTGTAAGAAAATTTTTTTGCAGAACCATTATTGCTTCTGCAGAATTTTTTTGTTTCTGAAGAAAATTATTTTTTTTGTTGGTAAAACAGCTTCTGTTTCTGCAGAATTTATTTTGAGAACTTTTGTTTGTGGCAAACCAAAAATTTTTATTTCCTAAATAAAAAAAATCTTTCTGCAAGAACTCAGTCGCTTTCTGCGACAATGTCGCTGTGTCGCCGTGTTTCTGCCACGGGGATGAGTATTTTAAGCAAAACATCTATTAAATAATTAAAATATATATTTGAATGACAAATATTGCTCAAGGACACAGAAATTGAAATTGTTACTAAAAATTTTCTTACAAGTGTAAAAAAAAAGTGCAATAATTTAGTGTAATATATCATTGTTCATGAATTTGTGTTTCTTTACAGTATATTCTCTGATAAAGTAAATTAAATTAAATACTATATTCATATAAAATACAGAACAGGCCTTAGAGTGCAGAACAAGTGTAACAATTGACAGTGTCACAAAAGTAAGAAATTTACAGAAGAACCTTGGTTGTTAACAAAATCAATTTTAAAAGTCTATTAAAGATCTTTTAGCCTTAGTAATTACAGGGGCATTTACCACATTCCTTATCAGTGCGACCTTGGCTATATCAGGCAAACTAAACATGATTTGTGAGTTTTCCCACCTAATGTAAATTTCAACTTTTTATTCCAATTTCACAAAAATGTTCTCTTTGAAAATCTTTAACTGTGGTCCCAAGAGTAACATAAAAAAGCATCGAAATAAAAGTTATTACCAAGAATATCAAAACATCTTCTTTAGAAAGTTAGATGTGTTTCATAAAGTAAAATATATGTATTTTTCATAAATTATCAATATGATTTCACATATATCTATCGAGTAATAAAGGAGAGGGGAACATGCCTGAAAATCTCTGATGATCGCAAGAGCAACGCTGGACACACTCATTTTTAAGTCCGTCATACTAAATCAGCATCTAAATACATTTTTCATATTTACAATTACAACTTTATGGAAGTGCTCACCTCCAACATAGCACAAATAATGCTAAAATATTCAGTTAATTCCTAAAAAATAGATACTTTTAAATTTTATAAAGCTTTTACCTTATTGAAAGAGCTTGAATACGAAGACCTGAATAATCAGCTTCTTTTTCTTCAATATTCTTCCATTCATCATCTTCCTGAAAATATGGAGAACATTTTTTAAATATTTTTTCGGAGGCTGATTCAAAAATTATGATGAACAGTCAGAGCAAAAAAAAAAAGATATTTACTAGATAATTAAAGTCACATCACTAAAGTTTCTTATGAGTACAGAAGAACCATAGTATACTTAAATTGCAGCAGAGCATAAAAAAAGTGGAATCTTAATTTTGTTCTTTCTTACAACTTGGGCATACTTTGGCTCTTTACTTAACTAATTTTGTGATTTCATTTTTTATTCTTTAAATTCTCCTGACGTGCCACTAGTACACCAGACAGAAAAGCTAATGTTGCAATACTTGCATAAAATTTTCCCTGTAACGTAACAACTGTTGAATATAGATGGTTCTGCGGGTCAATACAAAACTCTTTTGAATTTGGGAACTTGATATTTATAGAATGAGTGCAAAATGTCAAAAGAAAGTTTGCAAAGATCATTGCATGATCAAATAACTAATATACATAAAATGTATGAATATTGAAAGAGTAATATCAAAGGTATAATTTTTTTTTTCCATCAGCAACATTGAAATGATTAAACTTCATAAAAAACCATTTAAGCTCCTACAGCATGCAATAATAGTTTCAGGTACAAGAAGTATGAATTTTTTTTTTAACCAGAAGGTGATATGCAAATCAAAGGGAAAAGAGTATATACTGATGCAAAATTTTTCAGCACTGCTTGTTTACCGCATGCACTACTATACAGACCTGTCTAATAATATACACGAAACAGCAATCATGGAAATTTTTTTAACCATTAGCAAAATAAGAAAAGAAATAAGATATTAATGTGTTTCAGGGTTCATACCCAAATCTTTCAACCAAAAATATTTTTAAGCACTGTATAGCTACATTAACAAAGTGCAAAATAATTTTCAAAGACTATTTACGCAATTTAGAATGCAAATCATGCTTTGTATTTTCACAATTACACCCAACAGCGAAATTCATATTTATGCAATTTAAAACTGACCTAAATATTATACATCAGAGTTTGTATTCACAAAATTTTAAAATCGAATATCAATATTACTATTCGTGCGATTTAAGATTGTGCCGCTTGTTTTGTATTTTTATGATTTATATCATGATGTTTCATATTAACGCGCATTAAAAGCTGCACTTAAGCATTTCAAAAATTAGATATCAAAATGCGTATTCAAACAATTATAAAATTAAACATTGAGGTTTGTATTCACACTATTCTAAAACTAAACATAGAGATAACTGTTCAGACAGTTTTAGAATCAAATATCAAGATTCTTATTAACACGATTTTAAAATCAAACATTACGTATTCACAAAAGTCTAAAATCAAACATCGAGACTCGTGCTTACATGATTCTGAAAATAGATTTATATCTGTGTGTGATTTGATTTAAAAATCTGACATTGAGATTCACAATCACACACTTTAAATAAACAACAAATCTTGTTTCAATAATTTTATTAAAAAGTTGGAAAATATTCTGGAGATCCTACAAACACTTTTTTCCTCGCTCAAATTTCAAGTATTCATCTTAGTTACTTAAGAAGTGATTTATCACTTAACTACTATGGATTTCTTTATGCAGCCTATTAGGTGTTTTTTTAACAGACTCATCTCCCTGGCATGAATTATTACAAAGCTCTAGAAAAATAAAACTTCAAAAAAAAAAAAAAAAATTGTGCTTTTCAAACAAATTTTCAACAAAGTATGACAGCGACAAAAGGGTGGAAACTAGTTACAAAAGTTAATCAAAGTGTGCCGAAAATTTTATGAGATTATGAGTTTGCAGAAAGTTTTACATTTTACCTAGTCTACTACTATATCTGATTTTGTATTATGAAAATGTTTCTAAAAGAACACACTCATCCCCGAAAACAATTGTTTTCTCGTTCTAAAAAAAAAAAAACATTGGATTTTCACCGCGGTTTTGGTAAACCCTGATATGAACGTCGATGATAATTGTTGAAAATCAAGACAGACAAATAATCCTGACAGGTCAATTGGACAAGAATTTATAAATAATTTTAAAAGATTACAATTATTACCTAATAATTCTATTTCCTTAATCCATAACACTAAAAGTGATTAGACAAATGACAATGGTATTGCACCATTGAATAATAATTTTAGAAAATCGCTACTTGCTGAAGAAAAATCTTTCTAATAGTTAAAAAAATAAAATATAAGTGTACAAAAAAATCATTTAGCCTCTCGGAAAAAAATGATTTTTAGAAAAACACATACTGTATAGATAAACACCTCTCATAGATATCTGTTTCAAAATAATCACTGAGCTTTAGATTGCTGTTGGTACATTAGATCAGGATTTGATAATATCCCCTTAAAACTTGTAGAAACACTTAGGTAAAATTCTATTTTTTTTTCTCTTTAAGTTTAGATGCTTCAGCCTTGATATGAAGCCCAAAATCTCCGAGAATATTATTAGTAGGTCATTCACAAGAATAGCTCTTTTTATAAGAATCAACAAATGTGATAAATTAAGAGTGGCTAATGACAATTAGATTCTTTAAAATCTGGCGTTCATAAGCTTCAAGAAACATTCTTAATTTAAGAGGCTATCAAATTATAAATAGTTTTAATGACAAATATTACACATTATGTTAAAACTTTGATTTACACTATAAATTTTAAACATGCAAGTTATTTAACTATAAAATTTATTTACTAATATCTATATTTTATTAGTCAAAGAAAAACATAATCAGAAAGATTAATGAACGATTAAAAATAATTATGAAGCTCTTTTAACAGCTCATAAATTCTAACCCATAATCCATGACATAGCATTTTATATAGAAAATTAAAAGCCTAAGTGGTAATAAGCTCCTATGAATATCTCCATATAAGTTTAAACTACACTATTATACAATAAATTTCAACAGAGATAGCTGCTAACAGTTTGACTGACGTATAGACTTTACTAGAAAAAAAACACACCACCCTACAAAAATGAATAAAAAATAACTTACTTGTTCGTTAGTAATTGAAGGAATAGCTATAGATGGATTGCTAGAACTTAATGGAATTTTTTCTTTCACATCTTTCTTCATAACAACATCGGGTTTTTTGCCGCCTTCTTCTAATTTTTTCGCTATAGTGTCCGACGTCGTATATTTTGATTTAGCCTTTCCTTTTTTTGATCTATCCTTTTTAGCGAAAAAATCATCTAAAGTGGAATCTGACATGATTATATATTTAACTGCTTTACGTACCCCCACCACGTAAATAAAAAGGCTGCTCTAATTTTCACAATATGTGATACAGGACATGAATAGTATTACATCAACGAAAAGTTGAACAGTCAAAGGAGGAAAGTTTTGCTTAATACTAACGGTTACAGGGAAAATAAATGTATCACGCAAAATTAAATTTTAACTGCTAGTGGTCACGTGTCTACCAATGTTCTACCACATTTTTAGCATAGATGGCGCTCACAATAAAAAATTTTATTGTTTGGCAAATACATTTTAATTTTTCTGATAAATTTTTTTTCAATGTAAATTTTACTACATCTAATCAAAAACTTAAAAAAATGCATACATTTTTATGCAGATATCGAATAACTTATAAAAACTAAAGGTATTATACAAATTAAGTAGTTTTATGTTACGCTTTAAAAGTGTTTAACTCTAATGACTATCCTATAGGCACTCCAGGAAACACTCACGCTTTAGGCACCGCTTGGTACGGTGCAGAATAAACGCTATGTAGAGCCTGATTATTGCCTAGGCCTAATGGGCACTGGCCTAGGGCCCACACTTCCTAGGGGGTCTCAAAAATTAGTAAAAAGTCCAACATATTACTTCGAAAAAAAAATACTGAAAGAAACAGTTTTTCACAATAAAGGCATTTTTTATTTCAAATTTTCTTTATATTGTGATAAACCAAATTCGTGCAAAGATTACACAAATCAAATTCGAAAGTACAGCTGAATTTTAATTGGTGCAATTTTTACTCCAGCAATTTGAGCAACTGCAACGAGAATACATATTCGCAAAGTCTCTTATAAATGATTATTGCAACAAGAACTAAAAGCTTTTAACAGCAAGAACTAGTGGCTTTTAGCAATAAAATTTTGTTTAATTATATTATTAAATGCTATATTAACTTTGCATAAATTGTAATATACATTCTAATTTTTTAAATATAACCTCTATTATAGCGACCCTTCCATTATAAAAATAAACATGTCAGTTCCTTTGTGTGGTTTGAGTTAAAGCGTGTGGTTTTAGTGAGGAATATGTATCAAAAATGACAGCTTCGAACCAACATATTAATTTTAATACATTTTTCACAAATGAACTATTATTTTAAAGGGTGCCATTACCTGTGTAATATTATAAAAAATTGCATTGTAACCAATTTTTCCGTTAGTTACCAAATTGTTATTGAAGTAAAACTTCTTTTTGTTAAAATTAACGAAACCTTTTCTTCCTTTTATTAGCTATAAATTAATATTTGCGTTATTTTTGGACACTAACAATATACCAATTTCATGTTATGTCTGTTTTTGTTCTGTCGACAGCTGCTATTGAATTCGAGCATCGGTTACATGTAACAGTGAATGACTGCTCACCTGTTTTTTAATACAAGTTCATTTGAATCTTGATGAAATTCATCCCCTTTCTACTTCAAAACACACAAAAAAATTACCGTTGACACAGTAAATTTATATGTCCTTATAAATCTGACAATTCATAGTGTTGTTGAAATTTTTAAGAGTTTAAACATTGTTTTATTGATTTGTGTGCCAAAACTAAATTTAAAACCTAATTTTTTAAGCAATGTAAATGTTTTTATTATGCATAATTTTATAATTTAATACCTTCAAAATTACCTTAATTTACCTTACCTTAAAATATATTGAGTGCTTGAAGTGTGAGGAAGCTAAAGAATAAAATAAAGTCACACCTTTTATAGCTGTTGGCAATAACAAATAAAAATGCAAATTGAAATACTTTTTTCTGGATGTTGATTTCTGGATTTTTCGGGAGAAAATAATGCCATCGTTACACAAAAATTATTAAAATAAACTCATCTCTTTACTGAATTTTTTTTAAAAATCAAATAGCTGAGTTTTGATTGCCTGTCAAGGCTTGACAAAACATAAAATTAAAATATATAAATATATATTGTTTACATTGAGAATGAAAATATATTACTTTCAATCAACTGATCATAATGCACATGAAAAAATATCTTTTATAGGCTGAAAAATATCTCTTCGCCTGAATCACAAAATCAAAAAGCACTTTCAAAAACAAAACTAAAGTTATGCTTTAAAAATTTGAAAATTGAATTGAAAGTGAGGTTAAGAAAAGTTTAATATTTTAAAAGTTATTGAACTCTTTATAAAAATCGTAAATTTGATGAGATATTTCAACCTGGAGTAAAATCAATAATTAATTCTTGATGTTTGAAATTTTTTTTATGAATCCAAATAATGCAACGTAGGAGAAATTTTTTAAATTTTAAAAAATAAATCCGATTTCGCAAAACTGTGGCTTTTCTTCATATTAATGCTTCGACCCATTTTTCTATATTTTTCAAAAATAGTGCAGGCTGAAAATTTTGACCTTAACAGTCATAAATAACTGTTACAAACCCATAACCGGTAAAAGTAGCAAGTGTGTGAATGGATGTGTGAGCCGGTGTGTGGGCGGATGTGTGAGCATTCATTACAAAACATTATTTAAGTCACACCTTCGCTTTAAATTTTCCCCGCAACACAAAAATATATTAAGATTCAAGTCATGAAATTACGTTTTATATTATAACATAATAGTTGAAAAATTAACTTTAAAATTTATATTTGTAGGAAATCGTAGGCTTCGCATCGGGTACCTGAAAATTGAATTTAAAAAAAGTTATTTCGGTACTCATGTATTATCGTGTCGACCATTTTCCACAAATATGAAAATAAATTTGAAAGTTGTTTAAATTAAAATATTTCCTCATTTTTTCATGAAATGAATTATATTAATATGTTGTCTATTTCCTTATGATCAATTACTGTTATAATATTAATATGGAAAATACCAAAATGACTTAAGCTTGGTGTGTGTGTGAGCCATTGTGTGAGCGCGTGTGTGAGCAGGTGTGTAAACGGGTGTGTGAGCGTGTGTGAACGGATGTGTGAACGAGTGTGTGAACAAGTGTGTGAACGGGTGTGTGAGCGAGAGTGTGTGAGCAAGTGTTCACACACTCGTTCACACACCCGTTCACACACCGTGAGCGAGAGTGTGTGATTTTTGCGAAAAAGGCAGAGGTATCAGATATTATATTATCTTTTATGCTACTGAATCTTATTGTATTTAATTATTCTTTTTTCATATCGCATAGAAAATCAACGCTAGCTTGAATTTCAATTTAAAATTCAACCGTAAATATTAATCCAATAAAATAGCTGAGACCGTTCAACGACCGTTATAAACATACATAATATGTAATTTTGAGCCCAATCCAAATCCAAGTCAGGAAACTCATGGATGTGAGACATTTGCCATCGTGGAGAACTTTTTTTAGTGAAACTAACCCACGTTTATGTTACATGCAGAAGGAAATCATGAAAACCAACAGTCAGTCTTATGGCAAGGGGACTCTTACCTCTGGTCCGTCTACCAATCACTGGGATTTGAACCCTGTTCAGCTCATTTGAAGACGAATGCCCTAAACCAGCTCACTTTTAGAATGGATGGTGTTTTAAGTAGAAATGTAAACAATAACAATCTTTTAAAAGTTTTACACACATTTTTTTAAAAGTTTGGTCATCATTTTACTTAAAAAAAAATTTTGTTGATAGTTTATGATTGTTAGTAGTTATTTAGCTTAATTTATGCATAATACCAATTTTTAATTGTAATAATATTATGCAACATTCAATTATGATATATCGCTCATGGGCTGCAGTAGTGGCACAACTCAAAAAAATAGTGCGTGGAGTCCCTCCGCACGGAAGAAGTTAAACTTCTCAACCTGCGACGTTAATAGCCGAGAATCAGCAGTCGTAGAAGGATTACTAGTTCTATTCAACGACTCTTTTTCCTGCTCCGCTCGCTTCCGTGCTCTGTAATCACGGTAATATTGTGCCCCAGTGGAAGTGCTTAGTGCTTGTGGTTGCCTCGTCGTCTCGCCCTGGAAAATGTATTTGTATTAATAATGTACGTGAATGCGTCATAATGTAATTTCAGAAGAGAAAACCTAACAATCAATTGATATTCACAAGAGACGTACCTTGACATAACCTTAAATCCGTCGCATTGTCCGTGGGATTGTTTTCACTCATTTTTTATAATTGTTATCCACTAAATTTGAAGATAAAAAAAATGCTACCCTATTAAATTACATGTGTATCAAAACAAACTAAAAAAATATTTATAGAAAAACAATACTTTTATTATTTTAATGGTAGTGAGAACCAAAACAATATGGAAATGAATGAGGGAAAACTGGATCCTACCACGTGATTTCACGGCCAATAAAAATGTAGCGTTAAACGTTTAACGCAACCTTGTTGGAAGTCGCATAAGAAGTATAACTTCAAAAACACGCGTTTTGGACTAAGAACAGGTATAAATATTAAAATACACATTCTTTCAGCAGCAATACTAGCACAACTCATAATTCAACTTGTAAGTAATCCTCGTTTAATCAAACTAAAGCATTTCTTACGCATTTTGCTTAGCAATGAAAACTATAAACCCATTTATTTCAAAACTTGATTTTTTGAGTTGATTTTGACTTGATTTTTTTCGCTATTGCAGCCCTTGAGCGATATATATAAGTATATATATACCTCCTTGAAATAATGGATGAGACACTTATAATTTCTGACAATTATTTAACTTTCTCAATAAATACTAAGAGAATTATTTTTGTATATTTAGAGGTAATTAGTTCATACGATTTTTCACACTTGAAATACTTATTTTCAATACATACTTTTATTACTTCGTAATAAGGTTTAAAACTTTCAGGAGGTTTCAGGGATAAATTACGAAAGAAAACAAGTATTTTTGAGCACCCTATGTCAGAAAATCAAGCAAAAAGCTTGTAACTTATAAGCAATTCCTTTAGTTGTCACTTGAAATAACTAAATAACATTTCATAAACCTAGCTTAAGTATTTTTAGAGATATGGAAATTTTTATAGAAATTTTTTTTTTTTGTTTAAATTCTTTTTTTTTTGTTGCTACAACTTTGAAAATATTCAATAAATTTAAAAATTTTGGAGCAATTAAATTTTTGTTTAAATTTGAAAAAAAAAACTGTTAAAAACTCCGCAAGATATTATTATTTATGGAAGTTCTTCTATACAGAGTATGCTCGTAAAACTTAAAAAAGTTTATATCTTTGTAGTGAATCATATTTGGCAACTAATGAAAAAGTCTGATTTGCAAGTATAAGCATAAGTTGTAAAACTTATTGCTTGATTCTCAGGTATAAGGTGTAATAAAATACTGTTTTTTTTTTGTAATTAATTGTCGGTCCCTGAAGGCTCTAGGCTATTGCTCAGCTTAAAAAATCGCATAAACTAATTACCACTAAATTTACAAACTAATCCTCTAATTATTTCTTGAGATATTTAAAAAAAAATTATAAAAACATGAATGTGTCTTCATTCTTGTTAGGCTGTGTATAAATATATATCGTAATACAATTTAAGACATAAATACAAATCGAATGAAAACTGAAAAGTATAAGACATAAAATTCCAAGTCGCTAATTTCATAGCTGGAAGAATATTTGAAGAAAAATATTTTGAGATGAAATAAAATACGTTATAACCTCATAAGTTCAGGCTTACACAGACTTGCAAGCTTTAGTTACAGTCCAGGACCTTTACTCTAACACATCTCAGTCTATTAAATTTTCATTTAGTTAGTGAGAGATAAATAATTTAGATTATTTTACAGTCAAAGCGATTTGGTTGTAAGCGCAAGGGTTCTTCAGAGACTTCAGGTCACGGACATGCGACCTAGGATTACAGCCCAGGATCACCCAGTTCTTTTGACACCCCGGCCCTCACTGCACCGTAGTCAAAAGAACGGGAAAGTTCCGAAACGGCTGAACAAGTGTGAAGCTCGAAGAGAAAGCAGAACGACCGTCTATCACTTCCAATTCGGATTTCACACTTGTTCAGTCTACTCCAATGAAATTTTCCGTTTCTTAACATGTTTTTCTGTTTTAAAACGACATCGACGTGTACTTGTCAAAAGTCGGGAATTTCTGTTTTAGTAAATATCCGACAAAAACGTATGACCAAAAACATGTGAACGTTCATGATGTTAACAATCCTTGGTGCCATGCTCACATTGTTTTTAAAAGATATCCACTATTTAATATACCGATTTAAGAAGGCTCTTCGACTGCAATCAGTGTGATCCCATCGAAAATTGTGCTTGTACAATAGAACACAGATATTAACCAACATATTTTGCAGGAAAGTAAACAATTTGAAAACAAATTAAGCTTTAATTTTAATTTAAGATAGTATTCGACTGATGTAATTGCATAAAATAAAAGAGCGGGTGCTGTATGATGTGTACTTTGGAAGGGTTAATTATTACAAATTGAAATAAATTGAAAGAAACGTTTAATAATTGGAAAAGTTGCAATGTTTAGAAATTTTTCTATCAGTTTTTTCTAGTATAGGAAAGGTCAGCTTTTTAATAGGCACAATTGAAATTTGATCTCTCTAGGTGTTCGCAATTTTGACTAATTGATTATTTTAATGGTCAAAAACTTGATAATTCAAAACTCCTCGAAATTCTCTATTGTCGCCAAGCACTGTGATGTAGTTAAGCACTCTATCTCATGTAGAAATAGAATCAAATGTATACTGAAGATCAATTCGCTTTCGTGAATATAGGGCTATAAATTCTGTTTGCATTGGTGAAGAAACTATTTAAAATTGCATTATCATCGGACACTGAGCCCTGAGGCTATCAGTGCCCTAACTAGTCTAAATTTTCAATTGCAAGATTAAATTGTTATAAATTCTAACGTATTAATGTTGTAAATTGGGTGCGAGATTCACAATAGAAAGGGTCTGACAATAGCAATATTTAAAAATATGACGCATTTAAGATATGTACAAGAAAGAAATCTGTTTCCTGGTATTTTCTGCTTGATGGAAACTATCATTAATTTTCAGTAAAATTAAAAGTTTGCCAACTACAGGTTCAACAAATATAGATTCCTTATTTACAGTTATGTTCCTTTAATTATTCTATATTACATATTTTTATTTACTTTTCAAGCAATCAGTTATATTCGACCATTATAAAATGAAAAGCAAATAAGTTTTAAAATGCCGACCGGCCTGAGTAGGGGGCAGGGAATCCCTGCATCAGAAAGGTTCTGGGTTCGAATCCCGGGCATGGATGTTTCTTTCTCTCTATCTGTGTTCTAAGAAAATTACATCTTTTTAGTAAATACTAAGTCATTAAAATAAATTTGAATTCAAATAAATGACATGTAATTCGTCAAACCTATTAGAAATGTGCTATAGTATAAAATCTTAAAGCGTAACAGCACGACTGAGACTCATTTTTCAATGAATAACTAATAACAATAATAAAACAAATGAATTCGTGATATAAATTAAAAATAGTCAAATAAATTCGTAATATATAAATTCGTGAAAAAAAAGCGCTTTCGACAAAATACTAAAATAGAGATCTATCTACAAAGACTACTCACTTCTGCCTAGCTTAATAGTATGAGATTGCTGCAGCTGATAGGATGAATTTCGGAAGAGATCACATTTGGTGAAAATGCTCTCTCTGGTTATTTCAGTTCCCGTTTTTAAAAGCGCTATATGTTGAGCCACTTCAGCTAGATTTGGCATGTGACATTTTAAGCGGCAATCATAGGTCGATTTTCTAGCGTTGCCATTCGGGGAGTTGTAATGAGGCTTTTTTTTGTCGTCGTGTAAGAGAAATATATATATGGATGTTGTTATAACTAAACTAACCAACTTTAAAATAATTTAGTTACATTATTTAATTTAAATACTAAGTTTATTTGATTATTTTATTTGCTATTTAATTGCCACAGCCTCCTGAGTATCCTGTGAGATAAAAAAGTACTTCAAACAAAACGTTGGGATCAAAAAAAAAAAAAAAAAAAAAAAAAAAAAAGGAAATTTAAGGTGTTTGCTTTCCCGCCGTACTTTCGGCGAATTATATAGAAATGGTCTATAAAAGCCTAATGCGTGGCATCGCACACGGTGCAATATTTCACCGAACTCATACAGGGAGATTCGGACACAAAAATGAGCTCCAAAATGCATTACGCGGACTTTAAAACAAGAAATAAATATAAGAGAGACGTGTTGAAGCATCGACAGCTACAAGACTTAACTCTCCGTTGTACTACCACTTCTCAAACACATCACCGATTTGCTTAGGAAAACAGGCCCACAGAAAGGTTCTACGTTCGTTTGTTAATCATTTCTACTCTTACGTGGAGAGGTGTTCACTAAACTGTTCAGATTTATTTAGTTAGTTTTGTTACTCCTGAAGACGGTGAGTTTCTAACAGCTGCCTGGTATCAGGTTAAGTTTAGAGAAAATGTTTTCAGGCTAATATTGTTGAGTTATGCGTTTGAAACAGTTAACTGTTTTGCTTTATTTTGGGCTTTCTGTCCCAAAAAAAGTTGATACGTATTAGTCAATCTCCTGATTTAACACAGAACCGAAAGATTATATTTGTTTATAAAATTAACCCCTTCGATTTGATTTACACTAAACTTTTAATTGTTGTTGTTGTTCATTTACGTCACACTAGAGCTGCACAATGGGCTATTAGCGACGGTCTGGGAAACATCCCTGAGGATGATCCGAAGGCATGCCATCACAATTTTGATCCTCTGCAGAGGGGATGGCACCCCCGTTTCGGTAGCCCGACGACTATTTTCACTCGTGAGTTTTATCTTTATTTTGTCATTATTCATCCAGTCTATTTCTAGTTTTAATCACATAATTTATAATCTTTTATTTATCGGTTCATGGGATTTATGAGAAACCAGTTTCGAATAAATCCCATGTTGTAATAATCATCAAAATTTGTTGTTGTTGTTGTAGTTCATTTACGTCGCACTAGAGCTGCACAATGGGCTATTGGCGACGATCTGGGAAACATCCCTGAGGATGATCCGAAGACATGCCATCACAATTTTGATCCTCTGCAGAGGGGATGGCACCCCCGTTTCGGTAGCCCGACGACTATTTTCACTCGTGAGTTTTATCTTTATTTTGTCATTATTCATCCAGTCTATTTCTAGTTTTAATCACATAATTTATAATCTTTTATTTATCGGTTCATGGGATTTATGAGAAACCAGTTTCGAATAAATCCCATGTTGTAATAATCATCAAAATTTGTTGTTGTTGTTGTTGTAGTTCATTTACGTCGCACTAGAGCTGCACAATGGGCTATTGGCGACGGTCTGGGAAACATCCCTGAGGATGATCCGAAGACATGCCATCACAATTTTGATCTTCTGCAGAGGGGATGGCACCCCCGTTACGGTAACCCGACGACTATTTTCACTCGTGAGTTTTATCTTTATTTTGTCATTATTCATCCAGTCTATTTCTAGTTTTAATCACATAATTTATAATCTTTTATTAATCGGTTCATGGGATTTATGAGAAACCAGTTTCGAATAAATCCCATGTTGTAATAATCATCAAAATTTGTTGTTGTTGTTGTAGTTCATTTACGTCGCACTAGAGCTGCACAATGGGCTATTGGCGACGGTCTGGGAAACATCCCTGAGGATGATCCGAAGACATGCCATCACAATTTTGATCCTCTGCGGAGGGGATGGCACCCCCGCTTCGGTAGCCCAACGACCTGCACGCGAAGTCGAGCACTTTACGGTAGCACAGTTTGACGAAGACCCATACCGCACACCCTCGGTCCCTACGCAGACTGATCCAAGTGGGTCACCCACCCGCACACTGACCGCAGCCAGTGATGCTTGACTTCGGTGATCTGCTGGGAACCGTGTCTTAACGATCAGTCCACTGCGGGACCATCATCAAAATTTCGCAAAATTTCCTGCGATTTCTATATGAACAGTCATTCAATTACTCTGGTCATTCAGTTACTTCCTTCATCATTGTGACTTATTAAATTTAAAAAAGAAAAATGTTTGATATTCCTTCTTATACAAACGAAAACAAAATGGTATCTCATTTTTTTTTTAGAGAAGGAACATCCAAAACATATACTAATAAATATTTGCAAAATATTTATAAATAAACAGGACAAAAAAATATGTATCTTCTTATTAGATATAAACCTAATATGCCTGAGAAATCGTTTTACTAATTATAAACAATCGTTTAATGATATTACATGAAAGGCCTATTTAAACTTTTATTCCATAGTTTTATGAATCTTATAACTTCAAACATTAAAATATACAAAAAGTATTTTTATAAAAAAAATTTCAAGTTTCAATAAAAATCATTATTTATAAACTAAAAAACACAAAATAAAGAATGTTTACGAAAAAAAAAATGACTCTAAAAATACCTTAAATTAAACTGAAAAACTTTCGTGTTTTCTTTTATTACTAATCAGACGTAGAAAACCATATAGAAAACTATCATTAAATTAGAAAAGAAAAATATTTACAAGTAATTTTGTTATTAAAAAAATCATAACACTTACCTGATTTATAAATCCGGAGAATTCCAAAATGATATGTTCTTCATTGGAAAACTTTATTCTCAAATAATATATACATAGATTATCCCTTCATTACTTTAAGATGACGTACCACACAATAGAATTTTATAATTGCAAGATCTCGATATGAATTTCAATATGTAACTTAAAAACAGAATAGCTGAATTCCAGTTGAAATTTATCATTCAAAATTAAAAAATATTTACCAAGAAAACGATAAAAATTTATTAATAATCAATATTTTTTTATTTCCAATGACAGAGAACATTAATAATCAATATAAATGATATGATTTCAAGTAATTTGGATGATTCTTTATCGTTGTTTTTGGAATTATATAGATTCAGAAATATATACTATTCTATAACTATTACAGCTCTGCATGTTCTGAAATCATATTTATTCATTGGAATGAACTAAGAAATGTTGACATCACTTTAATTTGTAATGAATTGAAGGCAAAAAATAAATAAATAAATAAATAAATAAATAAGTAAATAAATAAATAGTTATCAGTGGAAGTTATCAGTTGCAAGCTTTATAATGATAGAAAGTTAAAAATTATTGAGGAATTGCTCTTCAAATGTTTGGCGTGTTCTGTTTTAAAAATATTTATCAATGTTCTGGTTAATTTTTTCAAGTTCTTTTGACTTTTCCTTAGGGGAATTTTGCTTCTTATTTGCTACTAAGAAAATGGCGTCCGACTCTGCCAATAATTATAATAGAACTAAATGAAAACTTAATAAGTAAATGCCTGATATTTTCAGGCTCCGCTAGAGGGCGTACTCAGGCGTTGCGATCATGAATAGGATTTCAAATAATCATATAACACTTATATAACTAAGCAAATGCTATTTGATAATATTTCTAGACATACAAGGGTATTTTCAAAAAGTACGCTACCTATATTTTAATGAGAAGTCAGTTTGAAGTACTCTTTTATAAGCTTTTTATATGATGCTATGGAGATTTCATAGTTTGAAATAATTAAATTTATTTTTAAAATTTCTGTAAATATTTCTAAATATATATGGATATTTTAAGAAAATATAAAACCCACATTTGAACAAGAAATCAATTTAATGATGCATTGCAGATGCTTTGCAATGAATCACATGATGCAATAAGTTATAAAAATGAAATTACTTTTATATCAATATAATTTTATATTTCATCTTTTATGATCAGGAAGTTTCTTGGTTTGAACTAAATAAAATTTATTTTAAAAACTTCGGTAAATATTTCTAAATATATATGGGTATTTTAGGAGAAATTAAAAAACCTAATTTCAACAAGAAATCTATTTCAAATGATTCACGCAATGCAAAAAATTACGCAAAATGCGTATGATATCTGCTCTTATGTTAGAGCTATGATCTGGAGTTTTCATGTTGTGGGGAAAATAGAAGTTATTTAAAAAAAAATTCTACATTTTTCTAGACATATATATGTATTTTTAGGAAATCGGAAACTCATATTTTGGAATAAAATCAGTTTAAAATGAATTAAAGAAGTAAAAATATTAATAAATAAAAAAGAATTGTTATTAATACATTCTCATGTTAGCGCTGTAAATTATTAGGAGTTTTTATGGTTCGTAAATAAGAGAGTTTGTATCAAAAAATCCTATAAGCATTTTCAGACATGCATGAATAATTTCGATGACAAAATTAAAGCAATATTTTAAAGGGTTTTCTGGCATAGAAATTTCTATATATCTAATTTTTTTTATTGCCTATGTTTATACTTTATTCTACGATGTGTTACTTTATACTAGCGAAACAGTTTTGTCCACAAACTGTTTGATATGCGGTATAACGCCATTTATCAGAACTAAAACCAATTCAGATAATGAAAAATGCTAATAGTTATCCTCGGGAGCCGTGGTGGCTCAGAGGATAGAGCGTTCTCCTTGCCGGTGAACCGAATTCGAATCCCAGTAATGACTGGTCGATACGAATTCGACAGTGATGACGTGAAATATTTTAGTGGTAGACGGATCATGGGTTAGACGTTAGTCCCCTTGCCATCAGGTTAACAATGGGATATTCTCGTGGTCTCTATGTAACGCAAATGCGTATTAGTTCCATCAAAAAGTCCTCCACAAAGGCAAATTTCTCCCAATCCAGAAGTTCCCTTTATTTCTGGATTGGATTCTAAATTACAGGGTTAAGGAGTTGAACAGTATTAGTCGTAAATCTAAAAAAATTGGGTCGGCTGTTCAACGACTGTTATAAAATAAAATAGTAACCCTCGGGGTTGGGATAGCCTGGTTGGTAAAGCTGCTAGCCGACCGAAGAATCCCCGTGTATTAAATGGTGACTGGTGCACGTTAAATCTGTCGGAGTCATAAAGTCCTCCAAGTTCCCATAACAAATCAAAATCTCTGGGGGTACTGATCCAGGAGTTCCCTTGTCTTCCGGATTGGGTCCAAAATGACAAGGCTACGGAGTTAAACATTAGTAGTCGTAAACCCTAAATTGGGTAGGCTGTTCAACGACGGTCATGAAATAAAATATTAGTAGTATAAGCCACAGTGGGTGGGGGGATAGAGCACTCGCTCTCCAGATAGGTGATCCAGGTTCGAATCCCAGAGGTGGTTTTTCGAAACGAATTCGGCATTTGGCTCGCACCGATCACAGTGCTGATGTAAAATATGCTCAATGATAGACGGATGCCGTCGGGCTAGCCGCTGAAGTTTTTTGTGGTTTTCCTCTCTATGTAACGCAAATACGAGGTATTTCTATCAAAAGGTCCTCCACTCCTTTGTTTGTCCCAAGGCCTGATCTAGGATTTCCCTTGTCTTCTGGGTTTGGTTCAAAATGACAAGACGGCTTCTGAATTGAACATTGATAGTCGTAAACTCAGAATTTTCAACGCCGGTGATAAAATAAAAAAACATCACTTGTAATAGCAAATTTAGTTAAGCATCACAGGCAGCAGTAATAGTTTTGGGGGGGATATTTTAAGATCTATAAATATGCTAGTACAGGATACTTACTATATGTGCTGCTGCGGAAATGTATTTCTTACGTTTCAACGAAAGGAATATCTAGAAATTGCTGATTATCATAATTTTTGACTATCGACTATGGTTGACCTCAAATAATAGCGTTATGCCTAAAGATACTGAATAGAGTTAATCTATATTTTGATAAGAACATGATTTGCTTATTCTAATAACGTAAAGACACCGAGATGGGCAATAAATAAATGAAAAATTGGTGACATTTCGGCTAAATTAATTGCGTCGGTATATATCTCTTACTTTTGTGCAAGATTTCCTAGTGTTGATCAATACCAATTTACTAATTATTTACTTTTTTCCCAACCCGTACGAAAAACGGGTTCATTTAATAACGGTATGTTTCCTTACATTTTGAAAATCTTGAAAATATGGATGGTGCTTAACCCGGTATCAACAACATAGATTTCTAAAACCAAAGCTTAGAAAACGTTGCCTCTCAAATGTTGCTTTTACGAGGCTAAATAGGAACAGGCTCGATATTCTAGAAAATTTCATAGCAGAGAATTAAAATTTTCAACCAATACCAGCAAACAATTTTTTTTAAGTAAGTTTCATATATTTAATCAGCTTGCAAGACTTTAATTGAACTAAAAACAGTAAAAACAATCAATAATTGTTATTTTTAAGAGTAGTATTGGTAATTTTTTAGTTTCCATATCGAATTATTTTTTTATAGTTTAATAATATTTTTCACTGAAAATTATTCCACATGTTGAAAAATACAAAATAAATAAATAAATAAACACAAATCTTTAATATCTTAACATTAACGTCAACTCTAAGCTCTTTTTCGCAAAAATTAATTGGGAATCCAGAAACCTTTTTATTTTTTTGTACGATATTCTCGGATTTTTGTCCGATGCTCGAAATGACCCATATTCGTTCATGTAACTTTATTTATCTGAAATAATACCTATTTCCTCTAATTTTAAAAAAGCAGAGGGAAAAAAAAATAGTGCGTGGAGTCCCTCCGCGCGGAAGAAGTTAAACTTCGCAACCTGCGACGTTAATTGTAGAAGAATCAACAGTCGTAGAAGGATCACTAGTTCTATTCAACGACTCTTTTTCCTGCTCCGCTCGCTTTCGTGCTCGGTAATCACGGTAATATTGAGCATTTTTTCCCTCTTGAACCCGTGGAAGTGCTTGTGGTTGCCTCACCTGGAAAATGTATTTGTATTAATAGTGTATGTGAATGCGTCATAATGTAATTTCAGAAGAGAAAACCTAACAATCAATTGATATTCACAAGAGACGTACCTTGACATAACCTTAAATCCGTCGCATTGTCCGTGGGATTGTTTTCACTCATTTTTTACAATTGTTATCCACTAAATTTGAAAATAAAAAATACTACCCTATTAAATTACATGTGTATCAAAACAAACTAAAAAAATATTTATAGAAAAACAATACTTTTATTATTTTTATGCTAGTGAGAACCAAAACAATACTGAAATGAATGAGGGAAAACTGGATCCTACCACGTGATTTCCCGGCCAATAAAAATGTTGCGTTAAACGTTTATCGCAACCATGTTGGAAGTCGCATAAGAAGTATAACTTCAAAAAAGAGAACTATGCCAAATTGGGTGCCACATTTAAATATATTATTTTTTAACATATCATTTTCATTGATTGACATTTTTAAAAATATATGTATCCATATTTATTTTTCATCTCACTCAGCAGCTAAAAGAGTTATTTTCTCTTTATTTTTTAAAAGATATAAAAAAAATATTTATTTAACTAGATTTTTAGACATCGTTTTTAAGTTTTTATTTTTTAAAAGATATATAAAAATATACTTAAATAAATTGTGATGAATGCATGTGTTAAATAATAGAATATTAACAATGAAGAAGAAGAGATTCCAATTAACATTCTTTATTTTCCATTTAAAGACAGATATGTATTATAAGAAACAATTCTATTACACAAACTTTACGGAGAATTGTGTGCTATTTTTTATTTCGATAAAATTCCACCTTTTGACAATTTGCTCTTTCAACGAACAACAATGACAGAATTTGACAAAAACAATGTCACCGATCTCATTGTTCGAGGGGGGGCATTACTATAAACTAGACTTTGAATTTTCCCTGAGGTAAACCCCCAAATGAGATCGGTAAAACGGTAAATTCAACCTCTTTGAGAATGAATAACTGACATTCCCTTCTGGTTTTAAAATAGGGTGTTCCGAAATCACCGCCCTTTGTATACACTTTTAGAATCCTATTTGAAAATGAAGCTAAAAAAATTAACATTAATAGTTGCAATTTATCTTTTAATTAAAAAAGAAGAAAATGTGTTCCCAAAGCTTTACTATTAATTATAGAGGAAAGCAGGATTTATAGCATTAAAAACCATTTTGATTGCCAGAAACAATTAAGGACATTTTTAGCGATAGGTTGTCATCCTTTTTCTTTTAATTTCATCCGACTATGAAATTTGTTTAGTGTTTTCGATCCCGCCTTCCTTGATAAGGATTCGTTAGATCATAATAAAGGTGTTTCGTTCTTTTTAGTTAAATATCAATTCGTAATTTCTAATGCGCATGCTTTTTTACTATACTTTTGAAAATGATTATTATAAGTGTGGTTATTTATAAAGTACTCTAATGTAAAACGTATCTATAATCTATAAACCGGTTAACTCTTTCACAATCCAAATACTTAAATGAAAAAGAATGTAGTAATTATAAATATTTTTTTTTTCAAACCAAAAAAAAAAGTAAAGGCAGTTTAAAATTTATTTAAATCCTAAAATGAGAGGATATTTAACTCTTTAAAAATATTCATTCATTTAAAAGTTAGTATTTTTAAATAAAGAGGAAGAATTAATTGTCATTATTTCACAGTACTTTAGGTGAATTCTTGGAATTAATCTTTCTTTTTCTTAATGTTTAGTTCAAATTTTCGCTTATTCAAGTAAAACGTCTGAATTTTTTGTAAAAATTAGTAATTTTTCCGTTTAGTAACCAAATTATTTTACAACAGTGAGTAAAATTTGAAAGTCAATATGTAGCATATTTAATTTTGAGTAACATTGCAATCATAGCATTTGTAAAGAAATATTAAAAACAAAAAGCTAAATTAGACAGCATTAGAATTTATTTAAATAAGCGTAAGCTATATTAAGTATTCTAAGTCAGCGTAAATTTATTTAAAAATGAATGCACGGTTAGTATTAATTAGAAAAAACAACCCATTATTCATTCTCTCAGGAGTTTTTACTTCAGAATATACAAAATCGTATATTTTTATAGGAATAATATATTCTTCAAAAAACAGGAACTTTGTTTTTTTATCCATACAAATACAATTTACAAATAATCACAAATAATTAGAGGACGATAAAAATTGGCACACATTTACATACACACAAATCAAAGCTCTTTTAAGGAAAAAACCTTTTTTTTTTTTAGGAACTCTTTCATCATTTGAATAACCATCTAAAAGAACATTTTATAATGAATCATTCAACAAAATGGAATTGAGTTGGAAATTTTGATGCAATTCGAATTTTTTCTTCATACATACAACAAATTCAAAAATCGCCAAATCGGAAAATTAGGAGCAGAAAAAAAATCTACCTCGAGGATTTGGGTTAATTATTTACAAAACAATTAGCTAATATATATAATTTTCTTTTTTAGTTTCTTTAATTTCGCTAATGAGAAAGAGTTTTATAAGTGAAATAAAATGTGCTCTATTGATGTGGTAATTTGTTGTCACTTCATAAGAATAAATGTATCGATGAGCCCAGGGGGACACTTAATCACCATCTTTAATGCATATTTTGAGCAAAATAAATATAATACATATTAGAGTCGCAAATTATTACTCAAGGGGACGTTCAAATATTATGTAAGCACGTTTTGGGCAATTTTGG
Source organism: Parasteatoda tepidariorum (assembly GCF_982258835.1). Classification (NCBI taxonomy): domain Eukaryota; kingdom Metazoa; phylum Arthropoda; class Arachnida; order Araneae; family Theridiidae; genus Parasteatoda; species Parasteatoda tepidariorum. Next base: position 116,188,463 of record NC_141756.1, on the reverse strand, counting down.
ATTCCCCTACTACCTTGTTGCAAAAAATAAGCAAATCGCTTACTCACTCTAACGCAAGAAAGTCACAGCGCAATCCTCCATTCCCGATTTTTTTAAATTTTAGGATTAAATTAAAAAAAAAAAAGATATAACTTTCCATACAGCAAAATTTATGTTTCAATTCATTTTATAAAATTTTGAGCAGTCTATCTTTCAGGAATCCTTTGTGTTTCAATTTTAAACTCAAAAATCTTGATCTCTGAAACACTTCGAAAAAATTTGTTTCCAACTTATTCCTTCCCTAAATACAACTATCTTTCAAATTTAAAATTTTACCAAATATAATTTTTTTTCTCGTTTATTTTTTAAAAATGTAAATAAAAGTAAGGAGATTTTAGTGTCTTTGCGTAAGCATTGCTTATACGCGTTCTCTTCTCTTGCCAGTAAAAATAAGCAAATTATGAACTTCTTATCCCCGTTAGGTACTTGCGTAATATTTGAACAATCCGTAAGTGAGGAAAAAATGCTGTGGAATAAACAAATAAAAAAAATCCTCTAAGGTAGTTGAAAGGAAAAATATCTAAACCAGTTTGATTATCTGAGGAAATTTGGAGGGGTTTTCATTGACCAGCATTCAACCCCGGTCTGTTTATTGGCTACCAGGTTTGAATATTATCACTGTCTTTTTTTTCCCCTCAGTATTTCGAAAGATTTTTGTTGTTTGTTTTATACAGGATATGTACTAAGGAATACCCTGTATACTAATTTAAACACTGAAAGAGAGCGAAGTTTATCTGATAAATGGCACTGGTCAGTAAAAAAATTCTTTTTTTCAAAAAATCAATTAAAAAAGAAAATTATTACATGAAGACAGTAATTTCCTACCTGAAAAAAAAATGGCAATTATGAATTTGTACTAAAATAGTAAGTTTTTTTTCTTAAATACTTAATAATGAACTCCACATTTCTAATTGAGCGACAAGTCTACTTTTTATACACCTTAAATATTTTGTCATATGAAATCAGCAGTAATCAGAATTCAGAAATAATTAAAGAGTAAATTATCAAAAATATAAATTTCCGACTTGTTTAGCCCACCGTAGGTGGGAATAAACATAAAATAAAACTACTTTTTGATAGAAATAATTGTATGACAGATTTTTGAATGAGACCTCAGTAAATCAAAATAAATTTAGATAAAATAAAGAACTTAGCACAACATTTAATATCTTTGAACGTGTGTTTAACTAAACAATATAATAGGAACAATATCAGCTCTAAACCTTAAAAGAAAAAAAAATAGACAAATACCACAATTACAAAGTACATTGATAAAATATAGGAACTTAACCCGGTAAAAAAAAATTTGAACAGATTTGTAAGCGATCAAATGCAATATCGCCCTTTAAAGATTCAATAAAAGAAAGAAACAACATACAACCCAAAACATTTTTAAGAAAAATATCATGGTTTATAGAAGGCTACTATGCAAATTATCGAAAATTTATAAATACATATATTAAGGGTACGCATATGTTAAGTATATGTATATATATTTAATATTAGTATATACATGTATTAAATATACATATGCATATACTTAATATAGATACATATATTAAGGAAAGAAAAGAAAATCTGAATATATTTAAGAAAGCCTTAAAGAATTAGTATCGACATTTTAAGATTATTTTTCGAAGCTTTTTCGAAAAGTCACAGTTTGAGTACTCGAATAAAAGCTTTAATTTTGAACTATGCTAATTGAAAAAATCAGCAAAAGTAACAGGTATTTTGCAATGATGATTTGAAAACTCTTCAGTTTTTCCAATTTGCCTGATAATTTTAGACTTATTACAATCAGCCTGTATGTCTCTAGACGAAAATTAACTCAGTAGGAACTGGGAGAAAATTAACTCAGTCTGACTGAATTAGGCTTATTGTAATAAAACCTTTGAGAAGGCAATTTACAATAAAACTTTACTCTCGGCATATTGCAAACTGCCAGAAATAAATGAGGATAGTCGATCAACGAATGATATACTTTCTAATTAGCCTAGAGGTTAACGGCAGTAAGCCGAGAAAGTGTCTAGGCTGATTAGGATGTCCTAGTGACATTTCTAATTACTCTGGCTTATTGCAAAATGTCGGTGGCTGATTGCAAAGAACCTTAGTATCCATTTAACTTACGACGTACAAACTATTTTGAGAAAAATTGGGAGAAGGGGCTTTGAAACGGACATTTCAAAAATCATTTAACTTTTTTAAACTGTCCCCAATATCTTCAGCTAGATGAAAAACATTGAAATCTGTGAATAATATTAATTTTTTGTATAATTTTATGAGCCCAAACAATGTCATGACAGAATAACTTGAGCACTATTTCATTATTAGAAAACAGTGACTTCCCATTGACATTTTTCATAATCCAGCCTAGAGAAAGGTGGACAAATATGGGAGAAAAGAAAGAAAATTTAACAGACATGAAAAACTCACAACAGTTATAAAAATAGCACATTATTCGCTAGAATGCCTAGCATTTCTTGACTACATAGCCTACAAAAAAAAAGAAAAAAAAATATGGAAGTCGTGAGAAGAGAAAATAAAAAAGCATAAACAACGTATTTTAGATTTGTATCTAAAAGATATACAATTATCTATTTTTCCTTTAAATAAAATGTAGATATCCGTATTTTCTTCGCTTAATGAACATTAAGAAATCAAATTTCCTTTAAATAAGAGTTCATCCATTAAGTTTTGAATGACTGTCGAACTCAACATATCGATGCACTGGAAATTCATAAAAAATTTCAAAGAAAATTTAAAACATTTTTTTAAAGAAAATAAATTCAACATTGTCTGAAACTTTTATGATTATAAATATATTTTTATGAGAATATTCTTCAAAAGCATTATGTCTGAAAAAAAAATCAGTTTTTAGACCATAAATGAAGGAATTAACTTCTACCCAAACATTACCAAGCAAAATTTAAGTAAAACTTCTCTTGAATAGTTACATTTATTATAACAATTTAAAAAAAAAAAAAATTTAAAAAAAATTTAATTCTATAGTATATTTTGTATTGCTATATTCATCTTAATATAATATTAATTCTAAAGTTTAGTTAGAAATTTAAATCTGAATAAAAATCCATTCTTTCATCTATACTGATTAAGAAATGCGTTCATGGTAATACATCAGTTTTTCTTTCCTTTTTGTTACAAGAGTTCAGTGAAACAATACTTTTACAAGATAATATCAATAAAAACTTAAGTGAAACTTACACTGAAATTGAAATAAATGCATTTCTCAATTTTTGGAGGGCATTGTGGGTAAATAATGTGCGTCGATATGACAAATTATTGAACACATATTTTTTCAACACACACTTATAAGCACATTTAAAAAAAAAAAAAAAAAAAAAAAACAATTTTGCATAAAATTTTATAAAACTGACTTTTGAGTTTTACTTCTTTGAGTGCCTTCGATATTTTTAGAGAATCTATCGATAGAAGCAGTCAAAATTTTGCATTGAAATGTAACTATGGAATATTTCATAATTATAATGTACTTATGCGTTAGCTAAGTAACTAAACAAGATCTATTATCAGATCAAGCGCCAGGGACCGATCAAATATACTAAATATATTTCGAAATTAACATGATATTGAGTAAGCCTTAATATGAAGAACATATATATATATATATATATATATATATATATATATATATATATATATATATATATATATATATATATATATATATATATATATATATATATATATATATATATATATATATATATATATATATATCCATGCTTTTCCCTAAAATTTTTGAGGAATTTTTTTCTTTCAAATTTAAATTAAGGATCAGATTTAAAATAAAATAGCTATTATTGTGATGGTATTTTACCAAATTTTGTGGAATTTCAGAATCCTAGACAATAATCAGGTTATGATGAAGGGTATGTAAAAACTAAAATAATAATATCAGAACGAAACAAACTATGAAAGGGTGAAATTTTTGCAATAAGCACAATTCCGAGCAAGTCACTGTATGGAATGGGGAAAGTGGCTCTTTGAACTTCCATATGCGTTCTTTTTGGTTTCTCGCTAGTCAGTTGTCGTCACAATTTGGCAACCGTTCTGACGCTTGATCTAATTCGAAGAAAAAAAAGTGGTACAATACATGGTAACGGAGAATTACCATTAAAACTATGAATTCAGTATGAAATTAAAACTAGATGTTATCATGTATTTGATTGTGACAGGTGATGAATTTTTAAACAAAACAGTATGACTAGCGAAATATATTTTGCACTAAGTTTTGAATGCATAAGATTTCACAAATGAAAAGGAAAAAAATAATCTCCAATAACAATTTTAGGTATTTTTCAAAAATGTTATGAATTTCGACTTGAAGAGAAAAATCTTACACTTATTTCAAATATATATAGATATATATATATATCACATATAAATAGCAAATCAATCCAAAACACAATAGGGGATCACCCCCTAAATTTTGATTTTTTTTTTTTTGTTGTTTGTTTTTGTTTCACACTATTTGCTATGAATATTGCTTCCACACAGGACTACATGACTAGCATTCAAACACCGTGTTTAACAGTATCGAGTTGTAAAATAATTTAAATGAACCAAAGTGTTTTAACAATTAAGATTTTTCGAACATTTAAAGCAACAGAATAAGATCTGTGTCTACAAAATAGTTCCTATCGGAAGATCTGCATTGCCTTTGCTTAACAGTTCCCACTTTTTTTTTGTGTTGTAATCGACAAAGTAGTTTTTTGCTTGACTGCAATCACAACAGAATCAGTTCGGGATCAGCCAGGGTAACAGTTTTTTTTTTCGTTTTGTTTATAGCATTTAAATAGTTCTAAAAATACACGCTCTTCCCAATGCAGATCTAATATATATAAGTAGATATCACAACATGGATATGCTTGTTAATAATTTAAGGAACTTTATATCCGATGACACTGCCAAGAGGTAATTGTTTTTATAATGAAAGGTTCGTCTTGCTCACGTGTGCGCAACACGAATGAGGTGAAGAAAGAATTCAACTTTGTCTTGGCAAACGCTGCCACACGTGTTGCACCTGTATGGGTGACCTAGTCCATGGTATCCCATATGCATGGTGTACATGGCACAATCCATGAATGTCGTTTCACAGTATTTACACGCATAGCCGTTTGTCGATTTGAAATTCGCCTCGTCAGATTCCACTTTTGGCACTTCCGATTGTATATTTGAATCAGATTCATTAGAGGATTCTAAATTGTTGTTGTGATTGATGGTGAACTCGGGGGAGAGGGGTCGTTGAGTGGACAATGAAGACGCAGTGGAGACTAGTCTTTCTTTTTCAAAAGATTTCGAAGAGGCCGTGGTTTTCGGTGGTTGATTAAAATTCTGCATGTACTGCTTTGGTGTCTCCTCTGGCGTAGTTTCTTTGGGACGATTTCCGGTTGAGTCTAAAAGTTGACTCGCTTCTCTTTTAGCAGTGTCTTCAGAGCCTACGAAGTATTTGAAATCGGATGCAGCATCCAGATCGGTTTTGATGGGCGAATCTTCGCACTGGATGTAGTGGTCGAGTTTAAAAGCTTTTCCTTTTCGTCTGTTCCTCGATTGGCTGTCCTGATTTGTAGAAGCGACATCATTGGGTGAAAGTTTCCTCTTTGCAGTGTGATGCTCGATTTTGACTCCTCGGGATATGGGCTCAGAGATTTTAGGTCCACTTAAATCCAATGGGGAATGCTCCTCATTTTGGCACTCAAACGAGTTTCTAGCGTTCTCGTCAGAATTAAAGGAACTCGACTTGGGTGAGCATTCTGAGATGGAAAGGGCTTCTTGGGGTGAAGTTAGGCTTTGTTTGTCGCTTGATGTATGGTTATTTCCATTTTCATTGTAAGTAGAAAAATGCACCGGCGAAGTATGACGAGCAGGAGGTGAATATCTAGGAAGGATCTCAGGATAATCCGAGGATGGTTTGTGATTATCTGAAATATTTTTTGTTCCATCCGAGCTTTTGCTCACCGGAGAATATGTTTTGGAATCAGGAATCTGAGGAACGGAATTTGTAAGTGGAATTTTATTCTCTGCGGAGGATGAATAAATGCTGTTGCCAGTGGATATTATTGCGTTTTCGCTATGAATTGAATGACTTCGAGCGTTCTCCGAAGCAGTGCTGCACACGATCTTTTTTTCAATTTCATTTTTATGCATTGACCTAGAGACTTCGTCAACATGGTGTATGGAATTTTGAGGATAGTTATTAAAGGTCAGATGCTGAGCTTGCAAATGAAATATGTCCGGATTGATGTTGCAGGTGCGCATCAAATCAGAATTCTCTTTAACGGCATGGGCTACAGCATGTTGTTGGTAAAGATCGAGGGACTCTGTCATGAAATCGCAGTAGTGACACTTGAAAGGTCTCGGCCACACCGAAAACGAAGGAATTTGTAAGTCCAAAGAAGTGGGTCCCATAAGCATGGAAGAAAAGGTTTTGGGAGGGAAATGAGGTGTTGGATATAGAAACGGTTGCGTGGACATCTCGGTTTTTGCATTGCAAATGTTTGGAGAAGGAATATCGCTGTAGGTCAAACACTTTTGTTTACTTTTGCCGCCCGATTTTCCTTTGGGACCCCTTCTTCTACCATGCACATCAATTATCGGATTATGGTTCGGGGTGCCATCTGGATTGAGAATCTGTCCCTGACTGTGGCCGTATTTTCGGAGGTGCATCTTCAAACTGTGGCAGTATTTAGTCGCGTACTTGCAATTAGCACAGCGATATGGATAAATCTTGGAATGAGATTTTTCGTGGCTGTTCAACATCGATTTGTTCACACAACTATAATTGCATTTGTCGCATCTGAAGGGTTTCGATCCAACGTGGTTACGAAGATGATATTCGAAGTGATGTTTGTACTCTGTAACGAAGCAGCAATTGGGACATTGCAAGATTTTATCTTTCTTCATGTGAACTTCCTGCAAATGCTTATAATACTCGGGTTTATTATCGCAGCTGAAGTTGCATTGTTTGCATCTGTTTATTTTTGCTTTTTGCGAGGCAGGAGAGGATGAACTCGAGTTTTCGGGTTTATCGTCTCTGACTTGGTTGGGCTTCTTTTTTCCAGCCCAGCTTTCCGGAGGCACTTCCGAATGGAAATCCTGAATATGCCTGTTCAAGCGTCCCTCAGTTCGTGACGTGTAATCACAAATCGGGCATTTGTGGTCAAAATGACCATCGATGTGATGACTGTATTCTTCGGGAGAAACAGCTTGAAAATTACACAGGTGACACTCAAGGGTTTCGACCCCTTTGTTCATCGAATCAGAATCTTCGGCAGAATCCCCACGGCCGTTTGTTCCATTGGGCCTCGCAGACAGGCTTTGCCCTAAAAATCCGTTTTTGTCCAGAGAATTTTGCAACTCGTTCAAGGGATTCGATGACATGTTTTGCATTTCATCTTCTGAATATAAACAGCTGTCATCCGAAGACAAATCAATCGGTGCAGGATCGAGATTGTCTTCCATACTCATGGGATCTTCCGTGTATCGAGGGGAGGATCCCGATCCCATGGAAGTCATGGGACTCGATACAGGTGTACTTTGACAATTCTTTGCTGAATGGGGATGGTATATCACACTTTCTGAGTGCTTCTGCATGTCCTGTTGCATGTCTCCTAGGGGAGCCATATTGAAGCTTAAATCAGCCGGATTGTTTGATGATTGGATGAATGTACGAGTCTGACACTCGACGCTCATTTATGAGGCCTGTAAAGTTGTTTATCGCGCAATAGAATTCATCAGATTTCTCTCTCTTTATTATCCAAATTACTTTTCACAAGAACAAGTTCTTTTCATCCATCAAACCTGCAATGAGAAAAATACAAAAATATAATTTCTGTTCACATTGAAAAATAAAATAAATTAAAAAAACAGGGATCATAAAAAATAAAATAAAAATTTAAGCGTAATTATCTATGCACTTGGGTTGGTATATTGAAGGGTTATGACATACAGAAGAAATCCTTCATAGCGGATTTTGTCTCAATCGGCAATTATAGATAAAAGCAATTATAGATATAATACAGTATAAAGTGAGTTCAGACAAACCCAGAGTAAACCATGAAACTCCAAGTGTTGTATTTTTTTTTCTTCACAATATCAGAATGCAAACAAATGATTGCAGAAATCACTTCATCACTGTTTAATTCTAAACAATCCTTAGCATATTCAATTTGAAATTTTGAAGAAAAATAGTTCAGCATTTGAGCTTTGTTCTACGTTTAACTAAACTCAATTCTTTATATGTTTAAAAAAAAATCTTAAATGGCCCATGATTATAATATATAGTATAAATACAATATATTATAATAATATAATATATTGCATTGCATATATTTATATATTGCATATTGCAATGCAATATATATTATAAGTATACATTATAAATAATATATTATACATGCCCATGATTATTGAATTTCCCTTAAATAGATTAAAAAAAAGTCTTAAATCGCCCAAGAATTTGAGGCGACAGGTTTTTCCCGTACCTTTTAATGAAAGAGTTTTGGTTCATTAAACAAACATCAATAAATCCCAGTCGCCATGGTGCCTAATATCTGATAGCCGATACCCAATATTTTAGCGAAATTTAACGTAGTTTTTTTCTTTTTTTTTTCTTTTTGTTATTAGCGAATTTAGCTATTTGATTTCGATTTGTAAAGAGGGATGAAAAAGTAACCAAAAATTAATGGATTATTGATTGGATCTAAATATAATAACATGATTTCAAAAATGGTTAAATAAAAGTCCTAACTCTCGGAACCCTTTTAACTCTTCCGCGGAAGCCCTGTGGTTCCGCGGAACACCGTTTGGGAACATTAGAGAAACGTGAGGGGGAAAACGCGAGCTAAGTGTTACAGAATAAATTTGTAGAAATACTGATAATTCCCATCGCGTTTAAAAGTAAGCGAATGGGCATCAACAATAGAGCAAAAACTTATTCAATCCTTTTCCAGGCTGAAAGGGAAATGTGAATAGGCCGTCATTTCGTCAGCTGCACTAATTTATCAGAAACCACATATGCACCCCTTTATAGCCCCCCCCCGTCCCTCTTTAAAATTAACGACAACTGCATTTTTGCTTGACTGGATCAAGTGAATCATACTTTAACGGAAAATTCGATAGACATAAAACAAGGATTATTATGATCTGAAAATAAGACGATATTACTTGACTACAACTCCATTCCATATCAATAATGATGCAGTTTTTGGTATTCTATGGGTTTTGGAGAATCCTTTACAAATTAAGAAAATAAATTTAAACTAAGGGGAGAAAAAATTTCATTTAATAAACGAATGTAAAACTAAAATATTTTAGGAATAGGGTGCAAAGAAATTAGTGGAATAAGCTATATTGTATCAAACGGTAATGCGTTAAAATTGACGAATTTTTCTTTTTCGATTTGGCAACAACGAGGGAGCAGTTATAACTATGAACGCTTAAGCATACTTGTTAACGAATTTCTGAACAAAAAAAAAACTTTTCTGTAAAACTACAACAAACTAAGTTGGAGAGAAATGAAAGTTTAAAAGCGAATATCAGCAAACAAGCTGCTCATTGTTTTTATTATCTCAATTTTAAGAACATTTCCTTTGGTTTTAAAAGCTTTGGGCTCGAGCAAATATTTCATGAGTTTATTTAAGAATATGTTGAGTCACTGGAATTTATAATTTTCAGCTAATATGTATACGAAACTATTCTAGAACACAAAAATGTGATCTACAAGCGAACGAAGTAAGCTGAATAAAGAAGTGAATGAAAAAGTTTGAGAATTTACCTCGTGGACGTCACTGGCGTCCAATTTTTGAGGGAAACCAAATTAAAATACACAATTACACAAGTTCTCTAAAGTTCACACTTAAAATAAATTACTTTTCTATTTGCTAAATATCTGCAGAAATATATATATATATTTAAAATTTACTTTTTACGAGTTTCAATCACCAATGCATGCAAATTTTCTTTATTTGCCTGAAATATTGGGTGGGACATATACCACCCCCATCCCTTTCTGCCAACAACGCCCATGATTTAACTATTTTATTCAACACATGCTTTTTATAAAAATCTTATTCGTTAAATTTATTTATTCTTTGAATCTATTTTATTTGTAATTATTTTACAAATAAAATTTCCTAATAAGAGTCAGAAAATTCTAGTTTCATTGCTAACTTACATTTATTATAATTAAAAATTAATTGAAAAAAAAAATTGTGAATTAATCTTGATTTAAGGAAGTAAAAATGAAAAAAAAAAAAAATTCCAAGCTTTAGTAGAGTTAACTTTCAATTTAAAAAGTTCATAAAAGTGAAACTAGATGGCAGCAGTATAAAATAATATAACAAACTTCATAGATACGATAAAATGCTCGGAAACGGAAATATTTTTCTGATGTCAAATAAGTGATTTCCTTAATTCCGCACGAACTCGAATCCCATTATATATTTTATATGTATATTTATATATGCATACAAAATTTGAGCAAAGTACAGGGAAGGAAATAATTTATTCTATTTTGTCATTTTAAATTTGCTTTTTCTCTTTTCTTTTTGAATTAAAATGTTTTTTTTGTTTGTTTTTGTTTGTTGTTAATTAGTTAAAACCTTTCTGTTTTAAAAATAAAAGATCCCTTATAAGTTAATCTACATTAATAAGACATTAACAAGAAATAACATAAAACTGACAAGAAAGTCTAGTCGCAATAATTATATTTTAGATAGAAAAAGAATGCTGCTCAGAGAAATTAAAATAAATCTAAAAATAATAATAATAAATCTAATAAAATAAATAACAGTAAATCTAATTATAAACTTGGAGAAAAGAGGGGTAAGGAAAATGTTTTTAAATAAATAATTATTCACTTTTGATTTTTAACTTTTGATTTAGAACTAAATTTTTGAGTTAGAACAAAAAATAATTTTAAATTATTCAACATAATTACATAAAATAATTTTTATTCTTTTATTAATTTCCTCTCTTAAAAAAAGGAGACCCAATAGATTTGTATTCACTCGACAGTTAATGGGATAACATTAAAAGGTGAAAATAAAGAATTCTAAATTCATTTCCCCACAACTTCACCTATCATCCAAAGTAAATCAAATTATTAAAGATTTGAATGAGGGAAGGAAAAAAAAGAACGTGAGAGGGTTGTGGTAGACGATCACCACAGCTGTTTTGAAAGGATTTTGATGGGTGCATTTAGGGGTGGGTGGGTTAACGGTAAAAGTGGTAAATCAGATTGCGGAGAAAAGCAATCAAGATTGAAAACCGCATGGACATAAATTTTCCTGCCTTGCTCCTCCTGCATTGAGGGTTAATTTGTCTGGTGTAGACCGCCTCCATCTGTCTTGGAAGAGTTTCGATAGCCAGCTGCCACGTGGGCAACCTCCCCTTCTTCTAAATTTGAAAACCCTTCCAACTCACCAACAATACTGGGTAGTCATTAGTAGCGGCCAATGTATAAATTGTATTCAAAGGTTGGTATAATTTATATCCCAAAAGGTTTTGGTATACCACTATAAAGTTAGCTGATTCATTTTGTAACGAGTGCAATATGATTAATGTGTTATCGGCATTTGATAAATATAATGCTATTTAAAATGCAAGTGACTGCAAATAGAACAATAAAGATAGTTAATAATAAATTAATAAGCAATATAATTTAAAGGAAAATAACTGCAATTATTATTAACTCAATTCGAACAAAAAACCTTTCAAATAATAGTAGACAACAGGACTGTAAATTGCATTCAGAAGTTGATATAGTTTGTATCCAAAATATAGAACAAGGATTTAGCAGAAAAGTCTTGCCACTATAAAATTAACCCATTGGAAAAATGAGTGTTGTTTTTCATTTTGGCACACTTTTCGACTTATTAAAAAAAACAATAAAACTGACATAGAATAATTTTTTAAGCAAAAAACTCTATAAATGCATACATTCTATACTTTTATAATTATTTTCTAATGTTCGATTTCTGCTGCAGAATATATTATTTGTGTTATCTGTATAATATACAAAATTTGTGACGACAAAAATCAGCGGATTAATTAAAAGGCACTCACTTAAATAACATCGGTTTTGAAATTGACCTTTTATTTAACATTAATAAATATGTTTTGAAGTGAATATCATTCATACAGCCGTAATGGCTTCTTAGGGCATAGAGCGTTCGCCTTTCAATGAGGTAGCCCGGGTACGAATCCCAGAGATGGCTGGACGATACGAATTCTTCACCAGGCTCAGCTCGCACCAACCACTGTGCTTACGTAAAATATCCTCCGTGGTAAAAAGATCATGGGGGGGGGGCAAGAGTCTCCTTGCATTCAGGCTAACCATGAGAGATTTTCTTGGTTTTCCTCTTCATGTAACGCAAATGCTGGTTAGTTCCTAAAAAAAGTCCTCCACGGAAGCAAATTTCTCCAGAGACTTGATCCAGGAGATTCCTTGTCTTGTAGACCGGTATCAAAATTACAAGGCTACGGAGTTTATTAAACCCAAAATTGGATGGGCTGTTCAACGACGGTTATAAGATGAAAAAATAAATTATTATTCATATCATCAATCTTAAATACAAGTTTTTTTGCTTAATAGATATAATTCATTTTATAATCTATAATAATATAAAACGAATAATAATACAAAAATGCAATAATAAACGAATAATATAATTATTCGTTTTAAAAATACTTCTGGCATTATTAAAACGAATATGTTTTTTTTAACACTTCTGGCGTTTTTCGAAATGGCACAAAGTTTCAATTTCCTCATATCACTTTTATTTCATACTGATTTGCATGATTAATAATAATACCATTTCTAAGAGATGGCGACTTTTCAAAATGTACTAAGCAGTTTTTACGCAGTCAAGTTTATAAGACTTATGCAGCTTGATGAGAAGCTGTTCTTATTGAAGTAACAGATAGAACGTTTTCATATTATTGTCACCCCCGTATAAATTATAATTTTAAAATTCTTTCTTTAAATTAAAATATCTAATTGCACAAAAAGCAATACAGCTAGCATCTTACACCGTAGAGCAGTAAATAGAAAAGATTGATTACTCAATGATTTAAGGGAGATCCTGAAAAGAAAAAAAAAAGAGAGAAGAAAAAACACATGACATAGAAAGTGAATGACTTAAACATTCAACAGATGATTTGTTACGCCATTTCTTTTGTTAGCATGAACGCATTTCTGGGTAACCACAGCAAAAGAGGTGGCACCCAGTGTTAAGAATAATCAATAGAAGCAGGGGGAAAAAATTCCAAGCAATGTGCTTCTAAAAAAGAAAAAGAAGAGGATTAGACTGCAAGATAATCGTAGATCAACAGGAGGGTATTGAATGAGGGTCTAACAATATATCACAGGTGTCCCCCAGTACATTATCGTGCACAATCTCGTTGCGTAACGAAACAGAGCCCCTTGACGTCCGAGAAACCTGAACGAATTGTTTCACTTCAAATCCAAGGCAGGGAAATCGTCTGAGAATCCTTGCAAAAAGATCGTCTGACAACTGTGAGCCGACAAAGACATTAAAAGCCGAGAAACCACAGAATTTTACAGAAATCATTTAAGACCACAGACTGATGATAAAGAAAATAGTATTTGAAATTTGTGGGAAAAAAACAAGGTAAAGTTCTTTTTGTAAAAGTTGAAGCGATCAAACGATGCCGACCCATTCGAATTTTTAAGTTTGTTTTACGACTGGCTTGCATTCAATATTTGTAAATCAGATAAATGTATGCAAACATTTTCTTGGGAATGCAAAATTTTTGATGGGTTTATTTAGAACGATATAACAATCTTGTCAATATGGTATTTATATTTCCATTTATAATGATGATAGTTAGCAGAAAAGCTTAGGAAAAGGTGACATGGCAAACGCTCGCTACATTTTGGGATTGAAAAGAAGTCACAATAGAATTAGTTATCGTATAAAAATTATTGATAAAACTTTTATTTTTTCCTGCTAAACCATCCAATAAAACTGTTTCTAATCTGTTATGCACATAATTTTCTGTCCCTCTTTTATTTCTTAATGTGACATTTCTAACCACTAAAATATCATTGAGTACCCGCTAACTTCAACTAAGATTATCGAAATTGTTTGCATTATTTTTCACCATTACTGAAAAGAAAGTTTTTTAATCCAAACAGCTGTTTGGAAAGTAAACAAAAATTTGGACACTTTAAAACTATTTTTTTCCCCAAATTGTTTGGTATAGGAAGATTCAAGAGTTATCAGCTGTAGTCCATAATTATGTTCCCCCCTTCCCCGGCACATCTCGGAAGTTTTATTACCCAATAAATCATGTCAGTTCGAAATTCGATAGTTTACACGCCCTTTCAAGGGACGAGACTCTCTATACCACCCCCACAATTCATCGCCATCTGCCAAAAATCAAAGGTAAACTTGTGTTCAGACACAACTGTGATTTGCAGTTACTTCCAGGTAAAAACTCCGTTCCAGAATTTCCAGACTACATTTGCAGCTATTAATTTTTGGAAATTTGCATAATTTAGTACTACCACAAAGATTTGAATAACACCATTAATGACAGATTAATTAACTGACTGAAATAAACAAAGAAAATTATTACGCTTTAATAATCGCTTTATTAAGATCACTGGTTATCTATTGGTCAAAATCCATTTCTGGTTTGACTCCGATAAACGCCACAAAATCATGGGTTGCAAAAACTGTCTCCATTGATGTTTGTCGTCGGATTGGTTTTCAAATCCTGGTGATATACGTGTTTCAAGATTTCCTTTCTTCTTCAGTATTCATATATTTATATTAAAATCACCGCCAAGACAGTAATTATGAGTTAATAATAAAAAGAATATAAAAATACTTTAAATTATTATTATGTAAATACATTAAGAATGACTGTAGGTGAAAATAAAAAGAAAAACCGAATTCTAAAAAATTTATCTAACAGCAGCTGTTGCCATAACAACGCATGCGCACTATTTACTATTACTCTTGAAGACAGTAGAAAAGTGTGATGACGTCCAAATAAAGTGCGCACGCCATAAAACCCAAAACAAAACCCATTTTGCCGATGGGTGATAAATAAATAAAACTAGACGCGAAGTTTTTTAGCTTTTTGATAACCAATTAGAATTTCTTTGGTAATTTTGATTTCGACAAACAATTAAAGTGTTCTAAGATGTCTCAAAGATCTAAATAACACCATCAAATCTAGATTCAATTAAGTGACAAAATTTAAAAAAAATAATAACAATGAATTCTGTTATGAATAAAAAACTTCATGGGGATCTTTTCACCTCTACAAACAATGAAAATTAGTGTCACGTGATGCCACAAGGATTGGAATACCACCGCCATAACTAGATAAATTAAAGGACTAAATTTAAAAAAAAAATTGCATACGTTAATATTTTTCATAATTAATTGGAAAAGTAAATAGGTAAGTCTTTAAATGTTCTTTTAGAAATTTTGCAACCATTTATTAATTTATTTATTTTAGTTTTTTGAGGAAGCTGGTAAGCTTACCTTTTGCGTCACAAAGTTGGGAACATCACTCTTAAGACCAGATAATAAAATAAATTCTACGAGTAATACCTTTTCTTTTTTTTAATTACCAATAAAAACTTTATGGGTCTCTTTTTTTCCCTCTGTAAACAATGAAAATATGAGTATAGTTAGATACGACATGGATTAGAATATCACTATCAAAACTAGATTAATTTAATGGCTAAATCATATTCGAAAAAATCTACACTTTTGCCAGATATCCGATCATCAGTTTTTCACCTTAACATAAATTATTCCACCTCAACAAGCACTAAAAATAAGTGTCAGCGGAATATTGTAAGAGTGCATATAGTAATTGAATTCAAAATGATGTATAGTCCTTCCAGGAATAGGGTAGCTGATTTCAGAAACAAACTAGATCGCGCAAAATGTTAAAACAAAAAATTCTTTTGACAAAGAAGTATGCTATCTAGATTGGCGTGAACTCATGAGCCCATTACTTATATAGTCTGGAAACAGCACTTGTCGTTTTCTATACCTCATGTGTGGCAATTAGGAAGGGGGCAAAAGGAAGGAAAAAAAATCTACCTTTTTGGCTTCCGGTGCACGCTTCATGTCACGTGCCTTTCCTGTTTTTATTTTTTTTCCCTCTCCCGCTTGCACTGTTTTATTGTTATTACTGCTTTTTCAAGTATTTTTACAAGTAACGCGACCTCTATTTTGAGTACTAGCGATGTTTTTTTTTTCTTCTTCGGAATTATATTTTGTTTCCGAAAACAAGTCCTCACCTTCTTGTCCATTCTGGAAAAACATAGATAGCATAGGACGAGGCGGGGGTGAGCATTCGAGTGACGACGCTTTCTAGAACAATTATTAGAGTGACTCCAAAGTTGTATTATCTGGGCTCATAAGAAATGAGTAAAAATTTAGTTGATGTTGATAGTTTTCATCGAGATGGAAAATCATGCCAAGCAGATGATTTTAAAAAAGTTAAATAATTTTTAATTTACTTGTCCATTATAAGCCTAGATAATTCCTTATGCTGAGATGGAATATATAGTTAACAATTTCAGCTTTGCCTCAAATGTATTATATTACATAAATTTAGAATATTTATAATATCGGGTACTATATTATTATATTGTAATGAATTAGATACAATTATAAGACACACTGTAGTGTTTTAATAATTGCACCAGTTTATAGGCAATACTTTTATATTTAAACATGCATGTAATGGGTTTTTATAAATATTTTTTATAAATATTTTTTATACACTTGCTATTTGTATTCATTTTTAACGTATTGCATTACAGTGTTAATCAATGGATACACGAACGTAAACAACAAAGCTGTATAGATATGATTTGATAATTAAGATTTTGCTTACGCTAACGCTCGCCAACCCCCGAAAATTGCTACGCAATCTTATATGGTTTGCTTCGCTCGCTACTAACTTAGGTACATTGCAAATGAACAAAATTCTAAGAATTCAAAACAGTCATTCAAATCCATACAAAAACTTCTTTTTAAAAAAAAATTACATCTTTTTAGTAAATACTAAGTCATTAAAATAAATTTGAATTCAAATAAATGACACGTAATTCGTTAAACCCATTAGAAATGTGCTATAGTATAATTCGTGCTATAGTATAATTCGTGATATAAATCAAAAATCGTCAAATAAATTCGCAATATATAAATTCGTGAAAAAAAAGCGCTTTCGACAAAATACTAAAATAGAGATCTATCGACTCACTTCTGCCTAGCTTAATAGTATGACATTGCCGCAGCTGATGCTCTCTGGCTATTTCCGTTTCAGTTTTTAAAAGCGCTATATGTTGAGCCACCTCAGCTAGATTTGGCATGCGACATTTTTAGCGGCAATCATGGGTCGATTTGCCGTGTAAGAGAAATAGTAACGTAAACAAAACAAAGCAAACGTTGCCACCGGCGAAAAAGAAATACAGCCAAAATTTGGGAGCCACGTAAGAGAATTATATATATATTAGATTTTAAAAGAATCTCTTGTTTTGAAACTATGAATGGATTTAGAGCTTTCTTCACGTTCTCGTAGTGAATTCTCTCTTCTGAATAAACAAAGATGGAAAAACAAGCTTACTGACCACATAAGAGAGATCTTTTCTTTCATCACGTAGAAGCAAGGGAACTTTTATGGGTCAACTCAACAGCTTTTTAACGAGTCTTTTTCCCTCGCTCAAAAATTTATTTGAAACTAAAGGAGAACAAAGAAGTGCTAAACGAAAGATTCTTTTTTTTCCCCTTCTTTTTCTCCTTAGAGAAAAATCCTCCGTTTCATCCATTGCGGTAGAGTGAAGAACTAAATAGTAAGTTCAATTATTCATACAAAATTAAAACTATCAAATTAATTTTCTCTTTTTATTTTCGTTTTTAATTACAAGAAGAAACAAGGTTAACATGCGATTTTTTTTTGTTTTCATGTTTACTGGAAAGTAGGTAAACCTATGTAAGAAACAGTCACTAAAACTATGATAATTAAACAAGTATTTTTTTAAACAAAAAAAAATGGCAACTTCCAGGCAATTTTCTAATCACCATTTGTTATGTTTAGTCAACCTATTCAATCACGTAACGTGGGATCAATGTATAAGTTATTGGTGAGCCTTATTTGGACTGCCGTGTATTTCTTCACGAAAAATACACAAAATTGATAAAATTACCGAACTGTAGGGTAATCATGACATCTGGTAAAGAAAACCATAATTCTGGTATATAAAAAAAAATAATACGGTTATAAAACCATTCATTTGGTAACTTTTCCATTCTTATGTAACGTTTTACTGGAAATTCTATTTTTCGAAATGTATAGTCCTTATTATCACACGTTTAGTAAAAGATACAAAACTGAAAAGTAAATGTAATCGAATGAATGGTTTTATACCATGCTCTAAAGTACACCACATTTTACCACATATTATAAAACCATATTTAATTGATAATTTTACCAAAATAATTACCAAATCGCTTCTGGTAAAAATTACTGAGCTTTTTATTGTTCCCATTAACTTAGAAGCACGTTAAATTTTATCATATTCTGATACTTGTGTCCATTCTCTTTTTCTCAGTGTAATGTAATTATATTATATCTATATATGTGCTCCTAAAATAGTAGGAATTTCAAAAGTGTCCCTTTTGCAATTTTTCTTTCAGGATTTGGTAAGACTCCACATGGAATCATAATCTAAATGGGATGCAAAATTAAACCACGTTTTTGTTCGAGTTAAAAAATAGTATTCGTGTTTCCAAGTTTTAGAAGCACGGTGATTTGGAGCTACATAGCACCGCAATTAAGTTGTGGCAAATTTAAAACGGTATAATGGTTGGACGCGCTCTATATTTTCATACAACGGTTGTGGGGCAAAAATCTGGAAATTTTGCTACTAGCCTTTGTCGATTGTAGCATTTTTAACAGCAAAAACTTTTTAAAAAATCGATGTGAAAATTTTAGATAATTAAAAGTATAAAAATTGTTATTAATGAAGGGCAATTCTTTGAAAGCATTTCTGGCAAAGCACTAAAAGGCTCATTTCCATTTCCAAAATGTAGAAACATTTTAAGGACGCAGAAAAGAAAAAAAAAATTTTTTTTTAGAATATTAGAAAATATTCGTAATAATTGCACATTTATTTTATTTTATATCCGCCGTTGAACAGCTGACCCAATTTTTCGGGTGTGCGAAAACCCATGTTCAACTCCGCAGCCTTATCATTTTGAACCTAATCCAGAAGACAAGGTAACTTCTGGATCAAGTATTGAGGGACATTTGCCTTCGTGGTGGACTTTTTGATGGGACTAACCCGAATTTGCGTTACATGGAGAGGAAAACACCGAAAACTTCCCAGGGTTAGCCCGACGGCAAGGGTCTGTAACCCATGATCCGTCTACCACTGAAGATATTTTACGTCAGCACTGTGATCGGTGCAAGCCGGGTGCGGAATTCGCATAGACAAGCCATCGCTGGGATTAGAACCACAAATTTTTAATCGCCATTTGTTGTTTTAGTCACCCTGTGGCTGGCCTCCATTAAAAATCCACAAAACTTAATAGATTGAAAAACTGAAAGATAAATAAATTGTTTTCCCGGGAGGGGGCTCCAATCTTCCTGATTTCATTGCTTATTTTTAAAAGTCCCTCTCTTGCATGCAAATTCAATCAAAAGAGAATTGAATGAATGTTTTAACAGCAGAAAAGAGAGAATCAGAAACAATAGAATTTCTTGTTGTTTGGGGAGTCCTTATAAAATGTGATTCGAGGAAGGATCGTAAAGGAGAAGGCTGGGTGTAAAAGACAATCCGGGGGGTTTTTATAGTGGGCCAGCGACGGCACTTTTCTCAGATCGTGACGGCAGACTAACTCTGTGATTAGTCAGGCACGATTAATAAAACACCAGCGCCATCCACTTACTCCCAAAAACCTTTTCTCCGCTTCTGGGAGCCGCAATTATTTGGCCACAAAACCACAAAAATGTGTTTTTTCCCTCCCTCATTCCAACATTTTTATTTCCGTACTCGCCCCAATAGAGTTCGATTGCTACACTCACAAAAACATCGATTGCCTTAACGTAGTTTCGAGAGCACACAACAAAATGATGATTATCTAAATCCTAATTAAAGGATAAATACAAGGAGGGAAGAAAAAAAAAACATACTTTTTCAGCCTATTTTATTTATGAATTATTATTTTCTTCATGTTTAAGTTTTTGTTAAATTCTGCGAATTTATAAAACAAAAAACCTTTCTCTTTAATCACAGGCAGTTCAATGAGCAATAGAGGTAAAAACACAATTTTGCGCCGTTCGAATATCGTCATCGAAAGAAAAAAAAATCCTTACAAGAAGATAGTCAGAAAAATTATTTAATTTCTTCATAAGTCATTTCCCAGTCATGTAATTTCCCGTTTTGAAGATCAGAATAAAGAGTTAGATGGTGCAATTCAACAGCGCTTAAGAAAATTAAAGTTTAAATGCATTAAACACTTGAAGTAAATATATATTTTTATACATACCATTTTGCTGTAAAGAACTGTCTGTGCTTAAGAACGGTAAAATGATTTAAGTAATTTAAAAAAACCAGTGAACTTCTTTTTTTTAAAAACTACCAATCAAGGGAAAATTTTCCTGCTAGATTAATCTGATCAAAATTAATAAATGATTCTAAATTTTTGTAAATTTTTATGAAAGCGGATAATGCATCGTTAGAGTAACTTTTTTTAAACATTAAAATGTTAGATCACAAACGCTTTTCATTGTCTTAATCTTCGCATTGACGTTTCACACCATTTTCAGAATGTTTTTGAACATAGAGGGCGCTGGAAAAATATAGACATAACAGCCAACAATAACTGTTGCAAACTCACGGCAGTTATGAAAATACCCTGACAGCAAAAAACTTGGATTACAAGCAATATAGGCCATATATCGAATTGTCAGATTAACCCGATATTTTATATTCATTTTTCAGTCGATATAGGCTCAATATCGGCCCTGTAGAGGACCCATATTCAGCCAAAATAAAATAGTTGCTAGAGTAGCGCAGAATTCGCAAAAAGAAACGTAAATCACGTGACGGCAGAGCCTTAGAAAGACAGTCTGAAAACTGTTGGGCTGTTTTCGTGGAGGGGATTTTAGAAATTTTAAACTTCATATACTTAATCTCAACTTATTACTAACAAGCCCATAACCACACACACCTCGAACTGTTGACTTTGTGAATCAATGAAAAAACAAAAAAAAGTGCAAAATATGTTCTTAAACGAATTTTGGGGCACTCTAAATAAATGTTTTTATGTAACCCCTTATCCTTATCTTATCAAATCATTTAGTATTTAAAAGATGATAATGCCAGAAAAACATATTTTCTCAGAAACTTGTGAAGAAAAAAAAAAAATAATTACTAACATACAAAGATAAGAAAAACTATACTGCGATAAAAAAAAAAATGCATATTCCTCGAACCACACACGCTCTATTTTTATCAAAATAAATAAATAATTATTTCTCATATCTGTCTTCTTCCACTATGAGGAAAAAAAAAAAAACCTTAAATAGTATTTACACTCTTCCAGTTTAGAAATGAAGGGTCTTCAAAATGAAGTGCCCAATCTAACTGTCAAAAGAGGTATAATACATCAACTGGTCATTTATCTCCATTAACAAGCCAAGCAAAAGGGTTAAGAGGGGGGGGGTGTCTTTCAAGAAGGCACTAATTTTATAAATATATGTTTTGTGAAGCATTCGTGGAGGGTATTGCCCACCCACACTGCAATATTTGAGAGAAAGGTTCTCACAAAACCAAAACGTTATTCAGTTGACGTTCATTCCTAAATCGTAAGGAAAAAATTTAAGGAAAAAGAGTGGTCTGAATGTACATTTAAAATGAGTAGGTAAACCAGCAAAATATGTTCTAAAAGTGTTATTAGAAGCTCTTTTGCCACGAAGGAAAAAGCTCCACATTAAGTACTTTATATCCAAAGTTAGGCTATATATTTTAACTGTATAATTTCGCTGAGCTATAAAACGGATATTTAAATATTTACCAACCTTATTTTAAATATCAATCCATTGGAAAGATGTTTTCACCGAGATAAAATTATTGAATACTTCTTAATAGCTTAATGTTTTTATGAACGCAAACAATGCAGTGTTGGCGTCACTTTTAAAATATTAAAAAAAAAAAAAAATAACTAGATTACAAGCGTTTTTTATATTCACAAGTATTGGACTTTTCTTCAAATCGACGTTTTTCGCCATTTTTATAATTATCACAGGAAGTGGAAGACCATTCCTTTAATTTCAGTACTTGCCTATCCGATCAATAAATTAAAATTGCAATCAATGATTCTGTAAAAAATATATATATTCCGGGAATTCAGAAAGATAATTTAAGAAAAAAAAATTAACTAATTAATTGATAAAAATAAAAAAAGAAAGAAAGCCGAATTTTTAGAAACCATTACTTATAGGGGAAAGACAAAATCTCATAACTCGAAATAGTATTGAAAATAACCATCCTATACGAAAGACAGTATTGAAAAAAAAAATCTTTGGCTGGAAACGTTATTCTAAATCCTGTATTTTAATATTTTACATTAAAAAATAGATTATTTAGAAATAGTTTTAAATAAGTACTACAATATAATGTAATGCTATGTATGTATGTAATTAATGTATGTTATGTAACGTCTATTGTGATATAGGAATTATAATGAATAAAATAGACAATTTAACAATAAATTAATAAAGATATAATTAAATAACAATAAGCATTTAAAGCTAATGCATAATTAACAAAAAAATATTTAACCAAAAAATAATCATCAAGTGTCAGACAGCCTCGTTACAAAGAGTTATTGAAACAAAAACACATTAAAAACAAATAATAATTTAAGAAAAAAAAACATTACTAACTATGTATCCTAGATATCCTTTCCTACATATCAAAGATATTCATCATCAATTTCTATGATGTCCAAATATTTTTACGAAGTTATCATTATTATTCTATCTCTCTCTCTCTTTTTTTTTTTTTTTAAGAAAAAAAGGGGGGACATTTTTAGAGAAAGTCATAAATCTTAAAAGCACAGCAGTATGTCTAGCACGAAAGATTAAAAAGACGACGGTCAAGGTTTTTAACTGTAATTTTGCCCACCTGCAAAAAGAAACTATGTATAAAAAAAAGAAGCATGCAGCTGACCAGGGATGAAAGCAATAGAGGGGGGTTACTGCTGAACGAAAAGATTTGGATGACCAATGTGGTCAAGCATTCCTTATTTCTCAGAAATATGGAAAAGGGTCTTTCTTTTTTTTTTTAACCATTTGGACAACAGTTTGGACCACCTATGTCCTTGAGTTTTTGAAAGGCAAAAAAAATTTTTTGTGTGTGTCTAAGTTTGGGGGGGAGTATTGAAGGGGGCTATCAAGAACGTGAAAAGTAATAAAGCTTAAAAAAAGGAAAATAATTAATTAAACTATTGAGTTAATTTATATTATTTTCTGAGAAAGATTATTTTTTCTTCAAAAAAATAATATTTTTTGTCTGAATTGTTTTTATTTTTAATCTATTAATGGTAAGCGTATGCTCCTGTGTGAATCTGTTTTAGGGCAAATATTAAGTAGGTATTTATCGCGGGAGTGATTTTTAAATTTTTTTTTTTTTTTACAGTCGTCGTTGAACAGCCGACTCAATTTTTTGGGGTAATTATCCAGAAGACAATTGAACTC
Source organism: Parasteatoda tepidariorum (assembly GCF_982258835.1). NCBI lineage: Eukaryota > Metazoa > Arthropoda > Arachnida > Araneae > Theridiidae > Parasteatoda > Parasteatoda tepidariorum. The sequence goes on along the minus strand of NC_141756.1, from coordinate 116,164,619 downwards.
CTGGACGAAGTGTTGGACGAAATTAACCTTCCTGGAAGACTCCTTGATGGAACTAACCCTCATCTGCTTTACAAGGAGAGGAAAACCTCTCATGGTTAGTCTGGCTGCAAGGGGACTCTATTCCATGAACCGTCTACCACTGAGGATTATTTATGTCAGCATTGTGGTCGGTGCGAGCAGGGGGTGCGGAATTCGTATCGACCTGCTATCGCTGGGACTTTGACCCGGTTCACCTCATGGCAATGCGACCGCTCTATCCCCTGAGCCCCCACGGCTCTTAGGGGAGTGATTTGTATATTTTTGAAGAAAAGGAAAAAAAATGGAAAAAAAAGACTACGTTGACATTAAAATCTCTTTATTTCCTAAATTTTTAAAAAACGGAAAAAAAAAGTATTACGAGGATAATTTTTTAAATTTGGAATACAAGTTGAATTTGAAGGGGAACTGTAGCTTTCAAAAATCTAAAAGATTAGCATTTTTTTTATGCTAAAATTTTGTGCTCGTCAAGTTACAAGTTTCAAAAGAAACACTTCTGAAGATTTAAATTGAAAATGCCCGGTTGCAATTAAATATTTTTAAAATGATCACAGTTTTTTAGAATTTCTGATCATCCATAAGGCCATGATTTCTGGAATTTTAGTTTGAATTTTTCAAAATATGAGCATTTAATGTTACTTTTCCTTGTAAAACGTTATGAAAATTAAAAGTAACAAATAATACCATATTAAAAATTTTCTTTATACTTTTTTTGTATAAAATTCTCGAAACAGTTGACAATTAATACTATGTTACAAATTATCTCAATACTTTTTTAACATCAAGTATTTCAAACTGTTGATAATTGATACCATACCACAAAGTATTATATGCTTCTTAGTATAAAGTATTCGAAACAGTTGACAGTTAATACCATTCTACAAATTATCTCTATGCTTTTTATTATAAAATATTGAAAACAGTTGATAATTGATACCATACCACAGATTATGTATATGCTTCTTAATATAAAGCATCCGAAACAGTTGATCAGTTAATAGCAGTCCGCAAATGATCTCTATGCTTTTTAATATAAAGTATCCGTAACAGTTGGCAATTAATACAATTCTACAAATTATGTATATGCTTTTTAATATCAAGCATTCGAAACTAGTTGACAATTTAATTCCATTCTACAAATTATCTCTATGCTTTTTATTATAAAGCATTCGAAACAGTTGATAATGTATACTAGTTGACTAAATTAACGGAAAATACTTTCCGATTAAGAGATTAAAATCAGTTATCAGACTTGTAATGTGATGACACACATATCTTCCAAGTAGAGATTTCACTTATGTTAGCAATTATCTTTTAAGTAACTACTTACTTCCTGAAAAAAATGTAGGTGAAATCCCGTAATCTGAGAAAACGCCCCAGTCCACTTGATCTTGTAGCTTTTTTTCCAAGAATACCTCCTCACCCCCCATATAGGGAAAGAAAATAGAACGTTTCTGGAGAAGGAACTCGACACGGGGAGGGAGTGAAGATTTGTGAAATGGGGATTGAAAAAAAAAAAAAAAAATCCTTTTCCGTCTTGCATTTGAGTCAAGGTCGGGGGTAAGAAAATTTTTTGAAGGTCACCGGGTGTAGTGGTCAGCAAATAATCGCTCTTGGGGGAAATCGAATTTAGAACGTTTCATCTAAAGAATTATTTCCAATGTTTCAAGGATATTTCATATTTCTTTTGTTCATTCCATTTCTGTTGTGTGACAAGTAAGGTAGAAATGACACGAAGGCAAAAAAATTACAATAGATAATTTTAATGTATGCAAAATATATTGACAGACATTGCAGATTAGCAAAATTCCTCAAACCGGGAAATGTATTCTGCCAATCGGATTTTATTCGTCTTAACTGGTAAGACAGCACCAAAAAAAAAAAAAAAAAAAAAAAAAAAAAAATTGAGGGATGAGAAAAGAATAGTTAAGATGAAAAGAGTAGTGCTACACCAAAGCTACACTAAAAAATAAGTAAATAAATTTTAAGAAAAACTCAGATTTGAGTTAAGCATTTTGATTTTTTATATAATGTAGACAAGTTTAAAAAAATTCAAATTAAGATCATAGAAATTCCGTTCCCATGTATATAATAACAAGAGCAAGAATGTTAATTTATGTATATATATATCTGAAGTTTAATTTTAAAAAAAATATAAATGCATTAATAAATAATTAAAATGATTCTGCCTAAAAACTTTTTTTCAAACCTGTAAAACAAAAAAAAACGAGTTTATAATTCATTCGACTTAAAATTACTTTTCTTTTCTACAGAAATGTGCCATAATATTTGAATCGTGCATTTAGAATCACTTTTTGGCACACTCAATTCACGCCTATAGCGTCGTCAATCGATGCAATGTTTCGGCAGTTATTGATATTGATTTTCACCTGGATTTTAAATACAGTCGTCCCCACTTAATCGCCCCTCGGATAATCGAATAACCCGCTTATCCCCACTTAATCGCCCCTCGGATAATCGAATAACCCGCTTATACGAATAAAATTTAATGAAACCAAATCATTTTATATTAAACTAATGTCAAATTTCCCCGTTTAAACGATTATTTGTTGTTTTTTGCCCCCGCTTAATTGCATGAAGAAGTGGTACTGAAATGAAAAAAAAAAATATTTATTTTTGAGAAATGTTTCACCAGCTAAAATACAATTTTCCTTTTTAAGATAAAGATAAAAGATGGTAATTTCAATAGGGACTTCTCATTCATTAGTAGGTGTTTGGGATGAAGTTGAAAAATTAATCAAGTCTTGCTGCCAGTTATACATTGGAGTAAACAAAGGGTGTTTTACCCCTGTTTGACTTACTTCACTCGCACATCATTTAGTATGTGAAAAAGGGATAGAGTGATTTGTTTTTAGGTCAAGACTTTTTCGGATAGGATCAAATAATATTTTAGTTCCAACATGATTCACTAACATTGATTAATTTTTATGTAACTTTAAATGATATTTTTTTATGATACTAAGGTAGAAAGTTTTAATTATAATTATTTATTGATCATAAAACTGAGTTTATTTGATCAAAACGCTATACTACGCATTAAATACCATTAAAAAGCAAAATTTCACAAAAATTCAGAATTTAAGATTGAATATAGCACTCCCCTTTTAATTGAATTACCCGCTTAATAGCATAGATTTGGCTGGAACCGATGGTATTCCTTTAAGCGGGGTTGACTGTACCGCGATATATTTCAAACAATTTGGAAATTATAATAATAATTTTAAAATTTAAAACAACCTAATCTCGAAACGAAACCACGCATTTGAGAAGTCCGATTCTCGTGATTTTATCGGGGTTTTTTTTCTTCTTTTTTTCGGCAAATACTATTGCCGATTTCATGATTTTTAATTAGATTTTTTCGTTCTGATGATTATCAACCAAATGTGAAGAAGGAAATAATGTGTGTCTCTCCCCCCCCCCCCACAAACAGAAGACGAGAATATCACCCTTATTATTAGAATAAAAAATTATTACAATTCAATTTTGAAAAAAATTATAGTTTCTTTTTTTTTTGTAAACACAACGTTTTTGTTATTTTAAATATGTAATATATATATATATGTTTGTCATAATTAAAAGTATCTTGCAGACAATATTATTAGTGTTAGAGATAACTCGAAAAATTGTGCCACATTGGTCACGTGCATCGTTTTTTCCTCCACAAGTTAACTTTGCGAATGTGGAGACTTCTTCCCCTCCCGTAATTACTAAATCTAAATTATAAAATAAGGTTTCCACTCAAGTTGAATCATAAAAAAAAGAGAGAGAGTGATCAAAAAGAGGAATCTCTACTGAGTAAGGTAGAACTAAAAGCAACAAAACTTGAAGAAAATACTTGCAAGTGACATCGTGCAATCAAACTGGTTTTGACGTTATCATTTCTACTTTTTCTTCCAATAGCAAAGCATAATTTCAAGACTTATTAATAGACTAAAAACCTGGAAAACTGAAATTAATATCGTTTTGGACGAACTTCACCTCCAATTTAGGAAAGAAATCATAAAATTTTTTGAAACTTCTGTTATTGAAAGGAAGAAAAAAAAATTAAGTAATCTTTGCATGAATTGAGATGACACTGCTGATATTGACAGTTTTCTTGCTTGACAATAAAAATCTACTCAAAGTTTCTATGGCAACTACACGGAGGAGTACAAAAAAGTACCGTGTGTATAAAACTGACATTACAGTTTTCATATTATCTTGTTCATCTGTCGACGATATTAAAAGTAGTAACAGAGTATTTGCAAAAATTTTCAAATTCAGATAACATTTAATTTCATATTCATTGAATAAAAACGAAAATGGAGAATATTACCTTGCATTCAAACTCAAAATTTATTAAAAAAAAAAAAAATACCCTTCTACTCAAAGTTTCAAGAATCTTTGAGTCATAAGGACTCTTAGGGTAAAGTTAAGAAATGTTGCTACTGGCTACTTGCTGCACCTTTAACAATAGAGATTCAAAACATGCGATCACTTTTTCAAAAATTCAAAATTTTAAACGATTAAAAAAATTAAAAATTATGTCACGAAAGCATTTCTGAAAATATGAT